>NC_136512.1:22249600-22427100 GCF_053919585.1 Euprymna scolopes | reverse complement strand
CATGCCCTCTTTTTAAATTAGCACCTTATGTCTAGAATCCTTGTTCAAATTTTGATCAAACTCCATAAATAGTTTTCACTGTACAGCATGTCTAAATTAAAAGGGTTAAACATAGGAAGTCTAAGTAGAAATTGAAATTAAATCTTGCTTAATAGCAAGAGAATGACTAGAAATGTCATTTTATGCAAATTAGATCAGTTGAATTTTCTCTAGATCATGACCAGACGTGTGCAGCCTCGTGTGTCGTGGATTTTTCGTATACTCTACTTATTATCGCCGGATCACAATTTTTTAGATAGCGACTGTCGAGGGGAACACGCGTGGGTTCACAAAGAAGAAATGTTATAAGTCGTGGAACAAAGAAAGGAAAAACACAAGCGCCAATGGTTCACATATAATCAACGGTTGGACTTGTGAGTGTGTGTGTGTGTGTATGTGTGTGCGTGTGTTCTCCACAATCGATGTTATGTGTGTATGTAAGTCGCAATTCGTCTGTATTTCTGTTTCGCAGTCAACGCGAAAATCTGTCCAGCCGTTTTCACAATCAACTCCAACCCGCCGCGAAGGGCATCTAGTTATCAACAAACTATCTTCTCTACGTCGGTATCTGAAGTCGCCCCCACCCTCCACGGAAACTGCCCTTACCTTGTAATCTGTTCTGTAGGGTTCCATTGTCATTGTCAAATCTAAAAGGCTCGATCTAAAAATACCTACAGATTCATTGTTTGTTACTTCCTATTTCATTGTACATTTGTATGACACTTATTATCTATTGTTCCCCACTCGGCACTTAGTTACTCATGGGTCACCTTCATA
The DNA here is from genome assembly GCF_053919585.1 of Euprymna scolopes. NCBI lineage: Eukaryota > Metazoa > Mollusca > Cephalopoda > Sepiida > Sepiolidae > Euprymna > Euprymna scolopes. The sequence continues at coordinate 22,426,284 of NC_136512.1, read as the reverse complement.
GTATCACACACCTACCATGCCCAAATTGTCATTTATTACATGAATTAAAAAAACCAAAAATCATATCAACATAAATTATATACAATTCATACATATTACATAAATAATGAAACCGCAGAGATATGTCCTTCATTTCAAAAACAAAAGAAACAAAGAAATTCTGCGTTTCATTTCTAACCCAGAATCACAGTACCCTACTCTCTCTCTGTATTTCAAGGGTATTTGAATGCCACTAAAAAAACTCAGCAATGCATTTTGTTTTCTTTTTTATTGGCTCTAGATAAATGGTACAGCTTCTCATACCAGACAGGGAAAATCAACCTCATCCCTCCATCGATGTAAAAAAAACACGCACACACATACACACATAAGAGGAATTTTAACCACCTTCTAAAATAACAGGACTTCAGTCATTTCGCCCCCCACCCCCAAATAAACAGGAGGAATTTTAACCTCCTCCGTCATATTTCGCTCCACCCTCACCAAAATAAACAGGAAACATTTTAACCACCTCCATCATATTTCGCTCCACGCTTCATAAATGAGCAAATATTAAGAAAATTTTATTAATTGATATCCTATAACTATTTTTGCAGGTGCTCACAACTTTAAGATGTTTGAATTTTGTCATTGAAGAATATTAGCAAATGGGGGCTCATTCATTTACTGATAAAATGCAGCGAGCATACGTCTTGTGTTTTTGAAACTATGAGTTTAGAATAAGCTTTTATTATAAAAAAATATAAAATATTAAACTATAAAGCAAGCTTAAGAAACTTTACGCTTTCAATATAATAACAGGCCACCCGTTGTTGCCCGGTTGCAAAATATTCGAAAATATTGAGTTCTTGCACATTTTCTATTTATTATTATGAAACCAACCACCTATTGATAATTATATTGTACCGGATATATAAAAGTAGCCACATGGCGGGATCCGATCGCAAAATATACAATTCATGCAGATTATCTATTTACTATTATTATGAGGTCAATCAGACCCAATATGTAGTAATGATTTTAAAAGTTTGTTTTTTTTAAATCGAGACTAAATTACTTAGTGACTAAGCCTTAGTCGTTACAGTTAGAGCAATCGATATACAGCGAAAAAACTAAAATATAATTTTTCGACTTTTACGAACACATTTATAATTATGCATGTTTACAAGTAAGATGTGTAGTTGACTATTCTGACAAAGCCCATTTTTTATTGCAATCAATTAGCAGCAATTTCTACCAGTTAAACACTAAGTCTAACTTCTTCCACAAGTCCAAAATCCCTATGTATAAAATTACAAGTTCGGAAACCAAAAATTATGTATATATATGAATATTTATATGCATGAATATATACATATATATATATATATATATATATATATATATATATATACACATACAGGGTGTCTACAAAGTCTGACTACATTATGTAGCCAGATTTTGTGGGCACCGTGTAGATTATGTAGCCAGACTTGTTCCTTGCTAAAAGAGTCAGATGGTTTTCTGGGCAGGTTCAAATCTCCCAACCAGTTGTAATCATAACTCCCTGCATTGATAGATCCCTGAAAGGATGAAACAGTAATGTCCATAGATATTAAAAAATTATCATAGTAATAGTTATATATATATATATATATATATATATATATATATATACAGGGTGCCCATAAAGTCTGGCTTCATAATGTAGTCAGACTTTGTGGACACCCTGTATATATATATATATATATATATATATATATATATATATATATATATATATACTTAATTTACATTTACTCACATAAAATTAATATACGAAAGTATAAATTTATGCGTAAACTTTAAGTATTTACTAGGTAGAGCTAGTTAGTAAGTTATAAAATATATATGGCTATTAAGCTACACTGAATATTCCGCGTTTCATCCACTCTAGGACTCTGAAGCGTCCTAGAGTGGATGCAACGCGGAATATTCAGTGCAGCTTAACCGTCATATATATATATATATATATATATATATATATATATATATATATATATATATATATATATATATATATATATATATATATGAGAATATTGATATATATATAGTGAGAAAGAGAGAGGGTTAGATTAAGGGAGTGATGCAGAGTACCAAAAACAACAGATCAACCTGGATCGAGAGTAAATCGAGCAGAATATTATAAAGAATACATCAAAGTTAAAACTTCATTAATAAGTATGCATTAACTCATGCTATTCTGCTGTCCAGGAGTGTATATATGTACAGTTTTTTGGGGTTTTTTTTATTCGCATGTATAAACGTCTGCGTATTTGTGGATGGTCACGTTCGTGTGTGCGTATTCATTGTTGTTTTGCTTTCATGGTGAGATGTATGAGTTGTTCGTCGCTGAAGCTGAAGTCATTCCGGCTGGGCCTTTCTAAGGTTTTTGTTAAAAAGCGCGGAATAGGTCTGCGAAGAAAGCATTTCCGACAAGGAAGCCTCAGCTGGAAGGCGGAAATGAACGAAACCGGGTCACAATAAGCGGAAACGAGACAGAGCTTGAGAGGGAACGGCGAGCCAGGACAGAGTCGTATTGGTAGCGACTGATGTATTAAGACGATTTAAAAAGAGTTTTTTTTTTTTTTTAATTAAAAGACACGGAGAGGGAGGTAAACAATGAGATAAAATAAAATTAAAAAAAAAAAAAACAGATTACTATAAAAAGAGGTGTCTTGTAAAATGAAGTTCCGAGGTGATTTGAGATACATTTTAACACGAGGAAAAGTTAAATGCGTTTATATATATATATATATATATATATATATATATATATATATATATATATATATATATATAAAACGCATTTAACTTTTCCTCGTGTTAAAATGTATCTCTCTCTGTCTCTCTCTCTCTCTCTCTCTCTCTATATATATATATATATATATATATAGAGAGAGAGAGAGAGAGAGACAGATATATATATATATATATATATATATATATATATATATATATATATATATATATATATATATATGGGTCAGTTTTTTCACCAGAATTCTTTAAAACTGGTACCACAGAAGCAGTTTTCCAGCTGCCCGGAAAGCAACTTACCAGCCGACTCAAGAAAAACCGCTCGGCGAATAGAAGAGACTACCAGAAATCTGGAAAAAGACGAACGCAGTCGTGATTAGTCAGACATGCATAACTAATGATTTGCTGCCAAAGTATATATATATATATATATATATATATATATATATATATAGTAAGTGACATACAGTACTGTTTCGTTGTATAACAAATCAGCAATGCGACTAGACTAGCACCTTTCCCTAGCCGAGGATAAAACGTACAACGGTCGTGTTGATAGTCGCAGTTCTACATATCGAACCAGGGGAGCGGCGCCTGTAAATCACCTGAAGATGTGTCCAGTTAAACTAAAGATTCGCCCACCACTTTTATAGTGCTCGAGTTGTTTGTTTTTATTTACAAAGGAACAGCGACCTTGGCATATATATATATACGGTGCTCCATTAAAATTGTGTGGTCTGCGTTCGCGCCTGGTCCACAACGTATAGAAATAAAAAAAAAATTACAAAAAAAAAACGTTTACAAGTGTTTTTAATATAGATGTACATAATAATACTTTGATAAGTATGTTTTAACTTAAATAGGGATAATATAATAAAATTGTGAAGACTGTGTTCGCGCCTGGCCTCCATAGAATGGAAATAGGCACAAACTTTAATAAAGACTTTCCATATCTATCTGCGTAATTATATTTTGATAATTATGGTTCAGCTTGAAGAAATACGGTATAATAACATTATAGGGTGCTCGTTCGCACCTAACCTCCATAGAATCGAAATATGTCACAAAGTTTAACAAGTTTTTTTTTTTTTAATATAGATCCACAGAATATTGTGATAAGTGTTTCAGTGTGAACACGTATGGTATAATAAATTATGGGGTTTATCTATTTTATTTTTACTTTCATTATATTTTGCTTCGGTTGTGATAACCCCAAATTTGAAGCTATCTCTTTACAACCCTTCCTTTTCAATTTTGTGTAGGGTGTTTTTGAACCCAGTCAACAACGGGTACTTCTGCTAGTATATATATATATATATATATATATATATATATATATATATATATATATATATATATATATATATCGTTTTTTTTTTAAATACGCTGCATATGTATAAACAACAGGTAGGTATCATACTATATATTACATACCAGCCGAAACAAGAAAAACGGCTTGGCAAGTAGAAACTGGAAAAAGACGATCTCAGTCGCGTTTAATCAGACATGCATAAATAATGATTTGCTGCCAAGGTATATATATATATATATATATATATATATATATATATATATATATATATTCATTATTTTTTGCGAAAAACATTACTTTTAAATATTTGGAAAATAAATTAATGATTTCCTTTTGGTTAATCTAATATAGTTAATATACAATTAAGCAGAAACTACTTTAGAGAATCGATATGAATCGGAAAAAAATCGATAAATAACTACGCATTTTGCTAAAAATACGATAATATTTTCAGCAATGTCTGGTTTTATTCCGTATGGTAGACTAACCGTAGTAATAGATGCAGGAGTTGTTTTCAAGACATACGACCTCCAACATACCAAAAATGGTCACCAATCGGTTTCTGGCAAGCCTCCTCGTTTCTTAACCTCAGGGGCAATGTAGCAATATGTATATATATATATATATATATATATATATATATATATATATATATATATATATATACATTATTAAACATGAATTAAACCTTTCACTTAATCGTAAAATCAAATTCTAAAAATTCATGGCTAAATGAAGTTAATTCGTCCTATCAATGACTCCGTATATTATTTTAATTTGTCATTCAATTTTGTTATTTTTTATATTTCGCTAAGCAAATATATAGAGTTATATAAAATGTTGGAGTTATTTTAAATTTACCTACTTAGATTATTATGTTGTATATTCTTATTGAAAATCATCCCAAATATTTTTTAGAGAAACAAAATTTCTAAATAAATTGATTTAAAAGCATTTTTTAATTAAAAAAAATGTTTTTTTTTGTTAAATTTAAAATTCGACTAAAAATAGTAAAAAAAAATTTTTGTTTTTTATTTTGCTTTTTATATGATAAATTTCAGGGTTTATCTTTCCGAAAAAAACAGTTGCTCAAGAATAATAGATTTTAATTCGCTTTCCAAAAACAACTCCTTGTTTATTTTTCCTTTTTCTTTGGCCGTGCCTGGTAAAGTGTATTTAGCTGATAGTGAAAGACGGTCATTCGGAAGCTACATAGGATAAAAATAATACTACACAGAAATTGCCTATTTTATTTAATTTATATGAAATAAAAAATTATGCCTAAATGAACACACACACGCCCACACACACGCATATATATATGCATATATATATATATATATATATATATATATATATATATATATCGACTCTCGCTAGATTCAGCCAGTCTGATGAGTCGTAGACGACGAAACACGTGTCAGTGGATAATTGTATTTTAAAAAGTATGTATATATATATATACATATATATATATATATATATATATATATATATATATATATATATATATATATAGGGTGACCCAAGAAAAACGGAACCCAACTCTAATTAGGCTCCGTTTCTTAGTATTTTGTCCGAATGAAATGAAACTTTGGTCATAACAAGTTTATTATATTCAAAACATCACATCAAAATACTAGGGTCCTTGACCCTTTTTTCTCCGTTCTACAGCATATGTTCTAGATGGCCTCCATTTAGGGAGAGGCACCCCCTCTCTCTCTCCCCCCTCTCTCTCTCTCTCTTTCTCTCTCTCTCTCTCTCTCTATATATATATATATATATAGATAGATAGATAGATGTGTACGCGCTTGCACATGAGCATGTGACCGATTTTATGAATGTGCGCATATTGCCGGTGGCCGATTTATGAATGAGTGTAATTATGTCTGTAAACAATTTTACATATTACGAATATTTGTAGGAGTCCAGGCATTATAAATACATACGTCAAACTATTATTTAAAAAGAAAACGAAAAAAATGTATTTTCAATCACTTATTTTTAGGTATAAACACCTTACATTTTATCTACAAAAATCTTGGAGCGCAAAGAGGGAAAATACAATTTCCAATAAAGCAATAATCATAACCTCCAGAAAGATCTATTGTGTAAGTATGTTAGCATCTTGTTTGCACCATAAAGCATAGCTATCGGGCATTTGCTTTAACTGTCCCTTGCCAAGAATCGCTCAGATATGTTGCTTTTATATTTATGATTTACCATATATTTAGATATTAGGTTGGTGCAAAGATAATGTCGGTTTTTTTTTACGTTCGACCTTATATCAAAAACGACATTATTTTTGCATGATCATAATCTATTTCATCTTCTACATAGTGCTTCGTTCTTATTTTAATATATTTTTTTTTCTAATTTCTTTTTTTTATATATATTTTTTTTCATCATCTTACACCTTACAAGTATTTTAATGGCGGATGCCTGGTCGCACTACAAGCCCTTTTACCCCCTGGAAGTAAATACCTCCGACAAACCCGACAAGCAGCAAAGCCCCATCACTACACAGTAGAGCTCCTTAGATGTAAGAAAGCCTTCTACTCCAATATTTTATTGATCAGAGCTGCTGGAAATTGTAACTCACTCCCGGGTCCCTGTTTCCCCAACTCTACTGACATGCAGAAGTTCAAATTTAATGTGAACAGACATCTCGCTGCTCAACTTCCTATATAGTATCTCTTCAACTTATGTCGCCGATAGTATCCTCTTACATCAAAGTTGCACCGTGCTTTGTTTTGGTATGGAAATGGGATTTTAAAAAATGATAGGGATCGCTGAAAGAAGTGATGGAATTATGTTTCTTAAACTAGACAGAGAAAAAATTCTGAAGGTGAGAAATAAAGTTAAGTTAATGAAGCAATGACTATATTATATGCTTGACACACACAGAAAAAAAAACATAATTAGATTGTAGCAGGAAGTGAGTGTTGTATGTGTAGAAAAACTCGAATTGAAAATGAACCAAAGTGGAAAAGAAGATTGACAGGAAAACATCAAGAAAGGGTGTGAACTTGCTTAAAATGACAATTAGGTGCGAGAACGACAGAGAAATGCAAACAAATGTATAAAAAGTACGGAATGATGATGTTGCATACTGGCCTTATTAGGGGGATGAATATCATATAGTGTACTTGAGTGTTCCGATTAGAGAGAGAGAGAGAGACATATCAGGTATATATAAAGAGGGTACATTTTAATGCAGAGAGGAGACCATGTAATACACAATGAGAGGGGATAGTAGAAGAGAGAGCATTTATATAGTCTCTGAATGTTCTATAACATATATTTTCTTAACACATATATTTTATAGATGAGGATTATCAGTTCTTTTATCACCAAGGTGTGGAGCAGCCATTATTTCCTGATAGAGAGGGAGACATTTTTCTTAAGATGATGAAGAGACACATTACTTAGATGGGCTTATACACAAGGTTCAAACAATACAATTTGACTTTACGTTCGTTTTGGTAGAATGACACAACACAAGACGACAGTTACAAAATGATGACGTTTCTTTATTTCTTGACCGGTCAATGATTCCACATATAGGAATTCAAAGTCCTACATGATTTCAACTTCTAACCTTTCGCCTCCAAAGGTGGATTCCTTTTAACCAATGTCAGCTCTGTCCGACCCTCTCTCGGCTCTGTCCTGGCATTATCTCTTTGTCTCACTAAAACTCCAACTAGATTGAGAACTCATCTCTTAGGCATGACGTCTTGCATGGCCAACACGTGCATCACGATCCCATGACATTTACATGCTTCACGTGTTCGTTCTTTCCATGTCTGAGAATGTGCCCGACTCACATGCCATGAATTCTCGTGCATTGTTCACACATGTCTGCATACAAGAATTCTCTAACTTATTTTTGGTGTAACTTATTTTATAATATGTTTAACATTTGCTATTGTTCGATTTCAAATTCCTTATTTTAATTTCATTTTCATACACAGAATTCAATAACAAAATTCCTTTTCAACAAATATAACTGCTATATATTTTAAACTCTCCTGAATCTTAATTCCAAACCTAGCTTCCCAGGTTCGAATTCTCGGACTATCCTATCTCATTTTAACTTACTTACAACGACAGGGGACCTGTTCTCGTAGCAATAAGAAAGGGAATGTAAACTGTCCTGGAAGGAAACAAGGAATCTATGGTTCCCCCCTCTCGCCAGACTTTCACGAGAAAAACTCGTCTAGCTGAAAACACTATCAATAATCCTTCACTCTTTATCGGTGCCTAAACCTAAACATAAATTCAATAAACAAAGTTTCTTTCTTAGAACTGCACGCTTGTCGAACTCAGTCGGGTTTAATCAGATATGCATAAATAATAATTTTTAAAAATACTTAAATGTTTTATCACTCAACACAAAAAAGATGGTGAATGGTGTGGTTTTGGAAAATGTTAAATTTAAAATTCTTCTACAAATAGTGAATAAAAGTTTATTATTATTATTTTGCTTTTTATATGATACATTCCGCATTTCTGCTTTCCAGCTGGCAACAATATGGTTGTCTTACAGTCCAACGTGAACAAGTTCTTGATGAGCCGTTCAACAAGTTAACAAATTTACCGAATTTCCATTACTAACGATTACTATATTGTCCAATTGACTACTGTACCATCTTTAACCTTTATACTCCAGTAGCCTCTGGACTTTGAAGAATGGTGATCCCTATGTAAAAAAATAAATAAGTGACAGCCTAATTACGTAATGTAAGTGGCAATGTAAGAAGAGTTTTGATGTGATATTGGTAGTGTAAAAAACACATTATAGAAGTGCTTTATGGCTAATAGATGTAAATAATTAAAGAAAAAGTAATTTAAAATAACTTCAAAATATGGGGAAAGTGGGAAAACAGTTTAAGAAAATTCCAAATTATGAGGTTACCTGACTAGATCTTTTACTGAGGTATTGGTTAAATATCTTTACCAACTTGTAGTTATTTTGTTTTATTTTTACATAGGAGGCACAACTCATTATAACCCTTAAGCCACTGGAAGACAAAGGTTATTGAGTGTAGGGTAGTTAATGGAAAAATATCGTAGTAATCGTTGGTAGTGGCAATTTAGTGAATTGGATTATTAAAGGGGACGGCTCATCACGATCTTGTTCACGTTAGACTAAGACGTCTATATTGTAGTCAGTTTGAAAGCAGGGGCATGGAAGAGTTCTACAAACGTGCAGTTCTAAGAAAGAAGCCTTGTTTATGGAATGTGCATTGTTTAGGCACAGATAAATAGCGGAAAAAAATATTAATAATTGTTTCAACCAGACAAGTGTTTTTCATAAAAGTCAGGGTAACAAGGACCATAGATTAGAGCTCAGACGAGCACTTGCCAGGAAAATAGCTATAAACGGAGACAGGCTCGTTATGTATCTTCTGTGGAAAAAAGGTTGCAGTGAAGATAAAAGGGTATCCCTCACTAGGCTACAAAGTCTAGTAGAATAGTGTGCTTCTAGCAGTTCCTGCCCAGATATAACAACAGTACTCTATCCTTGGACATACTTGACTCTTATGCAGGTAGGGAATGGTATCAGAAGTGACAAATCTACTGGATTGATAGAAGGATCCCACCATTTTTTCCAGCACTCTTGGAACCGGAATTGATGTACGCGTTTCATTTCAGATCAGAAGTAAAGGTCAGACCCAGAAGCTTGTAAAAACATGGCGCCTCCTCAAGACGATATCTATGCATTTCAATTGATGCCAGATGGGGATACTGTCTGTATACATATATACTGCTCGCGTCTGTACGTGTGGAAAAGCTTGTTTATTTTGTATGCAGTAAATCATATGATTTTTATTTGAATAAACGTGGGTGTAGTTAATTTTTCATTAAAAAGATTGAAATGTCAGAGGGACATGAAGGGGGAAAAGGCCGATAGAAAAGCAGTAAGATACAGGGATTAGAGAAGCAGGAGGTGGTGGGGAAATAGAGATAAATCGATTTGTGTAGGAATTAAAGTAAGAAGAGCCAGAAAATAGATAAGAGACAGACAGACAGCTTGAGACAAATGATAAGATAAAACTATATTCAGAGAGAGAACGAGAGAGAGAGAGAGAGAGAGAGAGACGGAGAAAAGGAATACAGAGGTAAAGCCATTCAAAGCAGTGTATAAAAAGGAATTCAAATATTCGAATGGAATTCTGGGTAAAGTACACAACAAAACTACCAGAAAAACGTGAATAAAATACAGCGCTTTCACATTTTAAATATCTTTTCATTGAGGCGATGTTCATGAAGGATTAATAATAATAATATTAACATATCTACTTACAAGGTTTAGTGAGTGCTTTTTTTGTCTACGAAATTGATATTAAATGCGTACTTTTTAACCTTAAAAATTATAGGGTGTTTTTAATATACTCAGGTATAGACATGCGAGCTATTATATAGAAGGTAAACAAGTGTGCATATTTCTTTGAAAAACGAGTGTTCATTAATTAATTATTAATTATCATGGTTACTTATTAACTGATTGGATTCATTTTACTAAATTCCTTTTATGCATAGTTTCTACATTGTGCATAGTTGAATAGAATTTAGGATGAAAACGTTCTAGTATACTAACATGTTTGTTATATATATATATATATATATATAAACAAATATATATAAACAAATATATATATAAACAAATATATATATATATACACACATATTTATATATATATATATATATATATATATATATATATATATATATATATATCAGCTTTTAAGTCCGGCGTTTCCCGGGTGTTTGGAGGTGTATGTTGAGCAAAAAAAAACGTAAAAACGGTAAATTATTTTTAAATTTGACCCCTATTATGACCCCTTAACATTTATTGTTTTTGTCTCGAGTCAAATTATTAAGTTAGATCCCTGTCCAAGGAACCTATATCTAAAATTCCAAGTGTTTGGACCCAAGATTGTCGGTGGAGGTTGGTAGAGTTCTCAAAAGTAGAACCGTTGAACTTTGACCCCTTAACAGCCAAATTCCTGGCCGAAAACCGATCACAAAGAGTTTCCAAAATCTCAGTACCCTGTATATCAAATTTTGAGTATGTAGACTTAAAATTGACGGAGTTATTGTAATAATAGTGATTTATTGTGATAAAAATTGATATTATAGAACTAATAGAATCGGTTAAAGGCTTCTTAAATTTATGCTACGCTTGTCCGCAAAGACTCATGGCGTAACGGATGAAGTATCAGGTTCAGTTCTGTTATCAGCTGTAATAATACTATTGTTAATTACTTAAGCCTAATACCTGGCCAAGGCTGTGGGGCAGAACATTGTACGCCCGTGGATTAATAATACGTTTTCTTTCATGTTCCTGAGTTCAATAGAATTATTCTCTTGTTCAAAAAGTTACACCTGAAAAAAGTCTCATCAGCTTTACCGTTGTGTTTAACACTCAAGATGGGAGCACTTGTCTAAAAATTGCATATAATTCCAGATCTATTGTAGATTGCGCAGTTTTGATTGACATGATAATGCTGTATGAGTAATAAGGATTTTTTAAAGGCGGCCTCATAAGATGAAAAAAAGATTATAATAAATATAACTTCAGAAACGTTTCAACACAAAAGACTTAGTACAAATTAATAAAAAAAAGTGGATTTTATGCAAAGAATAATACAACAAAGATTAAATAAATAAAGCAATATTAGGTAAGGAGGTTATAAGTTTTTTTGTTGATTTTTTTTATGCGCCCGGGGAAAATAAATTCCTCACAGACAAAGACTGTCAGAGAATACACTACTAAAGATAAAAAGGGGTAAATGAAAACGCAAAAAAAAAACAATATAAAAAAAGCTGCAAAATATTGCAAGCAAAAATATAATGTTCAACGGACCGAATGACATAAAAGACTTAAAATTCTGTTTCGCTTCAGAAGATTTTGGCGTTTCCATGACAACGCAAGCAAAGCTAAAACTTTGGAAAGTGCAGTCATCGCTACGAATTATGGCTCGTGCAGTAAATAATAATAACAATAATAATAATAATAATAAGAAGAAGAAGAAGAAGAAGAAGAAGAAGAAGAAGAAAAAAAAGAAGACGACGACGACGACGAAGTTGAAGAAGGAGAAGATAATGGTGATGATTATGATGAGGAAGAGGAGGATGACGAGAAAAAGAAAAACAACAATATTATTACAGATGAAGATACTGATGATTATAATAATGACGGCAACAACAATACTGATAATGATTAATAATAATAACTAACAGAACCCGCGAAAATTCAACTGTTGTTGAGAATAAAAACACACATACATCAGTAAAAAAAATCTTATCACATAATCAAACAATTGCAATGCGGTTGGAACATGCGCCATTAAAAGCTTAACAAAACTACGAAGGTTTGGATTTTCAGGTCCTGATATCTCTGCTGACACAATTGCATCAATTTTATTAAACTGTTCTGATCTCATTCTGATCTCACAACATTATGACCGGTTCACAACTCGCATGTCGCCAGATCAGAAGCACGGGCGTGTGGTTATGAAATCATCCCCCATTTTCCCTACTCTCCTGACCTTGCACCCTCAGACTTTCACCTCTTCCGAGCCATTAAGTTGTTTTTGAAAGGAAAGCGTTTCCCAGATGATGTAACCTTGATTTCTGAAGTCATGTCGTGGTTGGAGGACCAATCTGGGATGTTTTAAAAAACGGTCTCCAGAGCTGCATCAAACGATGGGAGAAAAGCATAACTCTGGGTGGTTCCTATGTTGATAAAGACTAATAACTGTGCCAAGTTTCGTTGCTCTACTGCTATGGAAAGTAGGCTAGGGACATTACTTATTGCCCACCCCTCCTACTCTTCAGATGTTGTTTACATTCGATGTTGCCAATTAAACACAATCACAAATATAGATATATATATCAGAGAGGCGGTAGCACTCTCTATATAGGGATGGCCCGTACACGCCTATATACGCCTACAAAACAAAACTATCCAAATCTCAACTAAATTCAACTTATAAGTTTCAAAAAGCACATATTCTTACAGAGAAGCGTCTTACGAATCAAGCGAGTGTCAGAACGTCGGTTAAAATGTCAAAAGAGAGCAAAAAAAAAAAAAAGGGTACAAAAATGGCCAATTGTTCTTCTTTCTTCTTTCTTCTTTCTTCTTTCTTCTTCTGCTTTCTTGTTTCTTTTGAGACGATGTATCTCGGTGTACGAACGGTCTCTGACAACAGTTCAAGCATCAATCGACTGCTCTTTACACGGAGAAGTTCAGTGACCCATCGCTTTTTAGCTAACTCCATACTTAAATAAGATTACGTGTAATAACAAGTTTTAAACACTATATACCCAATGTAGACAGACGACTTCGAACACGGAACTTCTCTCAAAAGTGACAGCTCCAAATAATACACCGGATGCTGACAGGCGTTCCAGTTTGCCAGTGGCCTATATTTCTTGGACGCTGAATATTTGAGGTGAACGTTAAGGTTTTTTTATTTAAACAGTAACCCACCAGCGTTAATGAAACCACGAAATCTTTATCTCAGTTGATCAAAATTGTTATAAGAGTAACCTATCAGCAAGTACGACGTCAAAAAACAATGTTATAAAAACAAATAATTCTTCAGATTTTGGACTGTAAAATATGTACAAAATGGCAATGCTATGACCAGGATTCGAACCTAGGTTAGCACGGCCACAACGTGGGGTCCTAACCTCTAGACGATCACGGCCAACACTGACGCATGTCGCTCTTAGCAGAAAGACACATGACTACTATCAAACTACTGAAAAATAAGGAGGAAACTTGAAATTCTCACGCATGCGCAAAAATACACTATAGCAACCATTGTTAAATGCAGCTGAATCTCTTCGCTCGCTAAGAAAAGTAGATCAGACCAGTTCTTCTAAGAACTCACCAAACGCCAAAGGAAATAAGTTAAATTAACCGCAAAAGAAACTGCAAGAAAGTAATCTTCTAAGAACTCACTGGAAGCTGACCAAAAAAAATAAAAATCTAAGCTCTAGCCACAAAAATAACTAGATATTGTGGCTACTATACACAATCTTCTAATAAAAACAAGTAAGTTTTCTAAAATAAACTACAATAAATTAACCAAGTAACCTCACACTGTCACTGATTAGGACTTCATATAAAGATAACAACTATACTATTGGTGTATATACCGTTCCACACTTTAACTATTGGTGACGGGGCAGTATCTCAATTCTATGAGAGTTGTATTGCTATAAGATAAGTGATATTATAGTAAGATACACATAAGTGTTATATGTTAACATTTAATGAAAAATGCCAAAGTTAGCACGTAGTAAAAAAGCTCAGAGAAATATAGACTATGAAAAAAACAAAGTCAAGGTATTATCTGAGCAAAAAGAATACTATCAGAAAAATGCTGAAATAATAAAAATTAAGTATCATGCAAATCCTGAGGCAAAGAAGGCTGCCTCACGTGGTGACTCAAAAGCACGGTATAACAGGGATTCCGAGGGAAAAAACTGCCTCACGTGCTCTTTATAACAAAGAACCAGAAAAAAAGAAGGCTGTCTCACGTGGTGACTCAAAAGCACGGTATAACAGGGATTCCGAGGGAAAAATGCTGCCTCACGTGCTCTTTATAACAAAGAACCAGAAAAAAAGAAGGCTGCCTCACGTGCTGACTCAAAAGCACGGTATAACAGGGATCCCAAGGGGAAAAAAGCTGCCTCATGCACAAACCATTATAAATATAAATATTAAAAACTGCCAAATCTTTGCCAAAACGCCAAAGAATGAACCAAGAAAAATTTAATAGTGAAGGTATGAACATTTTAGAACTTTATAATACTCTAACTGTTTTATCAGAGAGGCGGTAGCACTCTCTATGTAATATAGAACCGATGGAGGACCAAGAGGCAACTCCTAAGGCCCAAAACCCAAAGACCTAAAACCCAGCAGGAAGCGACCTGCTACTAATGGAGGCGGCAATGAGCCGCCTCCTAAAAAAGACAATACTATCATGAAGGTAAGTTTAAAAATAAGACTGTAAGTAAAAATACTAATTAACAAGTATAAAAAAGCATTGGAAATGCAAAAGGATATAGGGATGGTATGCCAAAAAGTATACAAACAAGATAGCTATGAATGGCTAGGCACATGGAAATAGAATTGCATCCAAAGTATAGCCCTATAGCTTTTTACAACCGTAATTATGGCACGGAATGAAGATTGGAGAAAAGCTATAGGTTCAATCCCGTGTATCGGATTTTTTTTATAATTTATGGTTCGATCGCGTGTATCGTTTTTTTTTTATAATTAAAAAACCGAACTTTTTTTTAATAACTAATTTTTTTTTAACTCTCCTTATGAAATAGATATGCGGTTTTCTTTTCCTAGATGGTTTAGATTTTCAATGTAGCACAGTACGATTTGGGATCTTATAATTTACATAAAAATGAATTAAATGATCCTAATTATGATATAATAAAATTATTAATTTTTATGTAAATTATAAAATTATTAATTCCATCTACTAACTAACTAACTAATGAATTAATTTTATTCAAACAATTTTCACTACATAAATATATGCAAATAATAGGGGGGAAATAAGTTCAATCCAACGACTGACACCCTTTCTAACTCAACAATAAACAACAACATATGCAAATAATAAATAAAATATTTATCAATATTCAAATTTTATTTTTAGCTGCAATATTTTAAGTCTAAAAAATTCTTATTGTTTACTTTACTAGAATATCTTTTTCTTTACGTTTCCAGGTTGAATTTCTTGTCCTTTACTTTTCCAGGTTTAATAAAATCTTAAGAATATTACTTTTCATGCGCGTATTTTTCTATATAATATATATATATATATATATATATATATATATATATATATATATATATATATACATACATATATATATAGTGCTTCCTTTTTAAAATGTAATATGTTTAACAGTTTCGATGTGTTTTTAACATGTTTTATTAAGTACTTGGTCTTATATATTTACATATATATTTATATATATATAAATATATATATTTATACATACATATATATATATATATACCTATAAATATATTTATATATATATATGCATTTATATATGTATGTATATATCTATTATTATATAAAATTTACTCTGTCTGTGTGTGTGTGCATTTTTTCATAGTTCCCGAAACGGCTGAGTCTATATTTTGCTAATTTCACAAAAAAGTAATTCATATGTCTGGCAGTGTTCCTAGATATGTTTTTTTTAATTTATCGCATACTTATCAGAAATTGAACAGAAATCTGATATTAAAATAGCATTTCTCTCTTACAGATGAAAAGAATAATTTTTTCAGGGTAATATTTTACTTTACACCGGCAAGGGAGTTTCTTAGAAATCAGTTTTGTTATAATCTGGAATGTTTGCTAAGTTATGAATCATTCGACTACAGATCGAATTATCCCTTTTTCAAGCCTGAGTGTACCTCAAAATCTTATTTTAATTTGTTTTCTTATTAATAAGTTCAATTTACGTAAAGAAGCTGTACAATTTATAATTGTCGGAAAACGTTTTTTTCGTTTGCGTAATTTAAAACTAAACGTTAACCAGAAGTAATCTTCCATGACATTCGCACTCAGCTCAGAATATTAGCTGACGTGATATTGTAAACATATACATACGCAATTTTAAACACCTACGATAGTAAATGATTAATAATATGGATCAATGTTCTGCTCGCAACGTATTAGAAAACGGAGTTGTTCCATAAAATAATGTTGAATCTTTTAGCATTCCCGCATCTATTGTTCTTTTCCTACGAGACATATACAGAAGAGCTACACACCGAAAACTCCTTATTCTCAGGTTTTGTATAAAATAGCTATCCATCGGAAAATCTTTTGAAAATAAACATGGCTTTAAATTCAAAACGTATATAGATAAATATATATATATATATATATATATATATATATATATATATATATATATATATATAGTCTTGTAAGTTTTTAACATTTGAAACTATACAAAAAAATTACTTTTTATCATTCGTTAAAAAATCATTTAGTCAGTAAGTCATTTAATCACCTGCAATCACTGCATCAACTCTCTGGAATTTACTATAATATCATTTTTTTTATTTTTCAAGGGATCATCAGTTGTTTACCATGAAACACTGTTTCGGGGATTATATATATATATATACATATATATATATATATATATATATATATATATTAGTAGATAGATATTTTGCTGGTGGTTTTTGTACACGATATTGAGGTTAGCGTCATCACCTTGAAGACGCTAACTTCAATATCGTTTAAAAAAATCAACACCATAAATTCAAAACGTATATAGATTAATATATATATATATAAATATATATATATATATATATATATATTAGTAGATAGATATTTTGTTGGTGATTTTTGTACACGATATTGAACTTCAATATCGTTTAAAAAAAATCAACACCATAAAATCAACGTAAATATATAAACGATAAAAACTAAACAGTAAACGCTGAACTGAAATACATAAGGCCCAAGGTTCGAGTCTTAATAACTGTCAAGCTACGCTGAAGAGGGGTAGGGCTGCGAAACATGCATGTACGTAGATTACTGTTTTATAAATACATAAATAAAAATATTATTAGTAGATAGATGTATAGTTAGACAGATTGTTAGAGAGATACTCCATGCATTTGTTCGGATACGCGAGAACAAATTCTTTCCTTTTTCAGAATGTTGAATGTTTTATTTTCTACTATAAACTTACATTTGACTCGCATGAAGGAATCGTATCAACCCAAAATGTAAGTTTTGTCTGTAAATATCGGACTATACAAATTATTATGAAAGATCTCAAGCGAAACTTGACAGATTTTAATGATCTGCTTTCAAATATTTCCAATCCATTAGCCGTTAAGATAAACGCTTGCCCTGAATGAAGTATTCATGCAGCGCGGATTGACAGCTTGACTTTGCTACCTTTCCGATCTCTCCACGAGGAGTTTGCTACAACAAGACGTCTTTTATGTTGTAAATTGATGAAAATGAAACCGGCAAATTTAAATTAACTATACGTTCAGTGTAAGAAGGTTAAAGTATAGCCAAGTAAATTAAGTAACTAAGTTTTCCATATATATAGTTTTATATATATATATATATATATATATATATATATATATATATATATAATGATTTTTGAATGCCATTTAAAATATATTATAATAATTTTGCTTTTTCAATGTAAATAGTAGCACCATGAGATCCTCCCCTAAAGAAAACAACTCTACAGCTTTATTTTAAGAAATTATTGAAAAAATCAATTCAGGTAACTTGATTATGTAGCGCCTTAAGCCTTAATTACTGCCTCGATACGGGTTCGGAACTAGGAGCATGCCTTTTCCACAAGGGCCGGCAGGTGCCCGGTTAATACTGGGTGGATGGCGATAGATGAAGGTCTTTTCGGACGTGGGCCGGTTCTGACTTCTTCTGTCACACCCAGAGTCTGCTAGCGGCCATCTGATTGCATCAGGGGATCACCAGACTGTTTATCACATCCAGGTACACTTTAGCGTTTACTATGCATTCGACTGCGAAGATATGCGGTAGCATGATGTGTCCCTCACTTTAAACCACACCAAAGACTAGAACCGTAGCCGGAATGCATTGTCCAGTGCGTTGAGCTACGCCCCCAAGTGTTGAACCGTCCGGATTTGCATTTTGAGGATACTGGCAATGGTCATGTTATCATAAATTGGATCGAAGTGAGCATGAGTTCCACAGCGGTACATCGCCGATATCGCCTTTTGAACATAGCGTCACTTTCAGATATGATCGAAGGTTCTTATCGTTCTTAGGATTTATACACAACAGACCAACTAGTAGATGGTCGGCAACAAAAAAAAAAAAAACGATTTTCATCAAACTGTCTTCTATAGTATAAAGAAAGGTATTCCCAGCTCTGTTCTTTATTTTTGTATAAACTATTCGTTTCCGAGTAAGTTCTGTCCACAAAACGGCTCGCATGGAACTAAAATGCTAGAAGTGCTAGAAAACTACTAACACCCGAAAGTATCTTGTACCTCTATAAGGCCACCATTCGCCCATGTATGGAGTATTGCTGCCACATCTGGGCTGGTGCATCTGCTACTAGTCTCTCGCTCCTTGACAAGGTTCAAAAGAGAGTCGAAAACCTGATAGGCCCTGAACTGGCATCTAAGCTTCAGCCTCTGTCCCATCGACGAAATGTTGCATCCCTCTGGCTTTTCTACAAGTATTTTAGTGGTGAATGCTCTGACGAACTGCAATCACTTGTGCCCCCACGACGTGAGCACCCTCGACAAACCCGACAGGCTGCTAAATCCCACCCCCACACTGTAGAGATCCCTAGATGTAAAAGATCTTTTTACTCCAATAGTTTCTTCCCCAGAACCGCTAGACTCTGGAATTCCATTCCAGGTCCCTGCTTCCCCAACAGTACTGACGTGCAGAAGTTCAAGTGTAACGTGAACCGACACCTTGCTGCCCAAATCCCTACATAGTACCCCAGTAGTGTTGCCCCTGATAGTAGCCCCCTACACCAAAGTGGCAATTTGCCTTGTTTGGGGTGAAAATGTAAAAAAAAAAAAAAAAAAAAAAAACTAAAATGGAATCATTTCGGCTTTTCTTGGCCAGCGTTTTTACGAGATAAATATAAACTTTCAAAACTATGATTACACAATGAGAAACTTCCTCACAGAAATAATAACTTGCCTGCTTCCCAGCTGGCTACACATCTGTCGTCTTCAAGTCTTGATGAACCGCCCCCTGAAGTAATACAATTTACGAAATTTCTATTGCTAACGATTACTACAATATTATCCCATTGACTACTGTACACTCTATAACCCTTACCCTCGAGTGATGTCAGGGCCTTGATAATGGTGACTCCTATATAAAAAAAAGAAAGAGCGCTGACAGTCTTTCTCTGTTCTACCGTTACTTTCAGAACAAGTGTTTCAATCTATTTTCCCTCCTGCAAATCATTCTCAACAAAACCTTGTCTAGCTACTACCGCTGTTAACAATTTCGTTTTATCTCTCTACCTATCGAAAAGTAATCGAATCTAAATGAGCAACATTTCTTGCCTTCAACTGGCCGCATATGGAACACAATAGCGCGAGTCTGCTTACAAGCTACATCATCATCATCGTTTTCAAGTAAAATGCAAACAAATTGAAAGCGAACCACTTTCTGAAACAACGTGTGCACAATTACAACATCCATTACAAGCAGCTATGGTGTTTTCTCACCGTCAAACTGATACTTAAACCAGAAGTGTCCTTTAAGGCTTGGTAAGTTGGGATTTTTAGTCAAATTAAAATCGCATTGCTTTTTATTGGCATTCGTTATCTCGGAAAGTCTTGGTCTCTTACACAGCGCCCATATACAGTACAATAACGTTGACACACCGGTGTCGCCAGATCACCGAAGTTAAGCAACGTTAAGCCTGGCCAGTGCCAGATTGGTGACCCTTTGGGAAGCCGAGACGTTTTATGTACCGCGAGGTAAAGAAATAACAGGTTGGGAAACTGGCGCGGTCTATCCTTCTCTGGGGGAAGATGTGCTTCTCTAAAGCCGTGGTAGGCAATCCCTCTAGTGATGGGGTCACGATAAAAAATACCATTGAAAGCCTTGGAGAGGCATCAAGTATTCCCATCCATTAGAAAAACAAAATATGGAAGATTCCGTGGAATTTGTTTACGTTTAATCTGCGCCTACTGACATTGAATGAAACACTTCTATATATCCTCTGTCTCGGTCAGTATATGATTTATATGTCACTGACAAGTCCGTTACAAAATCGAAGTGTATTTGTGATCGATCTTATATGCATTAGCTGTATTGTTACTTTTATTCTAGAATATTAATCAATTTAAAATAATCGTAGATGGAGAATTCTACTAGTTTACGTTTCAATTTTCCTATTATTTTGTATAAGCTGGGGAAGGGGCATCCCAGCAGATGTCATACCTTCGGCTTATGCCTTATAGATTTGAAGAGTGAAACCTTTTATTTTTAGTTTCTTAGCGTCCGTTTAATGTGTATTTTTTGCACTCGGTTCACCGGGTATATTTGTAAGGGAATTTTAAAAATTACTTTTCCTGGTCCCGGTTGCTGCGAATGTAATGGAAATGACTGAGATATTTCTAAGATTCCATTTTCTTTTAATGTCGAATATAAGGAAGTGGCATTTCAATAGCGGTTTCCTCTCAGCTCTATCTAACACTACCATTAAGCCTATATGTACATATGAGCAAGGTTATGAGCGCACATATAGTTATATGTGGGTTTTTTTATAATTTCATATATATATATATATATATATATATATATATATATGTATATCTGTATATGTGTTTTTTTTAATAATGTCATAAATATATATATACATATATATACATATATATCTGTATATATATATATATATATATATATACATATGTATATATCATAATTTAGTAATTTAAATTGTATGATTTGAAACGGTTACGTTTCAAATATGGAATTTTTTATTATATGCAAGACAAGGAATACATTTCAATAACAATATTTCCTTAACCTATAGGTTTTTGATGTTTACCCATCTCCTCCGAAAATAATATTAGCAAATATTATAACTGGTTTATATCTAATTGGTTAAATACAATAAACAGGGAACATCATATTTAATAGTCTTTCAAGTTTTTATATCACAGAGTAGGGGAATTAGGTATTGGTTCAGAATGAAAATGATATTGAGCATCATATCTAAATTGTATGGTAAATCCTGAAGTAAGTTTCCTTCTTTTTTTATAGCAGGGATGTATAAGTATCCAATGCGTATCGTAATTCTTCCCAGGTACATGGTAACAATCCGAAGTAGGCATGATTCCTTGGTTTCTCATGTTCTCCTTTGGTTAAATGAGAGAATACACACACACACACACACACGCATATATATATATATATATATATGTATGTATATATATATATATATATATATATATATATATATATATATACATACATACCTGCATATATATATATATATATATATATATATATATATATACGGGTAAAATTGGATTAATTAGGGGGGATAGTTCATCAAGAACTTCTTTACCTTGGACTTGAAGAAAATCAGATTGTAGTCAGGTGGAAAGCATGCAATCGGAAGAGAGTTCCACAGTCGTGCTGTTCTAAGAAAGAAGCTTTGTTCGTGAAATCTACATTTAGGTTTAGGCACAAACAAACTGTGGAAAATTATTCATAGTGCTTTCCGCCAGACGAGTGTGCTCGTGAAAGTTTACGAGGGGGGACCAGAGATTGAAGCTCATATGAGCACTTGCCATGAGAATAACGATAAACCACGGACAGGCTCGCAACGTCTCTTCTGAGGGAGAGATGTTGCAGGGAAGAGAAAGGGGCATCCCCCACTGAGCTACGAAATCTATTTTGAACTCTGTCAAGGTAGGATAAGCTGTTTCTAGCAGCTCTTTCCCAAATGTTGCAACAGGACTCCATCTTTGGTCGTACCTGGCTTTTATATAGGTAGAGAATTGCATTAGGAGTAAGATATCTCCTGAAGCTGTAAAAAGATCCACACATTTTCCAGCGACCGTGGAGATGGATTTGGTATACGTGTTCCATTCCAGGTAAGGAGTAAAGGTCAATCCAAGAAGCTTGTTAAAACATGAAGCCCCCCCCAAGATGAGAGCCGTTCATTTCAATTCATGCCAGATTGGCATCAGAGCGTAGATTATGTAGACATTGATATATCCGTAATATATATATATATATAATATGTATATATGTGCTTCTTACTATTTCTTACTAATAAAAATAATTATTATTATCTCTCTTTCTCAATATATTTATATATATATATATACATATATATATACACGTGAAGTAAACGTGCAATAATCTGTGTAGCTTAATTGCCATATATATCTATATCTATATATATTTATATATATATATATATATATATATATATATATATATATATATATATATATATATATATATATACGTGCACTAGGTGAGAGGGGCGAGAGAAAAAGAGAGACAGATCAAGAGAAAAAACGAAGACGGTGTTTGTCTGTTTACTGAAAACTTATTTGTGTATTTTCCTCTAAGATTTGTCCGCCATGATGTTCGCTTGTATGCGTTCTAAATTTGGTGCGAAAAATTCCCGCCAGAAAAGCCAATTGATTGCAGCTTCGTTAGCAACAATTACCGAAATTGAGTGAAGCGGCCATTGCTTCGGGTTGTTTAGTCGGATTTTCAATTTCTAAAGAAGATCGAGAAGTACAGGAAATAAAGAAAATAGGAAAAAAAAAAGACGAAATAAATTAAAATCAGGGAAGGGGAGGATGAAAACCATTCAAGTAACTTCAGGAAATCAATTTCATTCTTTTATTTATTAAACTTCATTTTCACTTTGACTTTCTCTATTCAACTTTATTTTAAATAGATGTACTTTTTCCTACAGGGGAGCGGAACGATAAAATCGTCGCCCTAAATAAAACAACACTACAGCTTTATTTTAAAACTTTATTTTAAAAAATCAATGCAGGTTACTTCATTATGTAGTAGAGCTGACATGAGCAAATGTAGCCGCCTTCACTCTCAATCACTGCCAGGATACGAGTATGGAATTGGAGGCATGCCTTTTCTACAAGCCTCGGCGGGAGCTCGCTTAATACTCAGTGGATTACGGCGATCAGGTTGGCTTTGGTTTTGTAGGAGGTCATGTTGGTGATGTTCTCGGCGTATAACTAAACAAAGTAGTCCAGCGTGTTCACGTCAAGGGAGAAGGGAGTAGGAGTATTAGTGGGTCTCTTTGGATTTTTTTCGCTGGCACCAAGTCCTGCTGTCACACGCATGGTCTGCCAAAGGCTAGCTGATTGCACGTGCGGATCACCACACTCTTCAGCACATTCAGGTACACTTTCGAGTTGATCTGCAAGGCGACTTCGAAGATGCCCGATAGCACAAAGTTCCCTCACTTAAAAACCACACCAAAGACAATAACCATGGTCGGAAACATTGTATTCATCAACTTGGCCACGTGATTCGTGGCAATCCAGCAATGCATTTTTAGGGTACTGACAGTGATCATGTTGTAATAACTTGGATCGTCAGAGATCGTGAGTGGTAAGGCTGTTCTTCTCCGATTTCGCTTGTTGAGAATTGTGTCACTTTCAGACATGATAGAAGGCTGGGGTTTGTTTTACTGTACACATAGGTTCGAAAAGTTGTCACAAAACAAATATAGAACAAATAGATGTTATCAAAGGCGATATAAGTTACTTTTCTACCCAACTAGACATGCTTTTAGTGTTTTAATTTAATGTAACATGTTTATTCAGCTCGAAAAACATACAGTGTTTACCGATGTATTGGAACATCCAAAATGGCGGCCGACTCTCTCTGGAGATGGTAAGTTTGGGAAAAGGGCGTTATAAATAAAAAAAACAGTCAAAATACTGTTAAAAACCCGCCGAATATATGTTAACCTATGTCACGGTAACATATATTAAGCGAGTTTCTAACAGTATTTTGTCTGGTTTTTCAGTTATAACTCATTTTCCAAAACTTACCGCCTCAAATAGAGAGTCGGCTGCCATTTTAAATTTTCCAATACATCGGTAATCCCTGTATGTTTTTCGAGCTGAATAAACATGTTACATTAAATATAAAAAACTAAAAAGATATCCAGTTAGGTAGAAAAGTAACTTATATTGCCTTTGATAACATTGATTTGTTATATATTTGTTTTGTGACAACTTTTTCAAATCTATGTGTACGTTAAAACAAACACGAAGGCTGTTATCGCTTTTGGGATTTGTACTCAATTAGCCAACTTTTAGAGGGTCTGCACCCCCACACCCTGGTTTTCATCAAACGGAAATGGAATCATTTCGTTTTTTTGTAGGGTGACGATTTTATCGTTCCTTCCTGTACAGTTCTTATTTTTGTTTGCGATGAAGATTTGACATACTTATTATGAAACCTACTCTTCTTAACTTAATATTAATTCGTACTTTTTATTTTTAGATTCAAATATTAATAACAACATTTTATTTCAGTATTTAATTTATGTATTTCTGTTTTATTAAATGCTAGCTTTTTTTCTCGTCCATAAATGTTTATTTATCTACCGAGCTGATCTTAAATATTGTATACTCAATCCATTATATTATCCTTTTCAGTCTCCACTCCTTAATTCCGGCTTCCATCTTATCTCGCAATTATTTATAACGTCACCAACTAACTTCGGAGGCCCCCCCATCCGCTTTTCTTTTATATCGTAAGTTTCTTAAAACGTGACTAACTAAAGTTCAGAATAAAATCACGCTTTTCTTTTAACAGTTAATTTAAAAAAAAAATATCTTCTGAACGCTGTTTAAACTTAAATTCTTCACTACAGTTTGCATTTTGGAGACGGAAGTGTTTTTGTTGAGATAAGTGATTTCAATATTAATTCGTACTTTTTTATTTTTAGATTCAAATATTAATAACTACATTTTATTTCAGTATTTAATTTATGTATTTCTGTTTTATTATATACTAGTTTTTTTTTCTCGTCCATAAATGTTTATTTATCTACCGAGTTGATTGCAAAAATAGATTACGAAACTGCACTTATTTTTAGTTCGTGAGAGGGGAATCTATCACCATACTTTCCCTTTAACACGTCTATTGGACTTTTATTAAGTAGAATACTTTTTTTTTTTTTAATTGAGAGTAGAAAACGCATTGTGGATGCGTTATCGGCAGCTCCTGTTACTCTCGCTTCTTCTTATTTCTCCCTCAGTCCTCATTTTTTAATGAGTAATTTTTCTTACAAAGGGAGAAGAAATAACTGTTTTCTAGGTTGGCAGTATTTTGCGCGAACAGTTGGCAGAGATGGCGGACATTTTCTTTTTTTATGTCTATCCTTGTAGACATGTCACTAGTAAGGGTGCTGGAGGTAAGCATTTTGTCTGGGCTGACGTTATCCGCCTGATAGTCAGAGATCCGAACCTTGGATTAGCCACTAAGGAGGCTGTCCTATCAGCAGGTGCAAAGAACTGGGGCTGCTGTATTGCCATTTGGTGAATGGATTCTGGACCATGCAGTAGCTTCTGGTGGGGCCTCTCGATGTCATACTAGTGGGTAATTGTTACGGCTCTACCTTATCATTAGCTACAAATAAAAAAAAATAAAAAAATCTTCGTTTCTTTTTCTCTCTTAGTTTCCCCTCTCTGTCCCGCTCTAAGTAAATCTGACGACCTAGTCCACAAATTCCAAAATTTCATCATGACAAGTTAAAAAAAATACACGATTCAACCCGGTTCTCCAACTTCCAACGTAGACCCCTACTAACATGTCTCCTTCTCCAACATCAGGGGTCTACATTATAGCCTTCCAGAGGTCGAAACCCAATTACAGGAGACTAAACCAGACCTTTTATTTTTAAGTGAACCTGGCATTGGACAGGCTATTTCCCTAGAAGAGTTCGCAATTAAAGGATACTCTAACTTAACTTCTAAATCTGACCACCAAGATCGCCATGGCCATGGAATATGTGCCTATATTAAAGATAGATTTGCATGTGATAGGGACATCTCCACGGAAGATCCTAACTTACCCTATATGTGCTTCCGGCCGGGTTGCTTTAGCTCACACTACTGCATTTATATTTACTCTCTATCGCCCCCACAACAGCGGAGTTACTATCTTTCAAAGCATATCTGAGAAAATTGACCAAGTCCTATCTGCTTATCCTTCAGCTAACATTCACGTATGTGGAGACTTCAATGTTCACGACGTCGAATGGTTGACCCACTCAAAAAAGACCGATGATGAGGGGAGGTTCTGTCATGATTTCCCCATTGCCTATGACCTCACTCAGATTGTTCAGGAACCCACTCGTGTGCCCGACAATGACGGCCAGTATGCGAGCCTACTAGACCTTTTTCTCACAACTTGCCCTGAACTATGTTTAGTTTCTGTTCTGTCGCCTCTTGGATCTTCCGACCACTCTGTTGTATCAATTAAGATAAAAATGAAATGTAATATGTCCCCAGACGTACCTCTCCATCGTACAGTATACTAAGGCTGACTGGGATAGCTTCCGTACATTTATATCTGATCTACTTCTGCATTCCATGTTTAAAAAGGATGTGTCCTCTATAGTATTAGACCTGACAGAATGGTTAATTGTAGGTATTGACCGTTTCATACCTTCGAAAACGTTTCACAGCAAAAACCTAACAGCCAGCCATAGTTCTCTCCAGAATGTGGGGCTGCCATTGCGCACAGAAATAACTTTTTTCCACTGCTTCGAACGTAATAGATGTACGGAAACTAAAGCCGCTTCCAGGAGTGCCAGCAACCATTGTAAGGAAGTAATAAAGAACGCAAGAGAGTTGTATGCTCAATCTGTTAAGTCAAAAGTAGCTGAGCAGCGGTTTGGTTCCCACCAGTTTTGGCAAATAGCAAACAGAATAATGAACAGAAGCGTGTGCTCCATCCCAACTATCATCAATGGACCTGAGCTAATCTCGTCAGCATCAGACAAAGCCAAACTCTTTGTCAAGAACTTTGCAGCTAATTCTACCCTTTGCGACCAAGGCCGCCAACCCCCAATATTTCCTCCTGTATCAGAAAACACGCAATGTGATATACGTATATTTGTACGTGATGTTGCCAAGCTAATCAAAAACCTTGATTCCAGTAAAGCAACTGGCCCTGACGGTATTCCAATTATAGTACTCAAAAAACTTCAACCTGAACTAGCGCCTATACTTACAAAACTGTTTAAACGTTGTCTTAAGGAGAATAGTTTCCCATCTTCCTGGAAAATTTCATCAGTATGCTCTGTATTTAAGAATTCAGGTGATCGCTAATCCCCGTCTCAGTACAGGCCAATAAGTCTCCTGTGCGTCATGAGTAAGTTGCTGGAATCTGTGTTAAATACAGAAGTAATCAACCATCTAAAAAAAAAATAACCTGCTTAGTGACACTCAATATGGTTTCCGTTCAGCTAGATCTACAGCAGATGTGCTTACAGTTATACATCATAGGATTAGCAAATCTCTCAACGGAGGCCGCATTTCTAGGCCAATTGCTCTTGACATATCTAAGGCCTTTGATAGGGTATGCCATAGAGGTTTACTTCATAAGATCTCTAGCTATGGTATAGCTGGAAATGTCTGTTCAATTATTAAATCATTTCTTTTTGATAGGTTCATAAGAGTAGTAGTTGAGGGGAAAAATCAGAAGCTCACAGTATTAATGCCGGTGTCCCTCAGGGGTCCATCCTGGGCCCAACTCTTTTCCTGATCTACATTAATGATCTTCCAAATCACATCCTTACATCATTCGTAGACATTTATGCTGACGACACTACCATTTATGGTAGCACATCTAAGACAGTAAACGACCAAGTTCTCTCCAATTCTCTCTCCTCTGATCATGAGCACGTAGTACAATGGGGAACGGAGTGGCTGGTTACTTTTAATGCATCTAAAACCAAGCTTCTCTCTTTACATAATCAACATTCTGATTCACATCTGGCATCAATTGAAATGAATAGCTCTCGTCTTCAGGAGGCCTCAAGTTTTGACAAGCTTCTGGGCTTGACCTTTACTCCTGATCTTAAATGGAACACGTACATCAAATCTGTTGCCAAGGTCGCTGAAAAAATGGTGGGATCTTTCTATCGATCCGGTAGATATCTCACTGCTGATGCTATTCTCTATCTATATAAGAGACAGGTACGCCCAAGGATGGAATATTGTTGCCACATCTGGGCAGGAGCTGCTAGAAAGGACTTGTCCTGCCTTGATAGAGTTCAAAATAGACTTCGTAACCTCGTAGGAGATGTCCTTTTCTCTTCCTTGCAACCTCTATCTCATAGAAGAGATGTTGCAAGCTTGTCTCTGATGTATCGTTATTTTCATGGAAGGTGTTCAACTGAGCTTCAATCTATGGTCCCCCCCTCGCCAAACTTTCACAAGAAACACTCGTCTAGCTGAAAACACTATCAATAATCCCCCCCACTCTTTATCTGTGCCTAAACCTAAACGTAGATTCCATGAACAAAGCTTCTTTCTTGGAACTGCACGCCTGTGAAATTGTCTTCCGTTTTACTGCTTTCCGGCTGACTACAATATGGTTGTGTTCAAGTCTAACGTAAATAAGTTCTTGATGAGCCATTCTATATAAGTTATCAAATTTACCAAATTTTCATAACTAATGATTACTATATTGTTTAATGTCTACTGTACACTCTTTAACCCTTATCCTTGAGTGGCCTCTTGGCCTTGATAAGTGGTGATGCCTATGTAAAAAAAAAAACAAAAAAAAATATCTCAACGTTTCAAAAGACGCAATCTTTAATCTTCTCTGTGTGTATCTCGTCGAACTCCGGGATATTTCTGTTGAGCAGTAATCTTTTAGTCGAACATGTGCGAAATTTTGAACGGAACAATTTATACAATCATCTTGGGTAGCATGCTCTCAATCAATCAGCTAAAACAGAATAGAACCCTTAAAAGGTATCAATTGTATTTTAAGGGTCGACAGCATAAAGTTTTCAAGATTAATCGTCCAGAAGGGTATTAATGTACAACAGAATTTTACTAAATAGTCGATCTAGTTTTTTGAGGGAGCGCCAGATGACGACGCTACCAGATCTGTGTGTAAATCAATATTATTATTATTATTATTATTATTATTATTATTATTATTATTATTATTGGCTGACATGGAGCTTTCACAGAAGTCATCAAAGATCCGATTGGAAACCTGTGGTGTTCTCTGGAATCTGAGTGCCACCAAGTCTCCCCAGACGCCCAGCTATCTCTACCTCCTTCGATAGCATTTGCAAATAAATTTGCGTCATCGCAACAGCCTCTGACCATTGATTTCTCGCTGGCAGCAGATATACTGGAATTTGTAGTGGCACTAAGCCTCCCCAAAATCCCAGTTCTCTTCGCGCTTGTCCAGTGGAGGTTTGATCAGCGCTTTCTCCTTGCTCTTTCCATCCTCCTTGACTCTTTTGTATCACTTATTTTTTGGGGGGTATGGTGATGAGACAATAGGAGGAGATGTGTGATGGGGCTGTAGAACTTGTAGATATGCAGCTTAGTGTTCTTCATTCCCTGTAACGTTTCTTCATTATGTTGTATATTATTATTATTATTATTATTATTATTATTATTATTATTATTATTATTATTTACATTTCATGATTAGCTGTTGGTATTGCCGCTTTCATATTGATAGGCGGATCATAACAAATAAACATAGGAAATCAGCAAGCTGGTTACTCAGTCTACCGTCACTTTCTGCAAGATTCCGGGGTTTTCCAACAAGGCAGTTTTTGAAGTACTCCAACAAATTGATCGCATTTTTTCAAGCCACTTGTCAAATACTTTTGGTGCGCTCCCCCTTGCTCCAATCACAATAGGTACAACTTCTACCTCGTTCACCTTCCGCGGTCGTATTTTCGACCTTCTCCCTTTCTTTTTTCCCCACATTCACATCGGCTGGCATTGCTGTATCAATGATTATCATTTTGTTTTGTTTCTTAAGGTATGTGCTTTATAGCAAAAAAAAAGAAAGATATACTGAAGATGAAACTTTGCTTCGAAATATATTTATGAATTTCAATATATATTTCAAACAAAATAAATGTCTGTTTATTTTGTAATAATGCGTTGTTTTGGCTTCAAACGTGTATAATACGTTTTTTTTTTTACATGGGTGTCACCACTTATCAAGGCCCAGAGGCCACTCAAGGATAAGGGTTAATAGGTATACATTAGTCATTGTGATTTTAGCATAGTAAACAGCGGGAATTTTGTAACTTGGATTACTTAGGGGGACGATTCAATTAGAACTTGTTCACATTGGACTTTTTCTTTTTTTTTCATAGGTATCAACACATTATCAAGGCCAAGAGGCCACTCAAGGATAAGGGTTACAGAGTGTACAGTAGAAATTGGACAATATAATAATCATTAGTAATGAAAATTTGTTAAATTTGATAACTTATATGGAACGGCTCATCAAGAACTTATTTACGTTAGACTTGAACACAACCATATTGTAGTCAGCCGGAAAGCAGGAAAACGGAAGACAATTCCACAGGCGTGCAGTTCTAACAAAAAAGCTTTGTTCATGGAATCTACGTTTAGGTTTAGGCACAGATAATTCAAACTCAACCAGCGTTTCTAAGGAACAAAAATCTTTACGCTTGTACAATGTTTTAATTTCTATCCAAATCTTTTTTTACATGCATTCAACAAAAACTTGCCCGACATAGTGTCATGCCGCCTCTTGTATTCCTTTGACCAGGTGGAAATATTTGTTTTTTAAAAAAAATAATTATTAGATCAGGGTTAAGGTTTCAAATGATCAGATTTCATTTTTTCCCATCATATTTTCCTTTTTGGCAATGGTTTCAATCATTTGTGTGATTAAAAATTCGATAATATGCGTAAACGCTTACTTTCGTAAGTGGTCTTATGATTTTGACCAGGACTGTATATATATATATATATATATATATATATATATATATATATATATATATATATATATATACATATATATATATATATAGTGTCCTATATATATATACATATATATATGTATATATAACTACTTCATTTACTCACATAAATTTAATATACGAAAGTATAGATTTATGCGTAAACTTTAAGTATTTACTTCAAAAGTGCTCAGTACGTAGGTAGAGCTAGTTAGTAATTCATAAAATATATATGGCGACTAAGCTACACTGAATATTGTGCGTTTCATCCACTGTAGGATTCGTCAGGCTTATGAATTACGAATCCTACAGTGGATGAAACGCAGAATATTCAGTGTAGCTTAGTCGCCATATATATTTTATGTATATATATATATATATATAAATATATATATATATATATATATATATATATATATATATATATATATATATATATATATATATGATTACTAAACCTTTGAACAGTTATTACAAGTATATTTTAGCTGGTATGTTTCCTTTTCATAGAACTTCAAGTCATCCATAAATAATAATGGGTTTGTTTTAGATTTGGAAAAGCTGTCAAAAACAAATATATAAAAATAAATGTTATCAAAGGCAAGATAATTTACGTTTCTACCTAACTGGATAACTTTTTAGTGTCTTTATTTAATGTAACGTGTTCATTCGGCTGGAAGAACGTATAGTGTTTACCGATGTATTAGAAAAATGCAAATGGCGGTATGCTCGCTGTTGAACACGGTAAGTTTGGGAAAATTATTTTAAACAAACAAATTATACAAAATACTGTTAGAAACTCACTCAATATATGTTACATAAGCGGACATAAATTCGGTGGATTTCTAACGATATTTATTATATATCCTTTTGTTTTAACTCATTTTCCTAAACTTACCTTGTTTAATAGCGAGCATGCAACCATTTGTCTTTTCAAAATATATCGATAAACATTGCATTATTTTCGAACTGATTAAACGTGTTAAAGTGAGTAAAACCACGAAAATCTTTTCCAGATAGGTAGAAGAGTAACTTATCTTGCCTTTGATAACGTTTATTTTTATATATTTGTATTTTAACCACTTTTTCGAATCTATGTGTATAGTAACACAAACCTTAAATGATTTACCTGTCACTCCTTTCCCAACTCTACACACGTAATATGAACAACAATGGAGACAAGCTACTCCTTACCTGAAAAATCACTCTGCTCACATGAACTTGCCAAGATGTTCTTCACCTGGTGTTAATGACTCTTTCTATTGTTCCACGCTTCTCTTGAAGAAATCATGCACATTCGAAATAATTTCAAATATTTCCATACATTCCTTAGTCTAGCTACGGTGAACCAGATCATATGCTTTGCGGTAATCTACATAATTATAAAACTCAAATGACCTTGTAACGAGTGATGTAACCCACTTTCCGGTTTTCGACATCCGGTTGCGCATACGCGCAGAAACATTAACCCATAACAACGTAAACAAATAAACACAAATCGTTTCTTTTGCAGATTTTTACCTAAGCACTGAAATACTAACGTTATTATTTCGAAATTATTTTTTAATATGTGAGGAGTGGTGGTGTTTTGCAATTATTCTTTATTACAACTATACTGTCGCTATTTTCTTACAACTAAACAACTTTAACCCGTTGACAAACATAAGAACGAGTGTAGTAAAGCCAAGACTACTAGTAGTAGTAGTAGTAGTACTACTACTAATACTCTCTATCCGTCCCTTTTCCTTCCTTCCTTCTTTTTTTATTTTTTGTTTACATTTCTAGATAGAAAATAGTTGTGTGAAAACGGTGAATTTGTTGACACGTTTACCAATCTGTATCAATATTAGTTTTATTTATTTTATTCATTTAGGTTTTATTGTTTGCTTCGGGTTTTTTTTAATTATTTTTCTTTAGATTTTAAGTTTCTATAACTTGGTTTAAGGATTCCAGTATGGGTATTCATTCTTATATTTTTCATCGGCAAGTTCATGTGACTTTTTGCTGCTAAATGACTTTCGTCGGGGTTCGATTCCTAGGAAAATCATGCTTAATTTTCGATTTTTGAGCGATTATTCGGAAAAATAGGTAACTTTACACGAATAGGGAGGGTTGTTTTTTCATGTTTGAGTGATCCGCCCATGATATTTCATTTTAATATACTTTCATAGAAATGTTTATGAAAAAAAAAAATTCTTTATGTCACAAGTGCTACGTTTATACATGAATTCCATAGCTAATATAACATAATTACCCAACGGGTCACGGGTAATCTATTTTATTCATAGCATGTATGGATTTGTGGATCTTCTCTCACAATGTCGATGT
Organism: Euprymna scolopes; assembly: GCF_053919585.1. Lineage (NCBI taxonomy): Eukaryota > Metazoa > Mollusca > Cephalopoda > Sepiida > Sepiolidae > Euprymna > Euprymna scolopes. The sequence continues at coordinate 22,392,283 of NC_136512.1, read as the reverse complement.
ATGGTCCTATCAATAAGCAATAGATGCTCGGTCGTTCTACTACCTCGTCTACATCTCTTTTGTTCTTGCGGTAAGATCTTTTTCTGTTCCAGATATTTGTAAATCTCATCTGCCAAAATGCCTGTCAGGAGTTCCCACATCAGGGAGGTAAGTACTGGCTTGATAATTATCAAAGACAGACTCCTTTGAAATGTCCTTCTGGCAGAGCACTGTCCTTCCACGCATTCTCCATCCAGGAATTGCATATCCTGCCAGCATTCCAGCAATTGCAGATTCAATCTCTCCATGCCGAGTGGTAAAGTTTTTTTGCTTTTTTTAACCAATACCCATGTACACCTTCTGGTCAAGGAGCTTTCCAATTTCGAATTTTCTTACAAATTATTATTATTATTATTATTATTATTATTATTATTATTATTATTATTATTATTATTATTATTATTATTATTATTTCCCAGGACTTCTCATATCCGAGATTACTCATCGTGAAAAATTTGTGGCGTTTCCTGGTGATTAAGCGATAACAAGACCCTTAGGATAACCAGTACTCTCCAGCTATTTCGAAAAACTCTGCACATAAATTTGTCGTTATGACACAAGGGAGGAGAGAAAAGAGGCCGTGACGAGTGGTATTAACTCGCTTACACAAAAGGACTTTAATGGGATCTTTAAGAAGTTGTTAGAAATGTGCAAACAGTTTATTGCAGCCGGAGGAGATTACTTCAAAGGGGACTGTAGTTTAATATGTGTACTATCAATAAAAGTCCTTTTACGAAAAAGTCTGGAAGCTTATTGAAGGTACCTCATATATGCTTTCAACTATTTGTACTCGTACGCATGAGTAAATTATTTTTGTCTTTATTTGTGATGGCACCATTTGCTATAACGTTTTCAAACACAAGCACCCATGTTTGCCCAGGTTTGCCCATGTTTGCCCACTTGAGTCATCGTACCAGAAAAATATCCAGTAAATAAAACGTTGTTTAGTAAATCGTTATTTATTTATTTATTTTTTTTTTTGCATTTTTAATTTTTTTTTTTTTGTATTTCCATGCACAAAACATGGATATAAATATCACTAAAACATCCGGTGGGTCATAAGCTTCATTTCAAACCGCCTGCCTGCCTGTCTGTCTGTCTGTCTGTCTGTCTGTCTGTGTCTCTGTCTGTCTGTCTCTCTCTCTGTAACTCACTCACTCACTTACTCACACACTTACTCACACACTCATTCACACACACACACACACACTCACACACACACTCACACACACACTCACACACACACACAAAGAGTAAATCGAACTTACCAAGGGAGATAATAACTTCCGGTGAATACCAGAAAAGTATCCAGTAAATAAAACGTTGTTTAGTAAATCATTTTTTTTTTTTTTTTTTTTAATTTCCATGCACCGAACTTGGATATAAATATCACTGAAACATCCGCTGGGTCATAAGCTTCATTTCGTTACCAAAGTTGCCTGGGTGGATTGCCTGTAGGCTGAGACAAATCGCGTCTCACACACACACACACACACAGAGTAAATCGAACTTACTAAGGGAGATAATAACTTCCGGTGAATACCGGAAAAGTATCCAGTAAATAAAACGTTGTTTAGTAAATCGTTAGTTTTTGCATTTTTGTTTTCATTTCCATACACAAAAACATGGACATAGATATCACTAAAACATCCGCTGGGTCATAAGTTTCATTTCAGTACATAACTTGCCTGAGTGGATGGCTGAGACAAATCGCGTCACACACACACAGACAGACAGTACGAAAATTTATATTAGGGTGCACGTCATAATTTCATGTTTTTCATTTCGATTATTTTTTTTAAATTTTAGAATATGTTGATGTTCTGTTAGAAAACTAATTGTATTAGGCATTATTTTTATTTTACACTAGAGCGGGGGCGAATAGCTTCGTCCGGGCGTAATATATGGTTTAATATGATATTTTAATTTGTCAAGATTTTGTATCTCTCTCTCTCTCTCTCTCTCTCTCTCTCTCTCTCTCTCTATGTATATATATATATATATATATATATATATATATATAAAGTGAAAGTGTCTCTGTGTGTGTGTCTGTGTGTATATCTGTGTACATTTCCCTAGGCAATAACTCTGTCAATCTTTAGTCTACATACTCGAAATTTAATATACAGGGTACTGAGATTTGGGAAAATCGGTTTTTGGCCAGAAATTTGGCGATAAAGGGGTCAAAGTTCAACGATTTGACCTTTGATAACTTTACCAAACTCCTCCGACAATTTTGAGTCTACGACTTGAAAATTTAGATATAGATTCCTTGGACATGGATCTAACTAATAACTTGATTTGAGCCCAAAACAATAAATTTTAAGGGGTTTTAATAGGGGTCAAAGTTTTAAAAGACTTAACCCCTTAAAAACTATTTTAACATGCGGTCTCTTCCAAATTACTCAGACAATTTCTGGTCTAAATATTTGAAATTTTACATAAAGTTTATTCAGAGATAAGGCAAGCTTTTTTATCAGTTTGGGTCGAAAATTTTTAGTTACCAATATATAAATGTATGGATGTCTGTTTTCATGTTTGCCTTAAACTTTCAATAGATGCGACGGATTTTACCAACATCAGTCTCGTTTGAAAGTTCGACTTTTCATACAACAAATTTCGAAAAATTGGCTAATAACATTAATATCTTCCCCTTCAACTAGGCACTTTGCTACAGGGGGGGGTCACTTTTTTACTTTTTTCGTCGATATTTTTTAAAGTTATCATCTCCTTTAGATTGTCTAGTCTTAATTTAAAAAAAAATGTCGCTTCCAGTTTGGCGATGGTCGTAACAGCATAAACGTTAGGTTTTTACCCCATTCTTTTCCTCCTTTGCGGTACATGTTCGAGCCTGCCTTCCTACTACCACTTTTTTTTTTTTGCTCAACATACACATCCAAACACCCGTGCAACGCCGGGCTGAAATGCTAGTATTATTATAGAGCTGTGATTTCAAATGAAAAAAAGTACTGAGGTATCATCAGCGAGAATCGAAACCGAAACTGTAGTATCCAAAGCTGGTGACGTTACAACTGTACCAACGTGAAACGTCCATGAATTGATTAAAAATAAATATTAAAAATAAACTAAAGTGAATGTACAGAATATTTGGGGATTTTTTTTTTCAATTTTGATTCATTTTTGACCCCTTAAAAACTATTTTAACCTTCTAAAGACCCATAAAAGGACTGCCCCTAAAAAATCAATCATTTTAGGCTCCTAGTGTCGCTTTTAGTTTATGAGGAGATAGAGTTTGCAAATATGCGGAAGGACAGACAGACATACCGGCAGTCATATATGTGTTTATATATTAAATTTTCTTTCTTTTTTTTATTCACTTCTCAGTTATTAATTTTCATTTTTTTCATTAAGGTTCGTAATTTAATTTCTTTTTTTTTTCGTCCAGCCCCTGAACCGTAACTATAACATGATCCGGATCGAATAAGTTTCCGATCCTTATTTCAGATTATAAGATCTCTCTATTTATGTGTAAAAAAGACTTAGACTCCGTGTCTTTGCATGTCTAGGGATGTTTGCCAGTTGTGCTGACTTTCTTTCTTTTTCTTTTTTTCTTTTTTTTTTTGTAAAATTTCACAGACATGTTTTTTTTATCGTTTTAGGGATTTTCTTACGCTTTGTTTCGGAATGTCTGTGATAAGTATCGAAATTCAATAATCGAAAAAAACTTCGATTGCAGGACGAACAGTCTCAATTTGACTAATACCGGGCCTTTAATCACAAGTTCATTTGAGAACTCTAATCATCACAAAAGTAGAAATGTCCGCCATAAAGAACTAGTTCGAAATGAATAGTTCTATTAATAATACAACTAGATTATGATACTTATAAGCCTTTATTCAATCCGTTATATAAAAATAATTTTATAAAATCAGGAGTAAGTTCTCCACAAAGCAATGTAAGGTACAATGTATTGTGAACTAAGTCACCGCGGGCAGGACTATTAAGCATACTCTCGGTGCACCACGGTGTGCCCCCGACTAGATCAAGCAATTAATCGATTTCATTGTAAATTGAATGATTCCACCGATTCCGATAAATATACAAGTTATTGTTGTGTGGAAAATTCGTTGATTTACCTCCTCATACCGGACAGCGTCGGGATTTCCTGCTTATCCCTAATATATCTACCATAAAAGTTTTAGTTTTTTTTTTCGGCTGTGTAGCGTTCTTTCTTTATATTATATATGTTTTTGCGGGCGATACGAGGGATGAAATGTTGAATTACGTAAACAGTTCACCCGGTTATGGCTGTTGGAATAAGAACATACTACCTCCATGAATTAAAAAAAAAAACAACAAAAAAAAACATGTACTCTTTTTTCTAATTCCCCAGCAGATTAAGGAGTTCGATAGAAAGATTCCCGAGTTCGAAAATGCACCTGAAAAATAAGTACGCGTGTACACTAAACTGCTCTTCAGAGACAGGTATATGTTCATCAGAAAACTTTCGGAGATTTTTTTGTATTGAATGAAAAAAAGTAGTTGGAGAATAAAAAGCGCCCTCCCCCTAATTTAATTAGAAAAATACATGGAAGAACGTATATATGCGCACGGACTAATTTTATTAGATATTTTATTGCATATAGGTTCCTGCTCATACTACTTCTAAAAATAATCATAATACAAAGAACATATACACTATATATATATATATATATATATATATATATATATATATATATATATATATATATATATAGTAAGTTATAAAATATATATGGCGATTAAGCTACATTTAATATTCCGCGTTTCATCCACTCTAGGACTCTTCAGGATTATGCGCATAAGCCTGAAGAGTCCAAGAGTGGATGAAACACGAAAAATGCAGTGTAGATTAATCGCCATATATATTTTATAACTTACTAACTAGCTCTACCTACGTATTGAGCACTTTTGAAGTAAATATTTAAAGTTTACGCATTAATTAATACTTTCGTATATTAATTTTATGTGAGTAAATGAAGTAGTTATATATATATATATATTTACCTATATATAAATTGTCAATGCATACATATATATATAAACTATTAATACATACATATATATAAATTATCAATATATTTATAGTTATATATATATAAATTATATATATATATATAATCAATATATATAAACATATATATAAATATAAATTAATATGTATATACATATATATATAAATATGCATACATTTATACACAAATTGCATATATATTGTACACCACATACACCCGCATACACACGCAAACACCCCCACACCTATATATATATATATATGTGTGTGTGTGTGTGTGTGTGTGTGTGTGGGTGTGTGTGTGTGTGTGTGTGTATATATATATATATATATATATATATATGCAATTACTAGAATTCAATAATTTCGATTAAAAATTATTCTGATTTTGAGATGCTTCTAATTTTATTCATTCAATTAACATCTTTCGACGCATTAGAATTTAGTTGCTTTTTGATTATAGAACATTTTTATACAACTTTTTATATTTCTGCCATTATCCCACTATTTTCTCGAGCGTAGCAATCCGGATGCTGTGCGGAAATTGAAAAGCTGCACTTGTGAAGTTTGACAGCGACATGGACGGAATTGTTTCCACGAAAAAAAAAAATCGTTTTCAAACGAAATACTGCAAAGACCTTTTGCGTATATTTTCAGTTATTTTATTTTATTTTTTTGTTTTTGTTTTTTTAACCTTCTATTTTACATCTAATTTAATTCAGTTTTTTTGTTTAATATTTTCGGGTAATTTTGAGTTCACAATTTTGATATTTATTTAATTTTCTTTCTAGAAATATGATAAAAATATAATCGCTTGTTCATGTGTGAATTTTTTGGGGGTAATTTTACATTAAATGTATTTATAAATGTTGTGTTCAAACGAGTGAACGTTGAAAGTAAAAACTAAGAAATATACTTACCCTTGTAATGACTTGTACGGCAATAAATAAAAAAGCGACACATATTATTAATAATTTTCAAAAAAGTGACTAACACTACAACTACTACCAAGCTTGTGAAATGGAAGTCAGAGGATCCAATGACGTCGTTTCCTCCAGCTCATACTCCTCCTCCTCCTTCTCCTCCTTATCCTCATCTACTACTACTACTACTATTACTACTACTACTACTAATAATAATAATAATAATAATAAAATAATTTGCAAATGTTATCGAAAGATGTAGAGAGTACTGGAAATCTGGGGAGACTTGTTGTCACTTGTCTTCCAATGAACACCACAGTTTGTCTTCAAGGAAAGATCATTGATGATCTGTGTGAAAGTTCCGTGTGCGCCAACAATATAAACAAAGTTACTCTGACTAAATCTACAAATATTACTATTACTGCCGGGACCAGATGTTACAGGGAAAAGATGTCCCCTTCCCATGTAAATAAGAAGAATATTAAATAAGTGAAAATGAGATTAGGATAAGCCTAGAATCGAACCCTGTAGGCAAAGTTAAGAAATAGGATATTAGAAAGTTAGTCTATAGTTAAATTCTATTAGAACAGTTAAATATTGTTTATATAAGAAAAAAAAAGAGTTGATTGTCCATTCTTTAGAAATCTGAATATTAAATGTGTCAGTAAAAGAATGAACAATGCAAATTAAATTATATTGTTAAAAATAGGTTAGAGTTATATATTGAGGATTCTTTTGTTCGCCAAAAGTGTGTTGGACAAACATATGTAAAACCATGTGAAATTGGTCACGCTTGAAAAACATATTTCTGACGTCATATACAAAGGGCATTTCTCCATTTTATGCGTTCGGATTTGAGTCAGTCCGTCAGAGAGAGTTGATCAGCCAAGAGTTTACACAGTAAGAGGAGATTCCCTTTAGAGACAAAGGGTAGAAGATTAACCTTGTAGATACAAGTGAATTCCTGACGTCATTCGACCGGCCGATCAGATAAATGAAGCAATCATCATTGTGTTTTCTAACTGTTGTTTTGTGTCATACTTCACGAACAAAAAAAGGTAATGTGTTTATCATATTATAATGAACATTGTAAACCCTTCCAAGATGTGTATCTCATCTCCTCACTCACCAGTAATATCTATAAAGTCCTCCTCTCCTCTGTTTTAAGAACTTTGCATCATATCATCCTCTTCTCTAATATGCCTTTAAAGAATTGTAAACCGGATGTCGTAATAATTAATAAGAAAGAAAAGTCCTGTCAAATCGTGTACTTTGCTGTTTCAACTGACTGCAAGGTTAATATAAAAAAAATGCACCAAATACACAGAGTAATCCAGAGAACGGAAAGTCATATGCATGATGAAGAAAATTAGGATTACGTGTCAGAGAGAAATCAATCGTAAACGGTAGTTGCCATAACGCAAATTCATGTGCGAATGTTATCGAAAGAGGTGGAGATTACTGGAAATTAGGGAAGACTTGTTGTCACTCAGCTTCCAAGGAAGAGCACAGGTTGTCTTCAAAAAGAGATTATTGATGGTCTGTGTGAAAACTCCTTGTGAGCCTATAATAATAATAATAATAATAATAATAATAATAATAATAATAATAATAATAACAATAAATGCATAATTGTAAGTCAGCCCCACCTTTTTCCTTTTCGTCTTTTTTCCTCGCCATAAACTAGTGCCCGGCCTAATAAAACGGAGCGTTAACGAGGATGAAAAAACCAAAAAGAGAAAACACATATCAGACTTCTGCTGGATGAGTGTGAGATTGACTGTGACCTTGGGGAGGATTATATTCACCCATATCCCAGTGAAAACCAATGTTCGTTATGCATGTGAAATCAATGGCAATCGACTGTTGTGATAACGCATTTTTTCAAGGGTTATCGAAAGAGGTGGAGAGTAATGGAAATATCTGGATTGTTGCGACTCATATTCCAGGGAAGATCAAAGGTAAAAGGCTGTTTTAAAAGATAGATGATCTGTGTGTAATCTCCCAGTAAACAGCACAATTGATGGAACAAATCTACTACTTCCTGGATAAATGGTTACTTCTTCCCGAGGAACAGGATTGATACAAAAAAAGGAAAAAGAGGAACACATGATCTGCTATATATAGATCAAAAGATCCTGAAGGGTGTAAAACGAATAATAAATGTAGCAATGGCATATATCGTCTACAAAAAAAAGCGTACGACAGTATCCCCTAAGCATGGATAATACAATGCCTAAAAATGTATAAAATACCAAACTGGATAATCAACGTGATTGAAAATGCAATGAGAATATGCAGACTGGAACTGACTGCTGATGGACAACACATAAGAGAAATTGACATACAAAGATGCGACATCAACGGAGATTCACTATCACCATTACTGTTCATCATAGCCATGTTGCCACTGAACAATATACTGAGAAAGTGCCAAGCAGGATACAAGTTAACTAATGCAGATGAAAAAAATGCACCCCCTGATGTACATGGACGAATTAAAACTTTTTTTTTGCAAGGATGCACTGTAGCATTTTATTATTAATACATAACTGAATGTCTTTATAACAGTAGTCGAAAGGCATATAAGATAGTGACTAGAAGCGTAGATGGTTTGAATTTTTATGTGGCATCTGCTGTTGATGGTCCCGGGAGGAACTTCTGCAACCATATATATATATATATATATATATATATATATATATATATATATATATATGGATGATATAATGCACCTTATCTGGAGTTTGATATATTGGGAAGTGATACCCGATATACCATTGACGTATAAGGGCATGTTCTTTGTGTTAACAAATCGAGCGTAGGTATTCCAAACATCATTTATTTACTGCTCGCACAGCAGCTGATGATTGGCGTAATGGTTCAAAGCCTTGACTTTCGCACGGGCTTCGATCCTGGCTTGAGGTGGTTGCCTGTGTAGCTGCACTCATGTGCTGTAATACAGCGAAACTGTACTGTATACACACATACACCCCCCACACACACACATATATATATATATATATATATATATATATATATATATATATATATATATATATATATATATATATATATATATATTTGCTGGGAATGTCTTAAAAATATATAAGCTTGGGTTCCTGGCGTTGCCCGATTGTTTGTATGTGTTTGTTCAGAAAAAAAATCTCGTTGCAGTAGGCAGGCTCGATCACGTGACGAGAGGACGGAAAGAAAGCGTAGGTGGGTATAAGGTTGTTGGTTTAGCAAAAATAAACGGAAAAGGTGGTAGTAGGCAAAACGTCACGCGTCAGCTGTTCTACTCAGCGCAAAACCGTAAGTGATGTAAGTTTTAATTAAGCTAGACACAACAAAGGAGGCGATTACTTTCAGAAATTTCGGCATACAAAGCAACCTGTAAAGAAGTGCCCAGTTGTGGATGAAGGAATTACATTTATTGACTGGTTTTTCGATATTTGTCCTCCGAAGTCTCGAGCTTCAAAATGGTATAATTCTTGTGAAAATCCGTCGCCTATATATATATATATATATATATATATATATATATATATATATATACATGTGTGTGTATAGATAGATAGGTAGATAGATAGAAAAATAGATTTATATTGATAGATATAAATATATCTATATATCCGGAAATATATATATATATATATATATATATATATATATATATATACATATATATATATAATAGATAGATAGATTGATAGATAGATAGAATTAAACATACATAATGAAAATAGGAAGAAAGTTTGATAGATAGATTGTAAGATAGAACGTGGCAAGCTAGATGGAGAGACTTTGGAGGGTGGAAGCTAGATAGAGCATAAAAGTTCCGTGTAGATGGAGATATCGATAGATGGTTAGAAATGTAGTAACAATTGCAGTAAAATAGATATATCGATGGATAGTCGCAAAGATAAATGCGTAGATAAACGAAATTCGATGACCAAACTTCGCATTGACTTCACACTTTTGATGAGACTAATACTCACATCTATTTACCATACTCGGTCCTATTAGTCCAATATCAATACAGCCAGCCTCTTTAAATTGCTCTTCAACATCAAGGATTACTGCGCCACTTCGCGTTAAATCCGAGATTTCGCGAGAGACAAATTGTTAAGTACTTAAAACAGAAAGCGTCCAAATGAAACGAATCGAGTTAGAGTCACGTAAGGCTTCTTAGGGGAATTAACTGTGTGAGAGCGAGAGAAGTAATCGTTAGACGCTTTCCCTGTCTCATCCTGGTTATCAATTCGTCTTGGAGACGCTCTCTATTTTGCTCCATCCGTTTCTTCGTTACTTTTATTGTTCTCCTCGGCACCACTCAGTATTTATTGGCTTTGCGTCGACATCATCTCTCTCGAAATAATAAAATTATCGAAGTGAACATTAAAAAACGAAAAAAATACGTTTATACGTATTTATTTACAATTATTCGAGCTACTGTTCTTGTTTTGTGTGTTATTTTTTACAACGTTTTCTTCCATGTAACCTCCAACATCTTTCAAGTGTATCTATTCGGAATAAGCAGTAATATTGTCAAACTCGGGAATCGTTCAGTTTAACTCTTGAATCTGCTTGAATCATATTTTATATGCAAGGCAACGCCAGTCATCATGATAGTATATATATATATATATATATATATATATATATATATATATATATTTAGTAATTTATAAAATATATATGGCGATTAGGCTACACTGAATATTCCGCGTTACATCCACTCAAGGACTCTTCAGATACTAGCAAGCTGATTGGCTAACTAAAATCTCAATAGAAGAGGAGCATATAAAACGATAAACAACCACAGAATTCGCACATAAGCCTGAAGAGTCCTAGAGTGGATGAAACGCGGAATATTTCGTGTAGCTTAATCGCCATATATATTTTATAAATTACTAACTAGCTCTACCCACGTATTGAACACTTTTGAAGTAAATACTTAAAGTTTACGCATAAATCTATACTTTCGTATATTAATTTTATGTGAGGAAATAAATAAATATATGTATATATATATATATATATATATATATATATATATATATATATATATATATATATATATATGAGAGAGATAGACATACACGGGTATGGAATGCTTTCGGCCAATCAACCATAATTGAGTTGAAGTCATAAGTATTTTATAATGCTATTTTGAGTCCTCGGCGTGTGACATGACCCACCCAAAGGACAGTTTGGCGTCGCAAGGGAAAGCGCCAAAACATAAAATTCTTTAAAAAGAAAACGGGCAAAAATAATTCTTTATTAAATATGGTGCGCCCGGGCGACAGCAAAAATCCCTGATGAGAGAAATAATGAAGTAATGAATGATTGTATTATATTCATCTAGGGTTTATCCGTCAACAACAATGTCATATTACTTCGCCCTGCAGTAAAAATCATGTGCAGAGCAGAAAAATGTCAGTCAGTCAGTCAGTCAGTTAAAGAGTAAGAGAGACAGTCAGTTAGTGATTTTGTTAAGAGTGCTCGCTAACCCCTCTCCACAACGCTCATATCACTAAAACCCGCACTCTTAAGAAAGAAAGAAAGAAAGAAAGAAAGAGGGAAAACCTAAAGAATAATTGTCGACTTATATTTGTGAACTGTAGGAGTATTGTATATATATATATATATATATATATATATATATATATATATATATATATATATATTGTTGTTGTTGTTTGACAATTAATCAGTAGACTAGAAGAAGCTGGGCGTGTTTTCTTTCCTCTGTGCATTGAATTGCCTTCCTACTTAAATGCGATGTGTGAATTACTGCTTCTTTTTCATTAGCAGGCGACCGACCAGCGAGACGACGGCGTATCAACACTGACGCGATAGAAACTAACAAGTTCCGGCCTCAAATGACAGACTGACAAGTGCAATCAACTCGTCCTACTGCATTGAAAATGTTATATATGATCTTTGTCAATCAGAATAGCGACGTGGAGGAGATCAGAGGTAACACGTCGGTAACCTGCAACCAGGATAGCGGCAGATTTTGGTTCCGTGACTAAAGATCATATGAGTACCTAGGATTGAATCTTTACAGTCCAAGACGACTATTGAAAATGAGAATGATAGTTACAACTATCACAATAATCAAATTTTCGTCTCAAAAACCAATGTCATATATTTTTTAATAGAGGGGAATTACATTTAATTGTTTTTTTTTGTTTGTTTTTTTACACAGTGATCACCACTTATCAAGGCCCGGAAGCCACTCAGGGATAAGGGTTATTGCAAGTACATTGCGTTAGTCTGGAGATTTGATGAAGTGTTTACTTAAGGGGCCGGTTCATTAGGAATTTGTTAACGTTGGACTTGAAGACATCCAAGTTGCAGTCCGGTGGGAAGCAGGCAGACGGAACAGAATCGTTTTCCGTTTATAAATTGCTTTCATCATTATGTTTATTTTTTGCAAAAATTACAGATTCTAGGGGAGTGCCCGGCTTTGTCCGTTCGTAAAACACGCTTAAATATTATTTATTATTTTTCCAGATTTCGTATATATTATAATAGAGTTGTGATTTAAAAAAAATGTTTGGGTGCTAAACAGCACGAATCGAAACAGAAGCATTCAAAGCGGATGACATTACACTATACTGACGAGAGACACACATTGATTGTGAATAAAAAAAATTAAAAATGAACTAAGATGAATGTACAAAATGTATAGACCCCTTAAAAACTATTTTAACCAGCTATAGACCCACAAAAGAACGGTCCCTAAAAATCCAATTATTTGAGGGTCCTGGTGCTGCTCTGCTAAGTTTAGTTTCGGAGGAGATAGAGTTGTAAAACACGGAAACATACAGACACACTCATAGCCGTTTATATATTAGATTTACCAACGTTTGGCAGTTTTTCTGTTTATTTAATTCGAGCTCGTTAATATAGCATTTTTAGGTGCCGATATATACTGAACTGTAAGATTTTTGTCTATTCACACATGTTATTGAACCTAACATGTAAAAGTAGTTTATTTATATTATTAATACATATACTCCACTGTCTAGACGGTTGTACTTCAAACAGCAATTCTTCCCTCTTTGTAAGAAGCATCGTTTATAGATTATGAGGTCTACAATATAAAATAATTGAAACGAGAGTTACGAGGTTTTCGAAAGAAAAAATCAATGTCTAATTTCCACTTTCCTTTACAGATGTCTCTTTGTCTAACAGCCATATGTTGCGCTCCTGGTCAGGAGGTATATCCAGTAAGTCATGTGTCACATCGTTATGTATACAAAATGGCCGTCCTAGTATTGGATAGCGGGGTATCAAATTATCTATGTGCACTGTTTCACTTAAGCTGGACTGAAAGGATGATAAGTGTTACAAAAAAGGCAGGATTAAAAGTGTAAATGATTTATCTATCTATCTATCTATCTATCTATCTATCTATCTATCTATCTATCTATCTATCTATCTATTGATAAGTGGACAAAACCACTGACCTTGTTAGGTTATGAATAGAAATGGTGTTTTGATATAATAACTTTAGCTAAAAGTTAATTATGTAAATATTTAAGCGATATCTTTATAGATTTAGTTGTAGTTTGCTGTAAACATTAGATAAACTTAGGACTTTATATATAAAAAAAAAACTTAGAACTTTTTTAACAATAAAAAAAAATGTGCAGCAGAACATTCTGGGGAGAACCATGGCTGGCTGTTAGGTTTTTGTTGGAATTTTTTAGATGGTATGAATTGGTCTATGCCTACAATTAACCATTCGGTCAGATCTGATACTATAGAGGATACTTCCTTTTTAAACATGTAGTGCAGAGGTAAATCAGATATGAATGTACGGAAGCTATCCCAGTCAGCCATAGAGTATCGGTATACAGTACGGTGGAGGGGTACGTCTGGGGGCTTCTTACATTTCGTTTTTATCTTAACTGATACGACGGAGTGGTCGGAGGATCCTAGAGGAGAATGAACGAGACATGAATATAGCTCAGGGGAAGTTGAGAGAAAAAGGTCTAGAAGGCTTGCATATTGACCGGGTGTATCGGGCACACGGGTGGGTTTGCGAACAATCTGAGTGAGGTCATAAGCAATGGCAAAAAAAAACATTTTTCAGAAATCCCAAACAATAATTGATAGGTGACACTGTTCACACAACATTTAGATAGGTGACCGGAGATAGCGTTAAATCTACGTGTCCTTTAATCAGCTATGTAACCGGAACTGACAAGTCGAAAAGATTAGAGCAGGGAGTTTGGATTTTGTAACCAAGGTGTGCAGACGTTCCCCAGAAGCCGGAAAGCGATGCTAGATGAAATAAACATGTAGACATGTGACAGATTCCTGTGAAACACTGCGATATTGGACATAAATTTATCTTTCTAGAATATAAAATCCTTTTCCCGTAGTTCACAAAGAAGAAAACTCAGGTATTTCTCAATCGTCTTATTGTGTCAGTATGGTGGACAGTCATCACAGCGCTCAGCAGCAGGAAGAAAAAGGACCCCCGGGCGGAAAGGGACTAAAGCATAATTCTTCTTTCAATATATTGTCCCTCCTTTTGTATACACATATCGGAGTCTTATTCTGAGGGGGATAACATATTCGTATACATGAGGGAGCTTCAAACATCCATTGATGGAGAGTTAGACAAATGGGTTATAATGAAGAAGAGAAGTATAGATAATGACAACAGTCTATATAATAAACAATGTCTGCAAACATTTAAGAGTCAGAGGAGAGTTTGGTACTGGTACAGTTTAGTCAAGACATTAGAAAAAATGAAAATATCGAAAAAAGGTTATATTGCACGTATCCTTTATGGAACGAAGTTCTTCGAAAAGACAATGTCACTTAATTTCATCAACTAGTTTTTTTTTCTTTTTTTTACAGCGAAAAAACAATTTGTTATAATACCGAGCAAAAGGTTCGATTTTAAGGAAGAAAAGATAGAATTAAAGATGAGGAGGGAGTATCAGCGTTTTATATGGAGTTATCTCCCCGTGGCGTGTTCAGCAAATTTCATAATGGGTGACTTTAGCGCTCTCTCATGAGAACGTGTTTTTTTTTTTCCGCTGTAAAGAAAATGTAAAAAAACGCAAAAAACACATACTCGATCAAATTAAATGATTTTTTTTCGGAGATCTTCAGTCCAATAGGGCTCCGTCGGTCTTGACTAAACTGTACCGAAAGTTTTAACATGACAGAAACAATCGGGACCAATCTACATACCTGTCTATTAAAAAATAATACCAGGCAAAGTTATATTTTATAAAACATTTATTAACATACAGTTTTATGTTTTGAATTCACATTTTATATCTTCATTTTACCGGTCATCATCGTGTTTTCCCCCGAACATCTCGTCTAACTTTCAATTACCAACAAACGTCTATATATATATATATATATATATATATATATATATATATATATATAAATATATATATATATATATATATATATGTATATACATATGTATATATATATATATGTATATATATATGTATATATATATGTATATATATATATATATATATATATATATATATATATTGTTTACAAACAGACGATTTGAGCACTATAAAAGTGGTGGCGGGGGTCCATTTAAATAGACATTCCGATGAGTTATTTACGGGCGTCGCCTTCATGGTCGAGTGGGAGAACTGCCGACTGTCAACACGACGATTCTAGGTTCAATCCTTGGCTAGGGAGAGGTGCTAGTCTAGCGGCACTGATGAGTTGTGATACAACGAAACAGGACTGTATGTCGATGACTATATATATATATATATATATATATATATATATATATATGCAACTAATGTTTTGTGAGTATGTCATTAGCACGTCCAAAATAATCCTATCAGCCGACATCTGGATCACACATCTGGGCATTATTGCTTGTATGAAAACATATAAAGTTGTCGCCCTAAAGAAAGCTAACTCAATTTTAAAACCATTATTGAAGAAAAAAACAAGTTAAGGTAACTTGATTATCTAGGGGAGTTGACATACAGTAGCGTCCAAAACTAAGGAAAAAAATTAAAATCTTATATTTTTAAAAATAAAAACTGTAAAATATTGAAATTATAGAGAACTGGTAAGGGTTATCACTCATAATAATTTACTAAAATAGAAACAGAATTATAACAATTATTTATTTATTTTCAAAATAGGAACGTCCAAAAGTAAGGGTCAAAATTGAGAAAAACAATGTAAACAGCAAAAAAACAAAAATCATGTACAATCAATATTTAGTAAATGAGCCCTTGATCTCAATGACACCTGTACATCTTCGACTACGAGAACGAATCATTTCTTGGCAATCCTTAATATTAATTTGAGACCATTTTTCTTGAAGCTTCGCCCACAAATCCTTCGTGTTAGCGAGATTACTTTCCATAGCGTTCACTCCAAACGTCTTCCAAAGATTTTCTATTGGATTTAAGTCAGAACTTTGCGGTGGCCACTCCATAATTTCGAAATGTTGTCCGCTTGTGACATGCAATATTTTCTTGCATAATAGTAGCCCTATTGAAACATGAATTCTGTATGATTGGCACATGATAATGAACAATATTTTTATTGATCTGCGCGTTTACACGAGCTTGTAACCGGACAAGAGGCGTTGTACCTTGGCTAGAAAACATTCCAAATACGATTACGCGTTTGCCCCCAAACTTGACAGTGTTCTTAGTACACTTTGCACTTAATCTCTTACCAAGACTGCTCTTTACATTGTTTTTACCATCATATCTAAATAAATTAAACTTGCTTTCGTCACTGAAAAATATATTTGCCAATTTTCATATGTCCAAATTACATACCTGTTTGCAAACATTAATATATTCTTATTCTTCAAGTGGTTTCTCTCCTAGGGTTCAAGTAAACATCCCTATTACTTGCAGTCGTCTAGAAACAGTCTATCTTGACACATTAACACATGAGGTACTATTCATAACCCTTTTAATTTCTGTGCAGCGGCCACCTAATTGCATAAGGGGATCACAACACTCTTCTGCACATCCAAGTACACTTTGGTGTTAATTTTCAAGCTGACTTCGAAGACGTGAAGTATGATATGGCCTTACTTTGCAAATGCAACAAACACACTTTTTTTCCTGCCCGGAAACTTTGTTTGCATTACACTGGAAACGTCTCTGGAATTTGGGGCAATCAAACCAATTTTCCCAGCAACGATTATGTGCTTTATTTCAGATAAAGAGTGGATGTCAGACAAAGAAGTTTGTATACACACCGAGAGTGCATGCATGAAACAGACATTACAAAAAAAGAAAACATTTTCATTATATATATATATATATATATATATATATATATATATATATATATATATATATATATATATATATATATAACTTTGTTCGTGCATATTTCCTATTTATTATCGTAGGGTCAATTCTTTAGTGATTATTTCAAATTAGAATATACCAAATGTCTTGATTTCGCAAGTAAAACAACTATGACTTGAGTGCCATCAGGTAGAACCGAAATTGAAACTAAAAACTACAAAAGTTTACGCAAGCCTGCAAGGTTGCCCGACCGTTCACAGAGTTTTATTATTATTATTATTATTATTATTATTATTATTATTATATACATATATGTATATATTTATATATATGCTTATATGTGTACATATATATATATATATATATATATATATATATATATATATATATATACATATGCACATATATATATATATATATATATATACTTACATATATATATACATATTATTTAATTGCAATTCATTAAGATGAGTATTATTTATCAGTTTTATTTATTACGGACAATTATCCTCATCTTTTTTATTAGTTGTTTTTTCACGACGTTTCGGCCAACTATTCCTCTGGCCTTCGCCAGATGGTTACCGCGACGGATATTAACTCTGAATCTCCTGAATGCATTCACTGTAATTACTGCCTTCCGTAGTTGTTGTCATTTTTGGCCAAGTAAGCCTCTGGCCGCTTTGGGTAGGATTGAAACCGCTTTATTCAGGCAATTCTCACTTGGAACTGTAGGGATTCAACGTCTCTACCAACTGCGCCACGGGCCATGAATGTTGCAATGTTTGGTCTTATAAATTCATGTTTATTATTTGATCTTCCATAGTCGGCTACGTACCGAATAGTATATATTATACGGTTCCAGGTGATGTAACAAGTGATGTGACCCAACATCCGGTTTACGACTTCCGTTTGCGTATGCGTACATAAACATAAACCGATAAAAGCGCAAACAAATAAACACAAATCTCTGGACCGGTTTCGTGCGAACAAACGGAAGTCGTCAGAAAAGCAAATATCTTAAATTTATTGAATAAAAAACTTAAAGATATGGGAAGCAAACGCAAAACGTGATTACAAATAATACGTATAATCATCGACTTCTTTCATATATACGATATATATCATACTAAATAAGCAACGTGACAATAAAACGTATTGCGTTACTGTGTAAGTTTTCAGCGTTCCAATTTTTATTTCGCGTTTAAATTATCCAAATAAACAATTGTTAATACTTTCTGCTTTTTTTTTACATCGTTCATTTCCGTATTGCGTTGAAGTTATTTTAACGCAATTTTCTTACAAATACATCTACTTTAACACGTTGACAACTTTAAGAGCATTTTCCAACGGCGACTTACCCACCGCCTTCCTTTTTATTTTTTAATTTATTCTCCATTTTTAATACACCTTTCTTAAAAACATTCATACATTTCCTTCTCCATTACCAACATAAATAAATAACCCCGAAAATATGTTTTTTTTAATTGTGTTACGAATAAATAATCAACGCCATATTAAAATGTATTGTTTTACTGTGTACGTTATCAGCGTCCCAATTGTTTGTTATTTTTTCGCGTTTAAATTAAAAATATATCAAAATTTGAATTTAACTTTAAGTACTATGGTATCTGTTCAGTTCACAATTGCCTATAAGTATGGCAAACCACTTATAATTCAATGATTGTAACTTTTTTTTTCAAAAATAAACAATTATAAACAGAACGAGTCATAGAAATCTATCTATATTCTTTTTTCATTTTAATATACTTTCATAGAAATGTTTCTGTTATGTCACAAAAAACAATTTTCTTTACGTTACAAGTGTCAGGCTCATATATTAATTTCATAGCTAATATAACATACTGACAGAACGGGTCAAGGAAAGTCTAGTATACGAGGGGCGTGCAATAAGTAATGCCCCTGACCCACTTTCAGTTGGCTGATCTAGCTGAAATTTTGCATGTGCCATGATTTATATCTCTACGGGTTATGCGACAAATTACAGCTCTGAATTAATTGTGGTTTCTGTTTTACATGTGTTTGAAGTGAGTCAGGCGTGAAATAGAGCCTGTTGAATGTCGAGCAGTGATCCCGTTTTGTATTTTAAAAGCCCGCACACAACAGAAGACTTTTGATGAAATGAAAGAAACTGATGGTGATAATGACATCATATGACATTATTTAACGCTGGAATCGTGATTTCAAGCATGGCCGGAAGTCTGTGGAAACAGCTCCAAGACCTGGTCGCCTCTCTTCTGCCATTAATGACGCATCTGTCCGTCAAATTGAGACTGTCAATTTGGAAGATCGGCGCATTACCATTCGCCAAATTGTCCAAGATGTCTAGGTTTGTACAGGGTCTGTGGAAACTATCATTCATGACAATTTGCATATGCATAAGATGTCTGTCAGATGGATTCCCAAGTTGCTCACACCATTCCAGAAGCGAAGACCGCGTCGAATGCTGGAGGATAAATTTGGAGATGTGCCAAGAAGATGAGTCAAAGTTTTGTCATATTTTTGTTCAAAAAGCCTGATTACACAGGATGAAACCTAGGTCCACCACTATGATCCAGAGACCAAAGCCCAGTCAATGCAGTGAAAGCACTTGGACTCTCCACCTCCATAGAAGGCAAGAGTGCCGCCCTACACTGACAAGGTCATGCTCACGGTCTTCTGGGATCAGGACGGAGTAGTGATGGCAGATTTCCTGGCAAAGGGTACCACAATTACAGTAGCCAATTATGCTTCACTTTTAATGAAATTAAGGGAAGCTATCAAAATCAAGAGGCGGGGCAAGATCAGCAAAGTACACTCCTCCTCCAGGTCTTTATTAAATTCTATGGATGCCAGGCGCGAACGCAGACCCCACAATTTTATTATACCATCCCTATTTAAGGTAAAACATACTTATCATAATATTATTATGCACATCTATATCAAAAACACTTGTAAACGTTTTTTTTTTTTTTTTTTTGCATTTTTTTATTTCCATACTTTGTGGACCAGGCGCGAACGCAGACCCCACAATTTTAATGATCCACCGTTCTGCCAGATCAAACATAACCTTTCCTGTGTCTCGATAAATCTTCTATCATTATATGTAATCTGGAGCCTATTCGTGACCAGCCATACACACACACACACACATTCAGCTTTATATTATATATCTATATATACGCGCAGGCTGGATGCTGCCCGTGGAATCTACTTTTATTTTTACCTGCATACATGACGTAAGACATGACATCATCTGGTATTATGTTAACATAACGACATAACTTATATTATATATGCTATTACGTCATGATGAGCGAACAAGCAAACAATCCGGAATACGGTTTATTATATATTCATATATATATATATATATATATATATATATATATATATATATATATATGTATGTATGTATTTGTGTATATATATATGTATATATATATATATATATATATATATATTCATGTATATACGTGTATCTGTCACTTTAATTGGAAACCTGTCAGTCACTATCAAAATATTATCCGACGTCACTGCTAGAAATAAAAAAAAATATGTATTAAATACTGTAGTCTCAGAAATGCGTATGATATGAGATTAATAATGATAACTGCACACATACTGAGTCACAAATGTACGCACATGTGTATATATGTGCGTGAATATTTTCTAATATATTCTAATCGACTTGCGTCTCGATTCTCACGTTATATTCATCATACATTAACTGACGTTCTTTTTTCCCCCTTCTTCCATTATCCGCCTTTGCGTATTCTGCTTTTGTCCTTGATACATTTTATACTTTGATCCGGGATCAACTTGCTAAAGCACCGCTCAACTGGCATTCGCGTCTCACTAATCCAGCGACACTCGCTCACACTTCAGAAAAAAACGGAAAGATTAGGGATTTCGTGACAGGATCTTCGTGGTCCCTAAAAACAGATACTCTTTGCCCTGGAACGAGGATAGGATATGACAGTAATCTTTCGACTCACTCATCTGTTTTCGAATATACATTACAGGAGTGCGGGAGAACCCACATCAGAGTGTTCAATTCGAAAGGAAAAAAGAAATTCGAGCGTAATATTTATATATATATATATATATATATATATATATATATATATGCATCTGCATATATGTATATATATATACATCTGCATATATATATATATACATATATATATACATATATATGCAATATATTATATACATATATATATACATATATATTCATATATATGGATATATATACATATATATTCATATATATACATATATATTCATATATATATGCATACATATACATACATAGATTATATACATATATATATACATATATATATACATATATATACATATATACATATACATATATGTATAGATATATATATATTTATATATATATATATATATGTACATATATATAACTATAAATAATATTTACTTCAAATTTATATATACATATTACAAAGGCGTACCAGTCGTTCCATTGCGTTGAATTAACCATAAGATGTTGACGGGAATCAATGTTTTCATCGCCTCCTGACACCCGTTATATATATATATATATATATATATATATATATATATATATATATATATATATATATATATATATATATCACTTTTGAAGAACACCGAGCGTAGTATCATAATTAATTGCTAAGGGTTTAGTTTCTCTTGGGGGGGGGCGTCCTCATATATTTTAAAAAGAAACATTAAAAAGAAACTTTCGACACGAAGACCAAAATACACTTCTAAAGTATATTTCTCCTTAGCTTGAATTAAAAAATGGATATATATATATATATATATATATATATATATATATATATATATATATATGTGTGTGTGTGTGTGTGTGTGTGTGTGTGTGTGTACTGGGTACAAATTACAATAATAAACACTTATAGTCGGTGTTCGGTCAGTGCATATCACAATAATAAGTTATTAATCGCCAGCAAGTGTAT
This sequence comes from Euprymna scolopes, assembly GCF_053919585.1. Taxonomy (NCBI): domain Eukaryota; kingdom Metazoa; phylum Mollusca; class Cephalopoda; order Sepiida; family Sepiolidae; genus Euprymna; species Euprymna scolopes. The sequence goes on along the minus strand of NC_136512.1, from coordinate 22,370,016 downwards.
GCTGGATGCCGATCACAATAAGAAGTTATCGGCAGTTAATGTCTAGTTGGAGTAGATCACAATACTAATACGTTTCTAGTCCCAAACAATGTATGGAGAGTGCAGATCACCATTATAAATTATTTATCGCCATCTAATGTCTTGTCGGTACAGATAAATTGTTAATAATTTATTTATTGCCAGCCAGTTTCTCGCCGGCTCAAGCAGATCACAATACTGATGTGTTGTTTATCGCAGCTAGTGTTTGATGAGTGAAAATTACAATAGTAATAAGTTAATTACCGCCATTCTGTGTCAGGTAGGTGCAGATCACAGTACGAATAAGTTATTTAACGTCAGCTAGTGTCTGGTATTTGAAGATCACAATTCTAATAAGTTAATTATCGCGAACCAGTGCTTGATGCAGATCAATATACGAATAATTTATCGCCAGCCTGTGTCTGAAGGGTGCAGGACACAATACTAATAATTAACTTATCATCAGCAATTGTTTCTTAATTATTCAATATTAATGCTTTGTTCTACGATGAATATGAAGAGAAAGATTTTATCAATATTCAGGAATTTGGATTTAATATTACTTTATTACAATGTAATATAATATTTTCTTTATTCTATCTCTTTTTTAAAATATTAATTGTTGGTATATCTAAATATCAACTGATGGGTTTTCATTGAAATTATAAAGATAACATATTTTTCCTGATTTTCAAAGACATCAACTGGGACTCCTCAAAATAGTCGAGAACGGTCAAGAAGGGTTGCAGGACTGGAGAAATAAATATTACAGGATGGCTGCGCAGGGGTCTAGTATCTTAAAGAGGATTAGTCCCATCGATTTCCATTGAACTCCAGAGGAAACTAAAAGAAAACGATTTTTGGCATTACGACAAATCATTTGAAATGTTTATCGGAAGAAATAGGGAGTACTAGAAGTTTTGGAGTGATTTTGTCGTCCAGATTGCAGGAATCACCACAGGTAATTGCCAAGGAGTGCTCTCTAACGACGACTTTTGTGAGAACTTATCTATATGAGACCCCCCTCATTCTTTCAGTGGTTCAAAAAGCACCATTTTTGAAGTTAGGCTGTAAGTAATGCAACCTGGCAACCCTGAAAAAGAAATATGAAAATGACCACCCTTTGATGTAGCCTCATTTTCGAATATTATTTTAATGTATGATCATATTTGTTAAGGTGTGCGAAAGGAGCTCGTAGTTCTTGCGATGTGCAGCGGTTCACCATAGAAGAAAGTAGTCAGTGAATCGTTACCTAAAAGGGAAACATTTAAAAAAAATAAATAAAACAGGGCAAAACAAAGGAAATGGTGGAGAGAAGGAGTAAATGAAAAAATGTATCTTGCAATGACATTTTATTATTTGTAGCACAGCATATTGAGTATTTCTTAGTACTTGTTAATTTATCGCATTTAGGCCAGTTCCATATTTACAGGATGCAAGGATAAAATTGTTGCACTAGAAAAGACGATATGATTCAATTTCCGTTTGATGAACACCAGTTTTCTTTTTTGCTTAAAGATCATCTGATAGTTGACCCGTTCTCTACAAATTCCAAGAGCGATAGCCTTCGATCATGTCTAAAGGTAACTCAGTGTTCAACGAGCGAGATTGGAGATGCACCGCTCTACAACTCCTGCTCTCTACTGATCCAAGTTATGACACCAGGCCATTGCCAGCACCCTCAAAAATGCAAATCCAGACGGTATGACGCTTGTTTCCGGATTCGGGTATGGTATTCGGTGTGGCTTCAAGTGAGAACGACATCATGCTACCTCACATCTTCGAAGTCGGCTTAAAAGTCAACATCAAAATGTACCTGGATGTGCTGAAGAGTGGGCTCATCCCCTGTTGCGATCAGTTGGTCACTGGTGGACGCTGGGTGTGGCAGAAGAACTCGGCGTTAGCTCACAAGTCTAAAGATATCAGGACTTGGTTTCAGAAATAGTGCTAGGACATTGTACTCTTCTCGCAACGGCAAGCTTCCGTCCCGACCTAAACCCACTAGACTACTTCATTTCGTCGTAACAAAGCCAGCCTGATTATCGCCATCCGCCGAATAATAGCCGAGCTCCCGCCGGCACATGTCGAAAAGGCATGCTCCTATTTTCAGGCCCGTATCCAGGCGGTGATTAAGGCTTGAGGCGGCTACCTGGTATAATGTCAGTTCTTATACATTATAACCTCGATTAGTATCAATAATCCATAATCGAAAAAAACTCGATTAAAAAAGGAATAGGCAATTTGGACCAAAGTTAACACATTACACAGCCTAATCTCACATGTGCATTTGAGAAGTTATATTAGCTCACAAGCCGAAAGATCCGGAATAAAAATTAACAGTAGCTTCTTTTATCTGACAGGGACGCGTTTGAAATGAATGTTTCAGTTTAGGGCACAAGTGAACCATAATACTTTACTTTTGCGTCATAAAATTAAATTCAAGCCATTGTCATATGAAAACAAAATTATAAAATCAACAGTACGTTCTCTACAGTGCAATGTAGACTACAATGTATTGTGGACTAGTTTACTGCGGGTAAACATGTGAAGCTTCCTCTAGGTGCGATGGATCCTCAACTAGAGAAGGCAATCAGTCGACTTGGTCGATTTCGATGGCATTAAAAAATATCAGAGTATAAAACAAACTTTGATCATCATTCATTCCCGGGCAACGCTGGTCTCGCTACTAATAGTAAATATAACATTAAAAATGTCGTTTAACAGTAAAATAAAAAAAAACATTGCACAATCTATATCTGAGAACAAATGATATAAGCAAATCAACCGCTGATTTGAATAGAGGCTTTTAAATTAAAACCAGATTTAATAAGCATATATGTTTCTGTTAATTGAATTATACAGATCCATAATGTATATCATTTTTCTGATTAAATATCCAATCACGTGGTGTGTTGTTGTATTGCATCTTGTAAATATTTCGAAGAAGCACTTAAAACAATTAACCAGAATATGCAGCGTCGTCTCATCAGACAACCGTTTCCTCGCGATGCGTTATTAATGAAAGTCTTTATTTCGTGTCTTGCGTCGTCGACGACGTTTGTTTGGCCGAGTCGATTACATTAGGAATTCTCGCTTAATCTAAAACTCAATTATAGCCGGAAAATAAGATTCACGACAAAAACACTGCTTCAGGATACATACTAACTTTTATATATATTGATAATATATGTTTAAATAAATCAATATATATATATATATATATATATATATATATATATATATATATATATATATATATATATATATATATATATATATATTTCTTAGAATTGCACGCCTGTGGAACTCTGTTCCGTCTGCCTGCTTGCCTCCTGACTACAACTTGGATGTCTTCAAGTCCAATTAAACAAATTCCTGATGAACCGCCCCCTTAAGTAGACACTTTAAATATTCGCACTAACGTACTGTACTTACAATAACCTTTATCCCTGAGTGGCTTCCGGGCCTTGATCAGTGGTGACCACCTTGTAAAAAAAAATATACATACCACTATCCCTTTCGCTTTCTAATGTTTATATAATCACACGAAAATAACACACACACACACACACACACACACACACACACACACACACATATATACATATATATATATTTGTATATATATATATATATATATATATATATATATATATATATATATATGTGCATATATATGATTTTTGTGGGTGTACTGATATTCATCTTTAAACCGCATTTTAGACTATTTAAATATTTTTTAAATCTTCTGATATATATATATATAAGTTATTCACATGCTTCTGATATATATATATATATATATATATATATATATATATATGTAAGTTATTCACATGCTAAAGATCTAGTAAATTTGTCATATTATTTTAAAGATGATTTTAATTAATATTCTTTTCTGCCTCGTTTTCTTCTTATTTTCATTGTTATTATGCATATTCTAATTCTTTTTAACAATATTAGTCATAGTACCGTTGTAATATTTTTACTTGTATATATCTATATATGTCTCTCTCCCTCACTATCTATCTGTCTGTCTGTCTGTCTGTCTGTCTGTCTGTCTCTCTCTCTCTCTCTCTCTCTCTCTCTCTCTCTATATATATATATATATATATATATATATATATATATTTTTGAAAATTTTAAACAAACAAAAAAGTCATGAATATGGCGGGGGTAGGAAAAAAACAGAAATAAACGGGGGGAAAATTACATGGAGATTAAATTAAGTCCTGGAAGATGTTCTTTTTGCTTGCAAAGATACGGTCTCAAAAACTTAATAAAAAGAGTCTCTAAAATTTTCAAATGATTGGGAGGGTGCGACTTACTAAGGATCGTAAACATGTCAGCACTGAAATTCGTTGCACACGCATGGTTATTTATAAGATGGTCGCAAATCGCAGAACCATACGTATTACTCAGAACATCCAAGGGTGAAAAATTTTCATAACGAATCTTTGAAGGCACATGCTGTTTCAAACGAAAACCTAATCTTTGCGATGTTCGCCCAACATAGTGCGCACTGCAACTACATTTAAATAAATAAATAATAGGATTATTATGGTGTGGGGGGAGAACATCTTTGCGAATAGACGGCAACATAGGCCTAGTTGAAAAAACAACACGTGGATTCGATGCAAAATAACACCGTTGCACAGACAAAGAAGTTTGCTTAGCAAATCGGTCACTGATGTTACCTAGCCAAGGTAGACGTAGGTGCACAAGCCATTTATTAGCTATAATTTAATTCCTGGACGTTTGTTTTAATCGTATTTTCCTCGATTTAGCTTTGATAAGTGAGGAACGAAACCTGGTTAGCTAACCTTTATTTTCTTTTTTCTTTTTTAAATCCATTATGCTTTTTTGTCTGTATTTAGCCATTATATATATATATATATATATATATATATATATATATATATATATATATATATATATATATATATATATGTATATTCATCCACATACAGTACTGTTTCGCTGTTTCACAGCTCATATATATATATATATACTCACATTTATATATGTATATATATATATATACATATATATATGTATATATATATATATACATATAATGTGTTTAAAATATAATTACCCACTGAAACGTGTTTTAAGCTTCGAAATCGGGACCCCCTACAATAATGAGCCTAAACTCTTAACGCGATTGTCCATATCGCACGGCTGTCTGGTTATATGGCGATTTTCTTAGATGTTATTTGCTTTTGTTTTTGCGATACGTCTTGACTTATTTCAATTATTTACAAAAGTGTCTTTTTACCTAAATACGAGTTTACCCCCACATGAGGAGCGGCATATATATTGTTTTTAAAATATAATTATCCACTGAAACGTGTTTCGTCGTACACGACTTATCAGAGTGGTTGCTTCGTATTTTAATTCATGTGATGAAATGAAGTAATTATATATATATATCTTACTCACCGCATCACAATCATTGACCCTTATTTTCAAGTGAAATTCAGTCCTTAATTAGTAGCGACTCACTTTTAAAGTAAATCGATAGAGTACTCGTATAAAACGCTCGCTCCGTGGAAAGTTTGCCCAGCGCTAAGCACAATTAAACAAGACAAGTTGTTTTCCATTATGATAACATTAGCGGGTTATTTTTGTAAATGTTTTGCAAAGAGATAACAAAATATCAGAGCGCAGTCGAGCACTAGACTTTTACGTTGGCAGCTGCATGACAGCCTACGGGGAATTTGTTGTTTCATCCACACACGTTGCATGCTGTTGGTAGTATATCATCTTCAAAGAAGACGCTTCATTTTGTATAGATCCACTATATTTTCTGAGGTTGATGCGCAACCTTAAACTGTAGACACAGGATTTGACACAGTGAGTCCGCAGTACTATCCCTGCTGTTGCTGCCATGTTCTGCTGATCTTTGGCAGCAATGAAATTCCTGTGACGAGCATCGTCAAATATGAGAGAAGCTTTTGGACCGTGACCCGCCCGTTGATCCATCATAGACTCAAGTTGAAACCACTGTAGATTGGTCTTGACTGTTTCCTTGTAGAGCTGTAACGGCCGATCATGGTTTCTCTGTTCATTCTGAAGTTCTTCGTATGTATGTACCTATTTACTATGCCTCCCCACGGGACAGAGTTAGACACCAGGGTCGTTTTTTAATGTGGAGAAAAGGTACAAAAATAAAAATTGTCTCAGTCGTGAAGGATTTCTCCTCCACCGAAAGAGAACAAGAAATAGAAGTGCAGCATCTGAAGAACAGATACTACACTTTGATCTTGACCAATGTAATGCTGTCTTAAAAAGTCTATTATATCGCATGAAAATATCTAAAACAACTTTGTGTGGAAAAAATGGCATCTTTCAGCCATATGAATAATGAAAGCATTGTGAGCAGAGTCATATAATAATCAAAAAACCCTTCGAGCTCCTCAAGGGAAAATGTGTACTTCATGAAACCATATTCTTATTGATTATGAAAGCGATAGCGTCACTGCTTCCAACTGGCCAGGTGTTATATATTATACTTTATATTGAAAGGTCGACATATGACAATTTCTTCAATGTTTCAATAATATTTACTGCAGAATGCATGCGATTGAAAGCTGTATTTCCAGTTTTATAGATGAGAATACGTAATTTATATAATTAGATTTATTCTGACTACTATTTTTATCTCTGATTTTTCCCCTCTCAAGGTTTATAGCAATGTAACTTCGACCTTCTTGGCCAATTCCTAAAGACCGTGTGACGTAACGGATATAAGTACAAGGTATAATTTAGTTCAAAACGACAGTCTTCTGAAAGATGAAATTTCAATACTTAGTGAAGTTATTATCAAGAATACAATTACAATAAAACTTAACCGCCTTTATTTTGAGGTTTACTTATTGTTTACTTATCTGTATTTAATTTGAATTCCTATATTAGAACATACACACCCAGAAACACAGACGCACTAAACGCTTTGTCCACAAGTGTCTGTAAATATTAAAAAAAAATTATTTATAATTACAATTATTCATCTTCCTTCAAGAATTAAGTTCCTTTACTGTTTGTTGAGCACTGTCTGTTGAACTGAAAAACTCGCTCATTTCACATGCGTGTGAGATCGCGATATATTTAGTCGCTCGATCACTATGAACCGTTCTTGTATAACGTTCGTGCCTTAATTTTTTTTTACTTTAACTTGAGTATTGTTGTTGTTGTTTATGCTGTTGTTGTTGTTGTTATTGACGGTAGCCGAGTGGTCTGTTTCTTGCCAATGGAGACAGATATGGCTTCGTTGCGGAATTCAATCTCACGACCAGTGGCAATCATAACGTCAAACACTTATGATTCCGGAAGGATAAAAAACTCCTAGGTATCATATGATATATATATATATATATATATATATATATATATATATATATATATATATATATATGTGTGTGTGTGTGTGTGTGTGTGTGTGTGTGTGTGTCTGTGCTAAATGACTAGGCGTTTGCGAATGATACAGTAATTACGGAATTCTATTAAAAGCTCACTACAATAAAAAGGAAAATAAATTATGTTAAGACTATCGAGTATAGCATATATATATCTATATCTATATCTATATATATATATATATATATATATATATATATATAGTTACACGTTCTACGTGGAATATATATATATATATATATATATATATATATATATATATATATATATATATATATATATTGTTTCTATGTAGAACTTGTACCTATTTGTTGTTTTTACTTGTGGTACATTAGCAATCGCAATCTATTCCACAAGCTGCATATGAACGATGGCTTGAATTCCTCTAAATGACTTCAGGGAGTTGCGATTTATTTTCGATCTTATCTTCGACGTTCGCTCACCTCAACATCAGATTTAATTTCCCTCTCTGAGCTGAGCGATTCAGTCTTTGACTATACTTCCCCATCCTCTCGGCCACCATTCGCCAACTTCTCCGATCAAGTACCTCGAGAAAAACAGCCTTCGGCAACGTGTGGCGAGGTGAGGCGTTCGAAACACCCACCTACTCAAACGATCGTCCTGCAGACGTTTACTCTATTCGATGCGCTGTCAATCTCTAGAAGGGTTTCTTCGTGATTAAAGACACCACTAATCAAGATGGTTTCCACTGGTTCGTACAAAACCCGGGAAACACGTCTGCATTGAGATTCCAGCTGCCGACGCCGCCGCCGCCTCGGCCTCCCTCTCACTCAACCTATTTGGATTATTATCTCGGCCATCAATCTTCCAGAAGACGAATTAAACATTTAATTGCTGGCTTCTCCTTTTTCTCTGTCTTTTCCGTCACTCGGCTGTTTTAGATGTACATTTAAAGGTTGAAACGGCGAATCGCGGGAGAATACACTTTTACTCAACATGAAATGAATCTTCGTTCAAAGCAGTCGTTTCATTGTACATCCACCACGATTTTCCGTCGCCAAATGACAATGACTGCATCCACTTAAACCGCAACTTCTAATGTTAATACGCTAAAGATATCATCTGTCTGTCTTGTTGTCTTAGAACATTAACTTTTTTTCCTTTCCATCACTCTACTAGCCGAAATACTCGATACAAGCAAGGTAGTTTTCGGATTTCCTTATTGCTTTAGATAAATGGAAATAAAACGGATATCATATTTTGAGGGTTTTTTTTAATCAAATATCACCCCAAACAAGGCACAGTGCCGCTTGGAAGTAGGGGGCTACTATCGGGAACATAAGTTACTGGGGCATTATGAAGGGAGATAAGCAGCAAGATGTTTGTTCACATTACACTTGAACTTCTGCAAGCGTCATTCGTAGAATTGTACATCTGTGAAACTCTCTTCCAACTGACTACAACTTGGTTGTTTTCAAGTCCAACATAAACAAATTCTTGATGAACCCCCCTCTTAACTAATCCAATTTAACAAATGTCCATTACTTAGAATTACTACAATATTATCCCATTGACTACTGTAAACTCTATAACTCTTATCCTCGAGTGACCTCTGGGCCTTGATAAGTGGTGACTCATATGTAAAAAAAAGAGAGTAATATCGATGGAGACGTGAAATAGAGTTTTTACGTTTGTTTTTAATCATGGAGAAAGGAAATATATTATTGATGATATCGGAGACAGTTAAAACTTTGGAGGAGGGGGACTCAGTTACACTTTGAAAGGATGTTTTAATACAAGTTCATCTGCAATCACAAAAAGCATATTATATTTCGGAGGATGAAATAACGACGGCGACAAACGAAGGCTTATAAATATGAGATGAACCAAAATTTAATTCCCTTTAGATTTCTACATTTTCTTGTTTGCCTTTCTGGCGAATTCCAAAAGAGCTCTAACTCCAAACTCGACTCTGACCGAACTCTCCTCGACTTTCTCCCTTTACTAAAATGGACTCTCTGAATATATTGGACACTTCTTTCTTTGTGTCGTCAAAACGTGCTCCAGCCAGGTGAATATTCTCAAGTGGATTTTACATACTCATACGTATTTACCACGACTTCAACTACACATAGAAAATTCCTATATTGTTTTTATTTTCAATTGTTGAAATATATATATATATATATATATATATATATATATATATATATATATATATATATATATATATATACAGGGTGGCCGAAAAGTCCCAGGACACTCTATTTTTAATATTTTAATGCTGTTAAATATGATTGATTTTAATATTCTAATGTTGTTAAAGAATTTATTTCATTTATTTTTTCAGGTTATGACTGACATCAGTGTATTTACTGTTGAGGAGCGCTTAATTGCTGCTGTTTGGGTTCACGACCGCATCAGGAATGACATGACTATGGAAGATGTTCGAAGTGCTTTCACAGAAAGATTTGGAAAGCCCGCGCCATCAACAAGTATCTGTGGGAGAAGAAAGTTTTTGAAACAGGTAGCGTTCTAGATCAGGCAAGAAGTTGCAGGCCTGAAACACGAAAGGAAACGTGTGCTAGTGTTCAAGAATCACTGCAACAGTCTCCCAAGAAATCCACCAGAAAACGTTCTGCTGAACTTGGAATACCAAGGGCTACCATGATGGATCATATGAAAAAGGACTTGGATGTCAAAGCTTATAAGCCCATGTCGGTAAATCAGTTGTCAGATGAAGATATGGATCGAAGAAAAGAATTCTGTGAGAAATTTTTAAAACGCTTTCCTGATGGTCCAAGAAATCACAGAAAGATAATATTCAGCAATGAATGCGCCATTTATAAAAGTTCTAAAAGTCGAAACATATATTTCTGGGCTAAAGAAACCCCCTTTTACAAGGAAGAAGTTGAAAATAATCCTCCACAAGTCATGATTTGGGCTGCATTGACATCTGAACATTTGATTGGTCCTTATTTCTTTGATGGCAATGTCAACCAGGAATCATATGCCAACATGATTAGAAACTGGTTCATTCCCAAGTTAATAGAACTTGGTATTAAGGATCGTGTATGGCTGCAGCAAGATGGTGCACCCGCACATTATGCACTTCCTGTGAGAGCGCTGCTAAATGCAGAGTTTCCTGATCGATGGATTGGGCGCGGATCAAATTCTTTTGCTTGGCCACCACGAAGCCCCGACTTGACCACTCCAGACAACTCATTATGGGGTTTTATTAAAGGTCAAGTTTCTGGTATTAGATACGAAACCATTGATCAGCTAAAGCATGCGATTATTGCAGCTTTTGCTAGCGTATCAAGGAATTCTCTAAAAAAAAATGGCACAAAGAACCTGGAGGCGAATGGAATTGTGTAAGAACAACGAGGGGCAACATACTGATCCCCTAGACCAGTAAATTACTCTAGTTGTTTTCTGCTTTGTTTCTAATAAAGTTTTCTTTTTTTGTTGAATATATATGTTTTCTGTGTGTTTCATTAAAAAATACTGTGTTTTATTAAAAATACATGTATAGTGTCCTGGGACTTTTCGGCCACCCTGTATATATATATATATATATATATATATATATATATATATATATATATATATATATATATATATATATATATATATATTGGGCCTTAATATAAGGAACGGAAAAAAATTTACAATTATTCATGTATATTTAAAAAATTAGTGCATGGATTTTTCTGAAATACTCAGAATAAAAAAATAGAACCAATGTGTATAAACTAGTACCAAAAAAAAAAAAAAATAAAATAAAATTACGATTCAATATTGAGAAATATTTTAGTTTAAAATTATATCTGTTGATTTATCCTGGCCAAAAGTTAAGGAACGAAATAGAAAATTTTAAGAGACTAAACTTTACATAAAATAGCTAGTTTTTAATATTGGAACTGCTGATAAGCACAACAAAGAAAAATGGCGTCACCGACTCGCAAAACTCTGTCTCTCCAAGAAAAAAAATAATTTTAGACAATTACAAAGAACAGAAATCAATTTCAACAATTTCTAATATCGTTCGAAAATCAAAAAGTGTTGTTTATCGTGTGATAGCTCGATATAAGAATATTGTTGGAGTAAGAAGGCGGGCATCTACGTATGAAGTTTGAGTTTTGGATTTAATTTTGGATAGATTTCTTGAGATTTTTTCATTATTGAGTATAGAGATATGTGGAAGAGGTTGAAAGAATTGTAAGAGCGGAGCAGAGATGGAATAAAAAAGAAAACGGCATCTTTGCAAATCATGGAAAGGAAAGCCATTAAATTACCCACTACTTTAGCATAGTCCATAATCTATTCAACAAATGCCAATCCAGAAGCCTCATTACTTTACATCTGCTGACAAACTGGTTCCCGTGGTGATTAATCCAAGGTTCGGACACCAAACTATCTGTGACGTGACCGTCCCAAGAAGGGGTAGGGCTCCCCATTTGTGTGAGGTTGACACTTCCGAGGCTCTGGAGAATGCTGGACAGCTATGTTTGTGTTATTTGTGTTATTATTGTGTGGCCGGACATCAGCAGCGACCTTGCTGAAAGGAAGAGTAAAGTTATAAATTTGTATGAAACCGACATACACATTTTATTGTTTGTGGGGAAAACTGGCAACTTATGTATCCTTGAGAATAGGTAACGGGAGTTGAGGTTATGAACTTAACCTTTTGGGGGACTGACACACACATGGGGATTCCCTAACATGACGTAACCAGTGGTGATTGGTCTAGGGAGCAAACTTCCCTACCCCGATACCTCCGTACATAAGCGGATGCCCGCGCCAAAATCATCAGTTGGAGAGAATGTGAGCTGAGTTCTGAGTGAACTTAATCTTAATTGAAGAGCCGTCGCAATCTTCTGTTCCCGTCCATCACCACCGCAAAAACTGAGATTAATTACATCTAATTGGGGCTCAATTGTGTTTGTTAAAAAAATCAACAAATGAACGATTATATGTGTATATCATATTTTCTATACTTACCTTGAATTAATCAAGTAGAATAGAGATATCTGAGTATGTCTTTCTTTTGTGTGCATGAACATCTATTCACTTGCCACGCGACAGTGGCATATCAACCCGAAGGTGAACTCGACACCGACCAACCCGATCAACGAGTCCTGCACCGAGAGATCTTGAGAAGGATTTCCTGCGAAGAACGAGCACGACGCATATGTGAGGAGAGATCACCATTAGGGATCGGTGAGGGTGACACCTGCAGCTCCCTTATTAGTGACATGACCATGAGGATAGTAATAGGAAGTGAAAATAACAAATCAAATATTGGTGTTATTATGTTTTCCAGACTTTAGCCAAAATACAATAACAAAATTCTACTCTAGAACACAACCCTAATGTATGAATAAATATCTGAAAATATTTGTTTAAAAAATGGAGCATAAAATCTTCTGGCAATCCGGCCATATTCGGCATTAAATGACACAGAATGGCTGATATCCCATAAAACACTACGACTAAACGACTATTAGTTTATAAACATGTAACTGTCATTTTAAATTCCGTTAAGCATATTTGATATTCAAATTCGTGTATCGATTACTTCAAAGCTGTTGTCTTTGTAATGTTTTATCTGTTTATTGTTCTTTTCTTTCAAGAAATCACATTTTTATTTGCGTACGAACTGGCAACTCCATATATACAATAATATTTCAATAGCATGGAGATTAGACGAACACTGTAAGCAACTTTTTAGTTAATATTTTTTCAGTATGTGGGAGTAATATGTCACTTTTACCTGCATAGTGTCCCGTTTTTACTTGGGAATAACCACGTATCAAAGCCCGAAGGCAACTCGAGGATAATAGCTAATGGGTGTAAGGTGGTGGTGTAGTAATCATTATCGAGGAAATTGTGTAGAATTTGGTTACTTAATAGGATGATTTAACAGGAACTTGTTTATATTTGATTTGAAGGCTACTTTGTTGTATTTGACCGGGAAGCATACCAGCGAAACACTGTACTAAAGGCGGGCAGTTTTGGGAAAGAAGCTTTTTTAATGGAATCTGCGTTTATATTCAGGCATAGTTAGAAAGTGGCGAAAATTGTATATAGTGGTTGTAACCAAGTCGTGTGTTTTTGTTAAAGTTGTGCAAGGGGACCATAGATTGGAGCTCAGTCGAACACTTGCCATGAAAATAGCGATAGAGCAGAGACATGTTCGTGAAGTTTTTTTTTTGTGGGAAAGCGGTTGCAGGGAAGAGAAAAGGGTAGCATATTAGCATATACTAGGTTTCGAAACTCTATCAAGGCAGGATGCTAAACATGAAACTCCCTATATGATCCCCACGTCTATAAGCTATCTAAAAAGAATACTACGGTGAATGAAGTGGGAGGTCACATACTTTTGAGGTTGTACTTTGTTTTCCAAACTTTTGGATTCTATAATTGGGGTTCTCGAGGTCTCAGATACTCTGGCGCCGGAAATCAGTTAGGTGCTTGTATTCGAATCGAAGCGCGCACTTTTTATCGCTCTCTGAGTGTTTCTCTATCGAACGAACACGTTCGAAACTGATACGAGAACCAATAAATAGCCATCGAGTGGTTTAATGTCAAAGCCTTTCTTGTGCTGATTTTTATTTCCGACGACAAATTGCGAAGCACTGGACAGAGATCGTGAGAAGGCGTATTCGAATACTTGATACGCTTACGAGCGAGGGCGTTGACCACAAGAAAGTTAAAAGTAAAAAAACAATGGTAAAAGACGAAAAGAAACAAGTAAAATTCGAGAAGAGGAAAACAGGGCACAGTAGAAAACGTACTCAACAGTAAAGTGGACAAAATAGAACACAGGGGTGTACATAGCAAGAAATACAGATTACATTGAAATAGCAAAAACAATGCAGAAAAGGAAATCAAAAGATTGAAAAATAAATAAAACACAAAGAAATCTATTATCAAAAAGGGAAAATATGTGTAAGTGTGTATGTATGTGTGTCCGTGCGTGATTGTATGTCCGACGAAAACTTTTGACAGACGCATCGGACGATTCGAAAGATCAATCTCTCGGATATAAAATACGTAAAAATTGGCCAAAAAGAATAATTCTGTCTGGTGAACCGGATCGTTTCTTTTAAAGAGGGGTCAGTTTTATGTCGACATTTTGTGTAAGTCATATGTGTAGCAATCTCAATGTACGTTCCAAAAAAGTAATTTTTATCCGTTGTGAGGGCATAAGCCGCCGTTGCCGTTACAGCTAGCGTGTTAGATTCTTTTTCACCTCCTTTTTCTCTTTCGCGTAACAGGTTCGAGCCTGCCTCCTGCGGCTAATTTATTTTTTGCGGTCGAACAGCTACTCGTTGCTATTTTGCTTGAAACAAAAATTGGTTTGATTCATTTATTCTATTTTTACTGGGGGTTACTCAATATAAAACTATTTTTTACTGGGGGTTGCTCTTATAAAAGCCTGAAGGTCATGTTCCGTCTGCCTGCTTCCCACAGGACTACAAATTGGATGTGTTCAAGTCCAATGTTAACAAATTCCTAATGAACCGCTCCCTTAAGTTAACACTTCATCAAATCTCCACACTAACGTAATGTACTTGCAATAACCCTTATCCCTGAGTGGCTTCCGGGCCTTGATAAGTGTTGATCACTGTGTAAAAAAAAATATATATATATTTAGTATACCCGCTCTCTCCTCTCATGTAGTCGTGTTATTAAGACAAAATAAAGAAACATTGTAATTAAGAAAAAATAGGAAGTGAAATAATAATCAAAAGGCCTAACGAAGAAGAAAAGGCAGGAAATTTTAAAAGTTGAAGAAAAAGGCAAAAAAAGAAGATAAAATAAAATCAAAAAGAGAAGCATGCATATATTAATAAGAAAAAAAAATGAAAAAAAAACAACATTTTTTTAATGGGGTCACCTCTTATAAAAGCCTGGAGGTCATTAGAGGAGTATGCTTAAAGAACGGATGGTGGTCAACGATACAACTGCGTAGCAATAGTTAGTGATGAAAATAGGATAAAACTTTAAACTAGGATAAAACTTTATTCTTTAAGAAGAAAACCTAACAATGGAACTCAATAGGGTCATATTGTAGTCAGCCGGAAAGCAGGCCGGCGGAACAGAGTTGTACAATCGGGCAGCTCTAGGAAATAGTGTGGTGTCAATAGAATATACGTTTAGATTTACCCACAGTAAGAGATTACGGTACAATTGTTGATAATGAGTGTAAATGGCCAGTTTTGAATTCTGTCACGGAAGGATATCGGATCTAAGCGACTCTTACTCAAATGTAGCAAAATTACGCCATAAAATATTACTAAACTGAGAAGGAAAATAGAAAATGTCGAAAAATATTAAAAACAGTTACACAAAGAATAACAAGCAACAGAACCACAATAAGAAAAACTAAAACGAAATGAAAACAAGCCGAGCAAGCAAGGCTCCTTTCTCCGAGTAGAGAAAACTTACTTTATGATGACAAATATTTGTGCGAAATTAAGAAAAACATTCAAGGTGTGCTTATTAACAAAATGCGAACAAACAAACGAACGAATTGCTTTTTGATTTTGCCCCTATAATACTCCAATGAACTTTTATCTACAATTTCAAGTGTTTAGTCCCAAAATTGTTGGAGGAGTTTGGTAGAGTTCTCAAAGGTCATATCCTTAAACTTTGACCCCTTAACAGCCAAATTTCTGGCCGAAAACTGATCAAATTTTTTTTTTCCAAATCTCAGTACTCTGTATATCAAATTTCGAGTCTGTAGATTATAAATTGACAGAGTTATTGTGTAGGGAATTGTACACACACCCACGCACACAGACACAGAGACACATTCACTTTAATAGATATACTAGTATTTCAGTCCGGCGTTGCTCGGAGGTTTGGAGGTGTATGTTGAGCAAAAAAAAAAATGTTCACTTTTATAGATATATAGATAGATTTCTGAAAGAAACGAAGTTTAAACAAAAAAGCGGGAGTGTCAGCGCCGATGGAACTGAGGTTTAGGTGCTATCGAAGCGTAAAAATTGAACGAGACGAGACCTATGAAATCTCGTTGTTACCCAGGCGACGATCACCTAAGACTAACGCTCGTCAAATACGACATTTTCGATCACATCCTTCTGTGCAACAATGTCGGCGCCGAGAGAATTGTACGTTAGTGAACTAGTTTATCTCTCTTGGGGAATCACTGTTCCCGAAGAGTAAGCGAGAGATCCCCAAACAGAGAAGGTTAGTACGAGAGGGCTAAAAAGAGATACAGGTAGGGGGGCGACAATACTGTGAGTATTGAAGGAAATAACGTATACAAAAGTAATCGTATATATATATATATATATATATATATACATATATATATGTATATATATATTTGTGTGTGTGTGTGTGTGTGTGTGAAAAATAGATTGGACGTGGAAGGATCTGAATGCTCAACGTTTCGCCCTATTTATGCGAGCTTTTTCAAGAGGAATGGTATTGTCAATCCAACCTATTTTTCATATCGTCGGATATCATCCATTTTAACAATCATATATATATATATATATATATATATATATATATATATATATATATATATATATGTATGTATACTTTCACTACATCGATGAAGACTGAAGGATCGGTCGAAAATTATGTACTTGCAAAAAAATATTGTTAAATTTTTTTTCATAATATTATTTTGTATTCCTGCACGTCACCAATTGAAAACGTAAAAAGAAAAGTTATAAGCTTTTATACTTTTCGTATTCCTTTTTATACATTTCCATTCATATATATATATATATATATATATATATATATATATATATATATATATATATATATATATATATATATATATATATACTAACAGTGAGACACAACGTTGCCCTAAATTGAATGATGATCAACAAATATTTCACACTCTTACATATTCATTGTCATCGAATCTGTGAAATCCTCCGGGAGAAAGCTTCACATGCCCCCATGCAGTAACTTAGTCAAAAATATACATTATTCTACATTGCACTCTAATATTTCTTAATTAAAATTATTTTATATAAACTTCTTTCCAGTCAGCGAAACCGAAACACGTTGACCAATTTTCCGATGCCAAAACGATTCTTTTAATTTTCTTTTTTATTTGATTTTTGTTTAAGTAAAACCTTCCGTTGCTAGTGATCATGATAAAATAATGAATATTGATTTTAAACCTCCAGTAAACCTAAAATCGTCAAATCGTTGTCCATATATATATATATATATATATATATATATATATATACAGGGTGACCACCCAAAAAACAGAGGACATTCAATTGTTTTTCTGAGCATTTTACAGTCAATGGAAAAAAAGGGCAAAACCCTAGTGTTTTGATGTGATGTTTAGAATATAATAAACAAGCTATAATAGGGCCTAATTAGAGCTGGCGGGTTTGGGTCACCCTATATATATATATATATATATATATATATATATATATATATATATATATATATATATATATATATATATATATATATATAAATGTTTAGAGGTACAGAATTTAAATAACGTTTTAAATATAATGGGCGGAAGTCTATCGAGAGCTCTTTCAGCTATCATCTCATCAGGAGAAAATCGATAGCATAAAAAAAAAATGCTATGTCGAAAGTAAAGAGTTCTAATGTGGAACTATTGAATGTGTCAAAAATTACGGGGACAATAAAATAAAGTTTATTAACGTTAAAAAAAACGATTAAAATAATGGCCCAACGAGGGAAAAACAGGAGAAAAGATTCAAACTTCCCCGTTGTTTCTCGTTGGGGAACTGTGAATCTTTTCTCCCGTTTTTCCCCCTCGTTGGGCCATTATTTTAATCGTTTTTTAAACGTTAATAAACTTTATTTTAGTGTCCGCGTAATTTTTTGCACATTCAATAGTTCCCCATCAGAACTCTTTACTTTCGACATAGTATTATTTTTATGCTATCGATTTTCTCCTGATGAGATGATAGCTGAAAGAGCTCTCGAGAGACTTCCGCGCATTTTATTTAAAACTTTATTTAAATATATATATATATATATATATATATATATATATATATATATATATATATATATATATATAATTAACTAGGAGCATCGTCTAATAAACTCATCGGGGTCAATTGAAAGAAGTCAATAATCTTTTCTCTGAACACTAAACAGCACATAATTTATGTTTAGTAAAGGAAACGATTGAAGAAAATATAAAATTAAGGCATACATTAAATATAAACCAAAAAAAAAAAAGAAAACGGAACGAATGATATCATTTATAACAAAAAAAAATCTAGAAGAAAAAATAAACTATATTAATAAAATATGAAAAGCAAATCAGTTGAACATAAAGTAAGAAATTAAAAACGAAAGGAACATAAGAAAAAAAGGATTGAAAAGCAAAACGTCAAATCAACAATTAAAAAACGAATGAAAAGAAACGAATGAAAGACAGATTAAAAAAATGCAAAAAAAAAGTAAACGAATTGAAAGCCACGTGCATTGCAAGAACAAATATGGCTGAGATTTGAAAAAAAATTAAATACATTAAAATCTGTGCGGTCATTTGGTGCTAGAGAGAAAATAGCATTCGATGTCGCATATTAATGTTTCAACATGGCCGCCAATTTCTCATGTAAATAACAATCTATAAAAAGCGGAACGTTTTGAACGCAACGATAGAATAAGTGCACCAATAATAATTTATTACATTGTTTGAACAAATGTAAAAAAAAAATTAAAAAAGAATTATAGTTTATTTGAAATTTTATTGCAATTATATTATTCCCAGTTTTCTTTAGCGCATTGTTGATTTATAATGTCATTTATTATTAGTTGTTGTATTTTGTTATTATTAATTGTAATGCTATTATTTGTAGTAGAAGTCGCAACATTAGTAGTTATATCGCTATTATTATTTGTATTGATATTAATATATACATTTATTGATGCTATATTATTGTATTGTTATAAGGTTTATGATTACCATGATAAATATTATTATTTAGTTATATATTGATACATATTATTTTTCTTATTTTTCTTCTTCTTCTTCTTCTTCTTCTTCTTCTTATTATTATTATTATTATTATTATTATTATTATTATTATTATTATTATTATTATTGTTATTATTATTTTTCCGGCCAAAAGCGACATCAGCGGCGGAGTTTAAAAAATAGCAAGCTAAACAAATAAGCGTTTCTAACCGAAATTGTAATCTGAGCTTAAAATTCATGGTTAAACAAGGAATTGTCTGACACATGTTCGGATGTTTAATGTTTCTTTTTTGTGTACAATTTTCCGGTCGTCAGCAACATCAGCGGCGGAGTTTAACAAATAGCAGAGGGAGGGGGAGAAGCGTTTCTAACTGATTTTAGAATCTAAAACTTGAATTCACGGTTAAACGAGGAATCGTCTTTCACATGTTTGGATGTTTTATGTTTCTGTTTTTGTGTAAATTTTTCTGGCCAAAAGCAACATCGGCTGTGGAGTTAAAAAAACAAAACAAAAAAAAAACGAACAAAGTAAGCTTTTCTAACTGAAATTATTATTATTATTATTATTATTATTATTATTATTATTATTATTATTATTGTTCTTTTTCTACTTATTATCATTATTTTTATTTTTATTAGTATCATTATCATTATTATTATCATTATTATTATTATTATTTAAAACATTATTTTATTGGTTATTACTATTATCACTATTATTATTCCTAGTAGTAGTAGTGGTGGTGGTGGTGGTGGTAGTAGTGGTGGTGGTATGTTTTAATTATTTATGTAGCTGTAATGGTAGCTGTTGTTTTTTGCTGTCATGCTATTGTTGTTTTTTCTGTTAATATTATTGCTACCGATATTAGTGTTGCTATTATCATTGTAGATGTTATTTCTATTGTTGTTGGTGGTGGTAATGGGAATAGTGGTGGTGATGGAGGAAAAAGGTCGGGAGGGGATCTTTGACCTTGGTTGGGTACCCTCCTAGAGATAATGTCTCGATAAAACTGTCGGTGGTTGTGTATTTAAATTCACTAACCCTATTTATGGGAGAATGTCAAATCAAAATATTGAAAATAACGACGTGAATGAGGCTAGAACATCTTGTTATGGTCTCACGTCCGGTAGGTGTCCGACTGGTCAACAAGGTGGGTCCTGTCGTCACCATACAACTGCTCGAAATTCTGAGGATGTGACTGGATATAGGGGGAGTGAGAATTGCCAGAGAGGGTCCCAAGATACGAAGAGAGTTGGAACAGGAAATGTAAAAAAAAAAACGTGCACAGATAAGGAAAGAAGAGTACTGTGGGAATACTTTGTAAGAAGTGGACGTACAAAAATCTGGTGGATATATCCGAAAAGTGAAGGAAGAATGGGAATCGAGAGAAGGAGGAGCTACAAGTGTCGCGAGTTTGGTATCCCAGTTAAAACAAATTAAAAATAACAACCTACTTTCAGTGAGTGCAAGAGAAGAGATTGAATAGGTTGTATGGAATGAAATGAATAACGAAAGTAAAAGTGATTAAACTAGCTGGAGAAGTTGTGATGAAGTTCGAAATTTGACTTTTGTAGAAAAATAAGTTCTTCAGAAGTTAAGAGAGGTTCTTCTTAGAGACGGTATCATAGAGATTCCAAGTATGAAGAGTAGTGATAGGCGGAAGGTGAAAAACGAGTTAAAAATAATTCAAGGAGTTATTCACAACATCATAAGAAAGAACATATCGATTACGGAACTGAACATGCTTCTGTATGCAGTGGCATACATTATTGCGAATCGTATTGGCTTATTACAGAAGAAAAAAGGAGAAATGAAGGGCAGAAGACCACATTGGCAGAAGCGGCTTGAAAAAGTATTAAACGGTGTCAGAAAGACATTGGTATAATCGAGGAAATAAGAAAAGGAGTTAAAATTGGACAGAAAACTAAGGACGAGCTTGAAAGGAGGTATAGATTGCTGGAAAAGGGAACGATGAACGTTCTAACAATGTTGAAAGAGAAGGTCCACACTGGTGGTATGAAAATTAAGAACTTTGTTGGAAAAGGTGTTGCATTTCGGCAGAACAACCTTTTCCGGAACAATCAGTCTCAGCTGTATAAAGAATTACATGGTAGTAAACAGGCGGGAAATAACAACACTCCAAATGCAAAGGATGCAAGGAAGTTCTGGAGTGGGATTTGGTCTGTCGAAGGGCGATATAATGAGAAGGCTAGCTGGTTGGGAGAGGTCAGAGAAAGGCTATCAGAAATGCAGCAGATGAAGAACGTTGAGATAACATCGATGGCGTTAAGGCTGGCATACGAAGAATCACAAACTGGAAGGCACCTGGTCCAGATGGAGTGATGGGCTTCTGGTTTAAACCACCTATATCTGCTGCTCTGCAAATTGTTGTAGAGTCGGGAGATGTCCCTGATTGGCTTATGAAGGGAAGAACAACACTGATTAGGAAAGATCCTGCAAAAGGAACAGATGCCAATAATTATAGACCAATTAAATGTCTTCTATTGATGTGGAAACTGTTGACTGGAATATTTGCGGAGAAAATTTATGAGCATCTAAAGAGTAATGGTGTTTTTCCTGACGAAGAAACGGGGTGCCGGAAAGATTCGAGGGGTACTACAGTCTAACTGCTAATTGATAAAGCAATAATCCTGGATGCGAAGAAGAAGAAGAGGAATCTGAGCGTAGCATGGATCGATTACAGAAAGGCTTATGACATGGTTCCTCATTCATGGATACGTGAAACACTATTGATGATGATGGTTGCTGAGAATGTGGTAGGGCTTTTGGAGACAAGCATGGCTCAATGGAAAACGGTGCTAACAGAAAACAGAGAGGAGATGGGGCAGGTTGGCATTAAACGTGGGATATTTCAAGGAGATTCAGTATCGCTACTTCTTTTTGTAATGATAATGATGCCACTGAGCATCCTCTTGAAGAGAGAAAAACTGGGGTATAACTTTGGATCAACCAAGGCATCATGAACAGATACATCAACGAAAAAGTCAGGAAGGAGTATCTTAGAAAAGTGAAACTCATTGCAAAGTCGAAACTGTATGGAGGAAACCTAATGAAAGCAGTAAATGCATGGGCAGTCAATGTTTTGAGATACAGTGCGGGATTTTTAGAATGGTCTGACAAGGATTTGCATGCCATGGATATGAAAACAAGAAAAGTATTAGCAATGTTTTGTATATTTTACATTCGAAGTAGCGTAGCAAGGCTATATCAAAAGAGGAAATATGGTGGGAGAGGATTGAAAAATGTAAAAGATTATGTTAAAACCAAGGAGATGTTGTTGAAGGAGAATGTGGTTAGAAGTGAGGAGTGGATGCTTAAGGTTGTGGCCAATGAAGTGAAGGTATGTGAGACCAAAGTTGATTATGTGAAACGTATGGATAGAGAAAGGGCAGAGGAACTGGCTAGGAAGAAAATGCATGGAATGTTCTTCCAGGATATAGCAGAAGTGGCTGATGAAAGATCATGGCAATGGCTTAGAGCTGGGTATCTGGCTAAGCGTACTGAAGCTTTTATTTGTACAGCACAAGAGCAGGTATTAGGAATACGATTGGTCAAAAAAGTGGTTGAAGGAGAGGAAGTATCTTCAGAATGCCCAATTTGTTGTAAGACCTCAGAGTCAAATGCGAACCTTGCAGCAGGGTGTAGTGGACTTGCCCAGAGAGAGTTCTGCAAAAGACACGATCGCATGGGACTCCGGATATATTGGGAGGTGTGTAAGAGGGTTGGGGTGACGTGTGCTGGAAAATGGTTTGAGGAGGTACCTGGAGTGAGAACAAGAAAGGATGGCAAGGTAGAGGTATGGTGGGGTAGAAGTGACATAACGAGCAAGCAATTGGAACATAATTGTGCGGATTTGGTCGTCATTGACAGGGTTTAATAAAACTGGCAGATTGTAGACTTCTCAGTGCCCTGGGACAGGAATGGGAGAGAGAAAGAGAATGATAAGTGGAGCAATTATGCTCCATTGGCCTTGGACATAAGGCGTATACACGGGGTTAAAACACAAATAACCCCGGTCCTGGTTGGTACACTAAGAGTAGTATCAAGTCGTTTTGAAGGACAATAGATAAATTACAAATTCCCGATGGTTTAGGCTGCCTTCAAACCTCTGCAATTCTAAATACCACCAACATCCTTAGGAAAACCCTTGATCTTTGAAGCTCCTGTTTTGAAGCCGGGATTAAGGGAAATCCTCTGCAAATGAATCCCATGTCTTTCCAGAGAGACGTTGATAAACGAAATCAGAATTATATTTTTTTTATGGCAGTCATAATTATACGTATTTTTAATTATTTTTTGTTGATGTCATTATTTTTTTTTTATTTTTTTTTTATTTTTTTTATTTTTTTTTTTATTTTATTTTATTTTTTTTATTATTATTATTATCATCATCATCATCATCATCATCATCATCATCATCATCATCATCATCATCATCATTATTATTATTATTATTATTATTGTTGTTGTTGTTGTTGTTGTTATTATTATTATTATTATTATTATTATTGTTGTTGTTGTTATTATTATTATTATTATTATTAATGTTATTATTATTATTATTATTATTATTATTATTATTAATGTTATTATTATTATTATTATTATTATTGTTATTATTATTATTATTGTTATTGTTATTATTATTATTATTATTATTATTATTATTATTATTATTATTATTATTATTGGCTCACATGGAGCTTTCACACAAGCCAACAAACGATCTGATTGGAAGCCTGTGGTTTTCTCTGGAGGCTGAGGTACAACAAGTCTCCCCATACGTCCAGTTTTTTCCACCTCCTTCGATAGCATTTGCAAATGAATTTGCATCATCGCACCAGCCTCTTTCCATTGATTTCTCGCCGGCAGTGGCCATTGGTTTATACTGGAATTTGAGTGGCACTAAGCCTCTCCAAAGTCCCAGTTCTCTTTGGTCTTGTCCACCGGCTACTCAGAATTTTTCTGCAGGGACAACATCCTACTCTACTTTGGGCACTTGATCATTTTTCCTACTTCCGATATTATATCACCTCCCGACATTGTGACAAATACCTTCGCTGTTGGAGAGTGGTTAATACCGAAAATATCGCGACATAAAGCGAGAGTACAAACCGCCTAACTGAGCAGTCTCTTAATACCAACACTATATTTTTATTCTCTTTACAATATATTTTCCTACCGTAATTTGTTCCCCGAATATTTTTATGACCCTTTTCTAAGCATACAAAAACTAGTAACGAGATATTCGCACGAACATTTTGTTATTCAAGGAACCCATCGAAACAATAGCAACCTTTGCGACGAAGTATTCAAACGAGCATAATAGTGTTCCAAAAACACTAACAGCGATTTATCCAGATTGTTGGGATGGTAAAAATCAGAGAGATTTTTTCTTTTTTTTTACACAGTGATCACCACTTATCAAGGCCCGGAAGCCACTCAGGGATAAGGGTTATTGCAAGTACATTAAGTTAGTGAGGAGATTTGCTGAAGTGTTTACTTAAGGGGGCGGTTCATTGGGAATTTGTTAACATTGGACTTGAAGACATCCAAGTTGTAGTCCGGAGGGAAGCAGGCAGGCGGAACAGAGTTCCACAGGCGTGCAGTTCTAAGAAAGAAGCTTTGTTCATGGAATCCGCGTTTTGATTTAGGCACAGATATAGAGTGGGGGAAATTTTTCACAGTGGATTCAGCTAGACGGGTGTTTTTCGTGAAAGATTGGCGAGGGGGGACCAGAGATTGGAGTTCCAATATCACCAGAAGAGGAAGGGGAAAACGAGGACGTTAAGATTCTGTGGGATTTCATGATTCAGTGTGGCCAAGAGATAACTAACCGTAAGCCGGATAGTGTAGTTTTCAACAAAAAGATCAATGAATGCCTGATTATTAATGTAGGTTGCCCAAATGACATCAACTTAACAGGCAAGGAGAATGAGAAACTACGGAACTATTAAAAAACTGAGGTGGAGATTTCTAGATTGTGAGATAAGAAAACGTTCAATCGTGTCAATCAACATAGATGCGCTTGGCTCAATTCCAGATGATCTTATAAAATAGCTGAACTCGTTGGGAATCAGATACAACATCACCGTACTCCAGAAGTCA
Organism: Euprymna scolopes; assembly: GCF_053919585.1. NCBI lineage: Eukaryota > Metazoa > Mollusca > Cephalopoda > Sepiida > Sepiolidae > Euprymna > Euprymna scolopes. The sequence goes on along the minus strand of NC_136512.1, from coordinate 22,344,496 downwards.
GTTCTGCTTGGCTCAGCAAACATCCGAGCCCAGGTGCTTTCCATCTAATTAACTCTTTGACTAACCTCAGTAGCTTTGGTGTCAGAGCCCGCTCTAGACGAAAAAAATCCGGTGTAAAACATCAAAGCATTCTGAAGTTAATCGAATAATAATAATAATAATAATAATAATAATAATAATAATAATAATAATAATAATAATAATAATAATAATAATTTATTTGCAAATGTTACCGAAAGAGGTGGAGAGTACTGGAAACCTGGGGATACATTTTGTCACTCAGCTTCCAGGGGACACCACATGCTGTTCTCTGGGAAAGATCTCTGAAAATCTATGTGAAAGCTCCTTGTTTTGATCCAATAATAATAATAATAATAATAATAATAATAATAATAATAATAATAACAATAATAATAATAATAATGATACTACTACTACTGCTACTACTATTAATAATAATAATAATAATAATAATAATAATAATAATAATAATAATAATAATAATAATAAAAACATCTTACGGACAATTTCTGGGGATAATAAAAAATGAAACTCACGAACTCAAGTAGACATGGCTCCGAAAGGAGAAACGTAAACCGAGAAAACAAATCTCTATCATAAGAAAATGCGATTAGAACCAACTATACCAAAACAAAAAAAAAACACGAAAACGACAACTGCAAACTCTGTGGACAAAGGGACGAAACGATAAACAACATAATAGGTGAATACAGCAAATTAACCAACTGACGAAATCTGGGGAGATTTGTTGATATTCAGACTCCAGTGAACACCACTAGTTGCTCTCAAAGAGAATTCTTTGATGATAGCCTCTCTGAAAACACCTACTGAGTTAATAATAATAAGAATAATAAATGGTCAACATAACATTACTAAAACTTTTGAAAAAAATGGAAGAGATTGAAATCAAAAAGATGACTGAGAAGATACAATGGATAATAATGAAAACGGTTGAAATATTAAGCAAAATCATCAAGTTACAAGCGCAAGCCGGATATGCAGAAAATATTACAGACTTATAACACACAGGAACGGGGAAACTGAAACTGTATATTCATAAGATTACTTACCCGATCTTCCGCAACCTTTATTTACGTTTTAATTTATTTTTAATTTATTTTTAATTTATTTTTTATATATTTTTTATTTATTTTTTTATTTATTTTTCATTTATTTTTTATTTATTTTTATGTATTTTTTATTTATTTTTTATTTATGTTTTTATTTATTTTTCATTTATTTTTTATTTATTTTTTATTTATTTTTCATTTATTTTTCATTTATTTATCATTTATTTTTTATTTATTTTTTCATTCATTTTTTATTTATTTTTCATTTATTTTTATTTATTTTTCATTTATTTTTTATTAATTTTTTATTTATTTTTCATTTATTTTTCTTTTATTTTCTATTTATTTTTTATTTATTTTTAATTTATTTTTTTAAATTTAATTTTCATTTAATTTTCATATATTTTTCATTTATTCATTTGTTTTTTTTTTCATTTTTTATTTTTATTATTATTTTTTGCATTTTTTTACATTTATTTTTTATTCTTTTATTTATTTATTTTTCATTTATGTTTCATTTATTTTTCAATTATATTTTATTCATTTTTTATTTTTTATTTATTTTTTATTTATTGTTCATTTATTTTTTATTTATTTATTATTTAATTTTCATTTATTTTTCATGTATATTTCATTTATTAATTTTATTTTTGTCATTTTTTATTTTTTTTATTTATTGTTTTCTTTTTTTTACATTTATTTTTCATTCTTTTATTTATTTATTCATTTTTCCTTTATTTGTCATTTATTTTTCAATTATATTTTATTTATGTATGATTTTTTTATTAATTTTTTTATTTATTTTTTATTTAATTCTCATTTATTTTTCATATATTTTTCATTTATTCATTTTTTTTATTTTTATTTATGTTTTTCATTTTTTTACATTTATTTTTATTCTTTTGTTTATTTATTTATTTTTCATTTATTTGTCATTTATGTTTCAATTATATTTTATTTATTTTTCATTTACTTTTTGTATTTTTCATTTATTTTTCATATATTTTTCATTTAGTCATTTTATTTTTTTCATTTTTTTATTTTTTTTCATTTTTTTACATTTATTTTTCATTCTTTTATTTATTTATTTATTTTTCATTTATTTGTCATTCATTTGTCAATTATATTTTATTTATTTTTTATTTATTTTTTTATTTATTTTTTTATTTATTTTTCATTTATTTTTATTTATTTTTTTTGTGTGTGTAACCATAAACTGGTGCCACACCAAATTTGTGAGTAGTGTAAAGGAGGATCGATGGATCAAGGAGAGAAAGTACTAGCCAGACCTCCGGTGGATGAGTGCAAAGAGAACTGGGACCTTATGTTGGCTTAATGCCACCTTACTTAAGACCAACAGTCGCTGTCAAAAAAAAATAATGAGGAGCATTGTTGCAATAATGTACATTCATCTGCAACGGTTATCAAAAGAGATGAGGAGTATTGGAAATATGAGGAGACTTATAGTCACCCAGACTCTAGAGGAAACCACGTTATTCTCAAAGAGCAATCTTGGATGTAAACCTGTTTGAATATTCATAGTGAATAAATAATAATAATAATAATAATAATAATAATAATAATAATAATAATAATAATAAGAAGAAGAAGAAGAAGAAGAAGAAGAAGAAGAAAAAGAATCCAAGCAAGAAGACCGGATGTCGCAATAATTAACAAAAAAGAAAAATCCTATCAAATCGTAGATTTTGCTGTCCCATCTGACCACAGGGTGAGTATCAAAGAAAAGGAAAAACGGAGCTCATGCACAGAGCTTGCCAGAGAGGTGAAAGGGGATTTAGATGATGGAGAAAATCAAAATAATACCTATAATAGTTGAAGCACTAGGAACAATTCCGAAACAAAACTTTGACAAAAGAATGAGAGAAATTGGAAACGGAGGAATCACTGCAAACATACAACGCCTAACGATAGTAAAAACGACTGAAATATTAAGGGGGAACCCCTTGAATGTGTAGATTAATGCACATGAACCATATGCGCGAGCCACATAAACTGCTGCAGAGACAAAATATGAAGAAGCGTTACAGGGAACGAAGAACACTGAAGCTGCATATCTACAAGTTCGCATCCCGATCACCAATCCTCTCCCATTGTCCCATCTCAGTCCTCTCATCCAAATCTAAGAACATTCGTGAGACTTGTTAAAAAGCGGAAAGAAATATAAAACATGTTACAATAATAATGTAATACTATAATTGCTGGAATAGTTCTGGTAAAATTTGTGAATAAGACGCGGAGAAATGTTGGAATTAGAAGATGGGAATTGATTTTTTATTAAAGAGAGGCTGCTACTGATGAGGATGACCTAAATGTTGAAGAATGCAATCGAATACAGAATACTAGCAGCCCACGATAATCAAGTGATTACATATTGTTTGAGGAAGAATTAGAGCAAGAAACATAAAGAGTAGATTGCCACGGTGCAAACGAATTGAAATCGCTGAAAACCGCCTTATTGTATACGCCCCCTAAACAGAATTATGGTGCAAATATTATTTGGTAAGGCAAACAACGGTTACGAAATATCAGGGGGGCTAAAAAATGGCAGAAAATAGAAAATTCCACGTAGTACCTACTCTCACCTAGCAAGAATTGTTTGGCGAGATTTCGAATCTTCATCGTTACTGATGAATCCGAACGGATATTTCCATATGGGAACAGGATTTGCGATGGGTATAGAAAGAGATTGAATGTGTTGTAAATGTAGAAGACATATTATCTGTGAATACATGTCGAAACATAATAATAATAATAATAATAATAATAATAATAATAATAATAATAATAATAAAAAGTACAACGACTAATGATAATGAAAACGACTGAAATATTAAGGAAACCCCTTGAATGCGGGGAATAATACAAGACAATATAACGAATAAGCGTTACAGGGAATGAAGAACACCGAAACTGCATATTTACAGGTTCTACACTCCCCATCATGCACCCCCCATTGTTTCATAACCGATACCCCCCAAAAAAATGATACCAAAGGGCCGAGAAGGGTCAATAAGGACTGAAAGACCGAACAGCGAGCGCCAACCAGACCTCGGTTGGACATCGCAAAGAGAACTGGGACCTTGGGGAGGCTGAGTAAAAACCAATGCCCACTACCAGCGAGAAATCAATGGTAAGCGGCTGTTGCGATGATGCAACTTCATTTGCAAATGCTATCGAAGGGGGTGGAGAGAGCTTGACGTCTGGGGAGACTTGTTGTCACTCAGCTTCCAGACAAGTTTCCAATTAGATCATTTGTTGACTTGTGTGAAAGCCCCATGTGAGCCAATAATAATAATAATAATAATAATAATAATAATAATAATGATAATAATAATAATAATAATAATAATAATAATAATAATCGACATTAAAAGAGAACTATAAAAATATATATTGCAGAACACTGACAGGGCAATTATGGCAGCGAGAGACACGGAAAAACACAAAAGGCAAAGATTAAGACGGGAAAAGTAACCACTACATGGAGGTTTCGTAAGAATGACAAAAGACGAGAATAGCGAAAACACTGGCACATGGATTCGAAAAGCACACATTACCCAAGAAATTAAATCTAAAACTGCATCACAAGATAACTCGATAAAAACCAAGTACATCAAAGCAAAGGTCGACAAAACACACAAAAAAAAACACCCACAAAAACAGGAAATGCATATTAAGCGAATGCAGCAAACTAGCCCAAAAGGAATGCAAGAACAGGCACGACCAAGTGAGGAAGGAAAGTACACTGGGAATTATGCTAACAACTGCATCTCAAACAAATAGTACAAACAAAAGCCGGCAACAGTACTTTAAAATGAATACAGGTTGCCCCCCCCCAAAAAAAAGCTAAATGGAGGTCATCTAGAACATATGGTGTAGAACGGAGAAAAAACAAATTCGGACAAAACACTAAGAAACAGGGCCTAATTAGAGTTGGACCCGTTTTTGGGGGGTCACGCTATATCACAAAATCCTATGGGGCATGCGCATACATTGAGTAATGTTATTAAAAAAATAAATTGAAAGTCAATATTTTTATAAAACAAGATATCTAGATTATCTTCTTTTATGTTGTTTAATTTTTTCTGTTTTGCTAATTCTTCCGCTCCCAATAATACTATAATAATTTTTAAAAATTGTACTTGTTGAAATGTGTAAGTTTAGTTTTGAAATGACTTTTTATAATTTTAATGCGATCTTTCCGAAACTTCCGGATTATTATCATTATTTACGTCTCCCTTGGAATCGTTATTTTTAAACATACGTTATTGGGTGAGGCTCTAAAAAATTATTATATTTCAAAATATCTTTAAAATTACATTTATCTACTGCCAATGTTATTCTAACATAAGCATGAATTTTGGAGTTATTTCCTGGTCATTAATTTTGATTAAGTATCTAAATATTTAAAAAAATAATAAAACTCAAAATTACAATTGTAAGAAGAGAATCAAAAAGGTAAAAAATATTATTTAAAATTTTAAATGGCTAATATTTTTTAAATTACTACCACTTTCGTAATTAAAAAATACATATGAACATTAATTCATTGCAATTCAATTTATATAAAACTCAATTTACCTGAAAATTAAATGCATTTTAATTTACAGTATATAGCGATCAAAATATTTGAACAATTAATTTTAAGAAATTATTAATTCAAAACAAATTATTAAATATTTTTTATTGATTTTTCTTTTTTTACGAGACATTTTAAAGAAATACATGAAAATTTTAATTTAAGAATTTTCTTGAAAAAATATTCATTTAAAACAAATTCTCCGACACTTCACAAAAACTTCACTGCGTGTAAAAATTTAAATGATAAATCTTTCTTGAATTCATGTCTTTCGAATATATTTGAAAATTGTAAAGCATTACATTTTTTTTTCTTTTTTCTTTAAATAATTTTCATTATTTAAAAAAAAATTAATTTAAGTAAAAAAGTTTCTGGACAAAAATTCTGGTCTTTTTATTTTGCACTAAAAATCTATTACTTTTTATTAATTCATTTCTATTTAAATACAACTTTTAAATTATTAGATGTTATGAAACATAGCGATGTTACGGGCCCTTGTGAAAGTGAATCTCCTCACATCTGTTGATTTCACGAAATAGATCCCCCGAAGGTTCCAAATCCCGGCGATCAATCAGATAATGATTTTAAAATATAACCTAAAATTTAATTTAAAACAAATATGAAAAAAGAAACTTAACGGATTAAACAGAAATGTAAGTCAACAAGATCAAACATGTTTATTTCACTTTAATAATTGTTTCTGTTTATGTATATATTTTTTAAATTATCTTAGTTTAATATAATTTTAAAATTATTATCTCATAAACGAACAAATATCATATATCAAATTATGCATTCTTAAATGTAAACAAATCCTGAAATATAGGTCAAAATTGCAAATTTAGATTTTCGATTAATAACTGATTCCTATTTAAGGCTAGTAGTATCCGCTAACCGGTGTTGCCCGGTTGAAGCATGGCGCCATCGAATAAATTAAATTACGGTTGTTGTTTTTGTTTTTGTTTTTGTTGTTGTTTTGTTGTTGTTGTTGTTGTTGTTGTTGTTGTTGTTGTTCCTGCTGCCCAACCAGACACCTCATGGTAAGAACGGATATTAAGATGGATACTCCCAATCCCTTATGGCAGGGACGGGCGGAGAGAGGTGGTGTAGTTAGGATACTGAACAAACCGAAGCCTAAAAAATAAATAAAAAAATAGCAGCGAGAAGAAAAAGAAAAAAATGTTAGACCTAAGTTGGCAGCCAGGGTGGATAGCGGTGTAAAAAATAAAATTAAATTAAATATAATACAAAATAATAGGAATGCAGGCTTTACCTTGTAAGCCGAAGGAGGAAAAGAAGGTGTAAAAAAAAAGCAACTCGTTTAGCCGTCGCAGCCACAGGAATTGGAATAGGGTTTACCATCTCAAGTCGTATGTTGACTTTTGAGATGTATCGAGCCAGGGATAGAGAGAGGGAGGGTCGATAATTTATGACGGACGAAATCAATAAAGAAAATAAAGAATAACTTAATCGGACATTGTAACCCTGCGAGCTGACCCCACCCCCCAAAAATGTGGCTCATTAGTTTGGCCTGTGTATAATATATCAAAACATAAAAAATAAAGCAGCCAAGATTTTCTTTTTTGCTGTAACAAAGTTGATGACAATAATAACACAAAAAGTGAGAGAAAGAGAAAGAGGGCGAGAGAAAGAGAGACGAAGATCTAGCTAGCTAGCTAGCTAGCTGGCTAGATAGATAGATAGATAGATAGAGAGAGAGAGAGAAACAGAAAAGAAGACAAACTAATTGGAAAGCAAACTCGTATTGTTTAAATGTATGCGAGCGCCCAAACAGTAAATAATTTACACGAAATGTTGGTAACGTGTGTATATGGTGTAAGAATTTGGTGTAAGCTTTGTCTTGCAGACGCCATGTTGTGTATAATACATGAGCGTTCGTTTTTGTTGACGGTTTAAATCTGGAATAAGAGAATTACATCTGGCATCCAATTTGAAAAGGTGGTATTTGCGTAGAGAGAAAATCAATATTTTCTCAATCTGGGAATCAGAAATGAATGTTATTTCTATGAATTTATGATTCAGTTAATAAGGCTGATGGATTAGTATAACTGTACTGTGTGTAATTTTACGCGGTGTAAAGCGGAGGCGCTGAGGGTAGTTATGAATTAGAGGGTAAAATAAGAACTACGTCCTCTAATGGTATTGCCATAGTTGTGATTTCTCTCCTAGGATAAATTCTAAGATTGTATTATAAGGCCAAAATCTATTACTAATGAAGTTAAGTTACATAATGCAATAGTCTAAACACCATACATTTTTATGTGGCATCTGTTGTTGCAAACATATGGTAATTTCGTTCAGAAGGGAATTTCTGCAATCAAACTATTATGTCCATGATAATAACGAAAAATTATTTATAATTCATAATCAAATATTTAGTTTCTGTTAAATGTAAAAAAAGCTGATAATAATCTTATGCTGACTTATCCGGAAGTCAGGGAAGTTCGTTGAGGCAAAGCTTTGTTATTGTTGTTACAATGATTGCTTGTTTATGATTGAGTGTATATCGAAGAATTCACCAGGAGTCCTGTAGAAATCGGCTCTAGAAAACTGGCGCAAATCTCCATTGTGCTGATATTGTGTGCTTCTATCAGTTGAAGTGAAAAACCTTATTAAGTATTAAATGCAGTTGGAATTAGAAGATGGGAATTGATTGCTATTAAAGAAAGGACAGCACTGATGCGTATGATGTAAATGTTGCAGCCCACGAATGGCAAGTTATTACATATTGTTTGAGGAAGATTTGGAACAAAAAAAAATAGAGAGTACATTGAAACAATCCAAACGAATTGAAATTGCTGGAAATCGCCTTATCCATTACCCCTCTTAAACAGAATGGTGGTGCAAATATTTGTTTAGGCAAACAATGTTAATGAAATGTCAAGGTGGCTAAAAAAAGACCGAAAAGGAAAAATTCCATGTAGCACCCACAACCACCTAATGGGAATTGATCGGCGAGATTTGGAACATTCTAGAGAACTGGTGAATCCCAACGGATATTTCTATATGGGAACCCGATTTGCAAAAGAAACGAAATGTGTTATATTTTGGAATATTGTCACGCAGATTTCATTTACACTTTTCAGGAGGTTGAAGTTCCGTTCTCAGTGGGAGCAATAGCAAACTAACAATGGCGAATTGATTCAGAAATTTACTCGTATGTGGCCAACTCAATATTTTTTTGCGAGTGTCTTTTGAAATCGATTGTGACGTAGTGTTTGGTGGAAACAATGTATTGATAGGAAATATAAAATAGATTTATTCGAATAGGTACAATAATAGAAGTCTGTGTCAGGTAGCAACAGCTAATATGTGAGTTGAGATACCTTTGTGGATTTAAAATTGAGTTCAGACTCTCATGTGCGCAGAAAGATATCTGAGTTCGACGATATACCTGAAGAAGGTCGGGGATTTTATCGGTCAAAACACAATATGAGAAGGAACAATAGTTTTAATAATCGAAAAAATACGAATTATGAATGCTAATCTCAAAAATTCAGAAACAGTTTTTTTTTTTTTTAGTTTATCATTGTTATTAATATTTCGCTCGACATTTCCATTTAATTGCGAATTTTCTATTCGTCTTGTTTCGAAATTTTCAGTTTTTATTTCGTCAATTTATATTTCTCATCTGATATTTTTTTTCATTTATTTCTGCATCAATTTCATTTGTCTAGTTTTAATTTTGTTTGCTTTCTTTTTTTTCTTTTAGTTAATTTATTGGTAATTATTTATCTATTTATCTGTCTGCTGCACGCTTTCTGCATTTATTATGACGTTTTTTTTTTTCATCCTAGCGGTCTCAAATAATTAGAATACGTCGCTTTCAACGGTTGCGATAGAGACGCAAGCAGTAGCTGGATTCGTATAGAATGGAATCGGTTATTAAATAATGGAAATATGATAACACAATTTTCTTGGAAGATAAATAATATTCATGAACACGGAGGAAAAAAAGGTGAAAGCGAGAGAGAGAGGGAGAGAGGAACAAGTGAAGAGGAATGAAAAAAGTAAATAGTAGAAATAAGTAGGGGTTAATCTGATGAGTATATAAAATATAATTCAGAGCTCATGCAAAGATAATTAAGGAAATAAAATGGAGAGACAGTTACGTAAAAAGGATGGGGGGAAGGACTAGAATAATGGAAAATAGAAGAAATACAATTGTTGTATAAGAGTTTGAATCAGCACCAAAACAGTCACATAACATAGTGAGGTGGGAGATGTTATTCTTATAACATCGGTTATAAACGTATAAATTGTATATACTAGCATGGGTTCCCGGCGTTGCCCGAGTGTTTTGAGGTGTATGCTGAGCAAAAAAAAAACGGTCAATTTTGTAAACTTTGACCCCTATTATGACCCCTTAAGATTTATTGTTTAGGGCTCAAATCAAGTTATTAGTTAGATCCATGTCCAAGGAATCTATATCTGAAATTTCACGTGTTTGGACCCAAAATTGTAGGAGGAGTTTGGTAGAGTTCTTAAAGGTGAAATCGTTGAACTTTCACCCCTTAATCGCCAAATTTCTGTCTGAAAACCAATCACATCGATTTTCCTAAATCTCAGTAACCTGTATATCAAATTTCGAATCTGTAGGCTGAAAATTGAGAGAGTTATTGCGTAGGGAAATGTACACAGACACACACAGACTTCCACTTTTATATATATATATATATATATATATATATATATATATATAAATATATTATATAATTATATATATATATATATATATATATATATATATATCACACGCGTATATATTACAATTCATATTTACGTAAAGGTATGATTTTTATAAGAAGAAAAATATATGCTTAATACTTTTTCTTTCTTCAAGAGTTCTTGTGTCTTAACTGATCAGCTCTGTGATGAAATCTGAAATAACGAACATCATAACCAATTGAAACCTCTGTTCTTCCTCCTTTTGTTGAACCAGAGAACAACAATTTACATCTTTAAGATATAAATTTATTACATTTGTCTCAAATGGTCTTCACAAAGAGCCTGCATTTCGTGTCTGTATGCTTGCCCTCCGCAGCCTTGCTTCCTGGCTTGAAGAACGTCTGTTCCATTCCGTGATCAAACTCAAACTCTCCGACTGACTAAAGTTCCCGACCTTTTGACTTAGTTCCGTTACGTCATCATTCAAAAAGCACACGTATGCCTGCCCAAAGTCATTTTGTTTATTTAACCTAGTTAATTTATATAAACATCCCCATCTAAAACCCATTGCTACACTTTATTCTATAAACAGAAAATAACTCCCAATATAAACTATTTTAAAAACATCACTGATAGATAGATAAATAAATAGATAGACAACCAGATCAATAATAATTAATTAAATTTTTAACAATGTTATTACCTAACACAATAAGTGGAGGGTAGATATACTATTTAATTTCAGCCTAACACTGCAATATCTAACACAAGACATCAAGCCTAGACCCCTAAATGGGAGGCTATTTGGTCTATCAAAAATTAGCTGAGCATCCTCGACGACATTCCCAGATTGGAGCATCTCAATCAACAAGCAATAAACTTGCCTCACTGGAAAGCTGGTTGTCAAGGCTCGGGAGTGTGGACATCTCAAGTAATACCCAAGCGACGTACTTCAGTCCGGAAGGTGCGAATTTTGTTCTGGGCTCCTTACGTGTCAGGCTGATTGTCAAGAACAGATTTTTTACTCGTACTTTCCAATCTAAGTCTCCAAGCAAACGAACCAGCAAAAAAAAACTCGCCCTTTATTAGATGAGAGTATGCTAGAAATAATGATTATATAATGAGGATTAATAGAAAAAGCGAGTGCACGTCTAACTTTTCACACGATTACACACGTGCTAAAATGTAGACAATCAGGACCCAACACGTTGTAGACTCCATCGCAAAAGCGGTTAAGACAAGGACTAGGAAAGACATTCAACTAGCAATTAAGGGTTTTAAGAAAATATGTTTATTTCACATTCTCCCGCCACGCGTGACTTTTCGTTACAGCTATGATGTCACCCACGTCTCTAATTTGTTCATGGTCCTCTCAAACGTGATCTTTCCTCAGTCTGACCCACATTCTTCTTTTTATATATACTTATAAATTATTGAACAACAGAGATCTTTCAATTTGAATTATGTGCTTTTAAGAAATAATATGAAGAATGAAATAGAAAATGTAGAAGAAAACGAAAACGAAGAAAACTAAAAAAAAAAAACGTTAGCCATTCAGATAATATAGTTCTACAAGAAATGAAAACGTGACAGATAAAGAAACATTCCATCTTATACGAAATCCTGAGAGACTAATGCAAATTATATTACAAGCCTAGGCGTGACAGAAAAACGGCCATGCAAAATCAAACTTAATATTGATTGTTTTCGATAGTCCTTTTTCAAACATGTGAGAGTTTTATGAATCCAATCATAACAGACCAAAGAAAGTGTTAATAAATATGCGTGTGAGAGAGATCAGAAAATATTGTAAGATATAGTCGCAAGTGGCCAACGAACCTGCTATTTCAAACTTAACAGACTATAAAAATGACTAGACCATCCAATATGCCATGCTAAACGTGTAGTATTAGATTAATATTGCCGGAGTATTGTCAAGGATCTTACAAGGTACGCCAATACAATTGTTATTGCAAATAGAACTTCAATAGAAAGTGTGTCGTGTTTAAATGTTTAGTAAGGACTTTTTTCTCAGGCAAATAATATAAATATAATCAATTGTGTAATTTTTTGTTAGACTGGAAGTTGGTTAGTTAACAAGAATTTAGCTGATATGGTCTTCTTTACTGGTGGATACAGTAAGTCTGTGAGTTCGAGCTAAGTAGTTGGAGAGAATGCAAGAGCAAGTCCACAGAAGAATTTCAGTTGACAAACAAGAAAAAATGTAGAGACATGGCGTGCTAACTTCGATAATAGGGACCATCTATAAAACTAGTAAAGGTCAGATAAAAATCTGACTTGTTATAGGTTTTCTACAGAGGAAAGAGTCCCCGGTTATAGGACTTTACGGCTAAAAGGACTGCTGCGAAAACTAATCATACAGAAAGGTATTTTTATTCATGTAGTGTCTAAAGAACCGTATTTTTTGTTTTTTGTTTTACTTTCGTTCACCTTTCACAAGGTATATCGCCAGTTGGACATAAGAGGTTACTATTTGGGGTCATGTCTACGAATGATTAAAAAAAGTACCTTAATTACCTTAATTTTCAACTTCTGCATATCAGTACACTCAGGGAAGCGGTTAGCAGGAAACCATTTTAGAAGTCTAGCAATTCGAGGGAAGAAAAAACTAGAGTCGAAAGATTTCTGTTATTTAGGGACCTCAACAGTGGAGGGGAGTGATTTTGTTGCTAACCGGGCTTGTCAAGGATATGTACGTCGAGGGGGGGCACATGTTCAACGAATTCATCAGATAATATTCTATTAAAATAATTGTTAAACATGATCACGAATGTAACATTTCGGCGATGAGACAGGGGTTAGAGGTTGGTTGGCAAAGTGGGGCTATTAGATTGGAGATCCCTTTTTTGGTGCCTATCCGCGCGGGGGATATTATTGGCAAGCGCACCAGCTCAGATGTGGAAGCAATACTCCATGCATGGGCGAATAGTGACTTTGTAAAATTATGGGATACTCTCAGATAGTCTTCTAGCAGGATAAAGAGAACCCACATTCTTCACAGCAGCATTCGCAATGTCCCCCGTAACTTTGTTCCAGTTCATATTGCTTATGAATATGAACCCAAAACATTTGAAGAAAGAATTCTCGGGTAGGATTTTATTTGTCAGGAATATATTCTATACACCATGAGAAAATAAGGACAGATATTTTCATTAAAATATATTTTCTTTACAAAAATGTCTATCCAATCTACGCATTAAATGATTAAAATGATTGGCATATTGCGCGTAAAAAAACAACAATTCTATTTCTAACTTTAAACAGATCAAGAAACATTCAATTTTATAAAAAAAAAGCCTGAGAGACTTATGATAATAATATGATAATGGAACCATAATAATAAAAACAATGATTGGATAAGCTTAATAATAAAAAAATAATAATATAATATTAACAATAACAATAAAAATATAAATGAAATAATAAAGGAAAAAAAATCATAAATAATATAATGATAATGAAAAGTAATTATGAAATGAAAATATTAAATCATAATACTAATCTCTCTCTCTATATATATATATATCTAAAAGCGAAATATATGTATATATGTGTGTTCGCTTTTTCTGTATGTCTACAAAAGGCTTTTTTGGCCGTCATTCGCTTCTTTTTAAAACTTGACGTTGTCGCACCTTCGAATTTCGGTTTATAAACGTCAACTTAACACGCTTCATCTCTTCACGTGGTCGAGATGGTTAGGTCGCAGGGTGTATTTTTTTTTCTATTTCCTTTCCACCTCCACGTCAAAGGTTTGGGGTTCAAGCCTACCTTTCTACTAAAACTTTTTTTTACACCTCCAAACGCCCGGCCAACGTTTTTTTTTAAACAGGGTTGTTTTGATCTACCCCCACCAACACACACCTGCAAACACCCGGGCAACGCCTGGTGCCCCTCTAGTATAACATAAAATATAATAAAATAATGTTAATAATAAAATAATAATAATAAGAAGAAGAAGAAGAAAACAATAATAATGCAATAATATTAGTGATAATAATTTTACACATGTCCAACCCGAACAAAGCATATAGCCACTTGAACATAAAGTGGTACTACCAGGGACAATATTTACGGTATATGAAAGTTTAGTTTAAGTTGCAGTCAAACTTCTGCATTACAATAAAGCGGAAAGCATGACGAAGATTCAAAAATATAGTAGCTCTAATAAAGAAATTTTTACAGTAGGAAGTTTTTAATATATTACTACTACTACTACTACTACTAATAATAATAATAATAATAATAATAATAAAAGGGATGTTGCAATAATGCAAATTCATTTACAAATGTTACCAGAGGAGGTGAAGAGCACTGGAAAACTGGCGAGACTTGTTGTCACTCATATTCCAGAGAACACCACAAGCTGTTTTCACGGAGATATCCTTTACGACCTATGTGAAAGGTCGTTGTGAGTTAACAACAACAACAACAATAACAAAAACAACAACAACAATAATAATACTTCTGATTTCGTTTATCAACGTCTCCTGAAAAGAGATGGGGTTCATTTCCACAGGAGTTCCCTCAATCCCGGCTCCAAAGCAGGAGCTTCAAAGATCAAAGCTTTTCTAATACCTACAATAGCAGAAGTCTGAAGGCCGCCTAAAACATCGGGGATTCATAGTCTTTTCAAATGTCCTTCCAGACGACTTGATACTACTCCTAGCGTACAAACTACGACCGGGATTATTTGTGTTTTAATCCCGTGTATACGCCTTATCTCTAATGCCAATGGAGCATAATTGCTCCATTTTTCGTTCTCTTTCTCTCTCACGTTTCTGTCCAAGGGTACTGAAAAGTCTACAATCTGCCAGTTTTTTTAAACGTTTTCAATGAAGACCAGATCAGATGATTGTGTTCTAATTGCTTGGTCGTTATGACATTTTCACTTCATCACAGCACCTCCTCAAACCACTTTCCAGCATACTTTTCCCAACCTTCTCACAGACTTCCCATAATATCCGGAGTTCCAGCGATCTGTGACTTTTGCGGTACTCTCTTTGGGCCAATCCCCCACACCCTGCTGCAAGGTGCGCAAGTGACTCTGAGGCCTTACCACAAACCTGGCATTTTGTAGCCACTTCCTCTCCTAATACCATTTTTTTTTATTTTAACTGTCGTGTTCCTAACGCCTGCTCTTGTGCTGCACAATCAAAAGCTTAAGTACTCTTAGCCAGATACCCAGCTCTAAGCCATTGCCATGATCTTTCAATAAACACTTCTGCTATATTCTGGAAGAAATTCCGTGCATTTTCTTTCTAGCCAGTTCCTCTGCCGTTTTTTTTTTATCCATACGTTCCACATAATCAGCCTTGGTCTCAAATACCTCCACTTCATTGCCCACGACATTGGGCATCCACTCCTCACTTCTAAACACACGCTCCTTCAACATTTCCTCACTTCTAACACAGTCTTTTACATTTTCAGTCCTCTCCCGCCATATTTTCGTCAAACGTGGAATATACCAAACATTGCTAAAATTTTGTCTGTTTTGATATCCCTGGCATGGAACTCAAAACACTGACTTCCCGTGCATTCACCGCTTTCATTAGGTTTCCTCCATATAATTTTAACTTCGCAATTAGTTTAACTATTCTAAGTTACTCCTTCCTGAATTTGTCAGACAATTCTAAAATTCCCGCATTGTATCTCAAACACTGACTGTCCGTGCATTCACAGCTTTCATTAGGTTTCCTCCATATAATTTTAACTTCGCAATTAGTTTTACTATTCTAAGTTACTCCTTCATGAATTTGTCTTTTATCTCTCTGTTCATGATGTCTATACCCTCAGAACTCCCAAATACTTATACCCTGTATCTCCTATTTCTTTCATGATGTCTCAATTTGGCAGCATTATTCCATTCGAATGAACCTTTACTCCCCTTTTCATCACTAGCATCGCACATTCACGAGCTTTACCAATCTTTCCATTTTATTTTGATTTCTATCGAATATCTTCAAATCATCCATAAACAGTAGATTGTCCTGGCGTCTACCATCAGATCCAAAGTTATACCCCAGCTTCCCACTCTTCAAGAAGAGGTTCAGTGGTATCATTATCATAATAAAAAGAAGTGGAGATAACGAATCTCTATATATAGACAACATATAATGCCGACCTTCACCAGCACTCCTCTGTTTGCTGTCGGCACTTTTTTCTATTGAGCCATATTATTGATTAAAAGCCCTACCGCATTCCTAGTAACCTTCCTCATCGATAGTGTTTCACGGATTCATGAATGAGGAACACATTCCTTGATAGAGTACAAAATATACTTCGTGGTTTGGTAGGGGATGCCCTTTTCTCTTCTTTGCAGCCTCTCTCCCACAGAAGAGACGTTGCGAGCCTGTCTTTGTTTTATCGTAATTTCCATGGCAAGTGCTCATCTAAGCTCCAATCTCTCGTCCCCTCCCTCGCCAATATTTTACGAAAAACACCCGTCTGGCTGAAATTACTGTCAAAAATTTTCCCCACTCTTTATCTGTGTCTAAATCGAAACGTAGATTCCATGAGCAGAGCTTCTTTCTCAGAAGTGCACGATTGTGGAACTCTCTTCCGTTCGCCTGTCTCCTACCTGACTACAACTTGGATGGTTTCAACTCCAAGATAAACAAATTCCTGACAAATCGCCCCCTTAAGTAAGACACTCTATCAAATCTCCAATAATAATGATTACTACAATACTATCTCATTGATTACTGTACACGCAATAACCCTTATCCCTGAGTGGCCTCCGGGCCTTCATAAGTGATGACCCCCATGTAAAAAAAAAGTCTTTCTGTAATCGATCCATGCTACACTCCTATTCCTCTTCCTCCTCTTTGCACCCTGCATTACTGCCTTATCAATTATAATTGCTCCTTGGTACCCCTCGACCCCTTCCGGCATTCTTTCTGTTCATCAGGGAAAACACCATTGCTCATAAGATGTCTGTAATTTTTTTTCTGCAAAGATTACGGTTAATAACTTCCAGATTAGTGGTAGACATGTAATTCGTCTTTAATTGCTGGCAGCTTTTCTTTTTGCAGGATCCTTCCAAATCAGTATTTCCCTTCCCTTAACAACCAAATCAGGGACCTCTCACGCCTCTGCGGCCCTGTGTAGGGCAGCAGCTATAGGCGAATAAAGGCATTGGAAACAACAACAACAACAACAACAACAACAATAACAACAATAATAATAATAATAATGATATTAATAACAATAATAAAAATAATAATAATAATAATAAATTCCAGTATAAACCAATGGCCACTTCCAGCGAGAATTTAATGGTATGAGGCTGCTGCGATGACGCAAATTTATTTGCAAATGCTATCGAAGGAGGTGGAGAGAACTGGACATCTGAGGAGACGTGTTGTCACTCAGCTATCGTTTGTTGACTTGCGTGAAAGCTCCATGTGAGCCAATAATAACATTAATAATAATAATAATAATAATAATAGTAATAGTAGTAGTAGTAGTAGTAGTAGTAGTAGTAGTAGTAGTAAAATGCTAGAAATGATTTCCAACCCAGAATAGATTTACAGTTTGAAAATTTAATTTAAAACAAATATTATGAACAAATTTTTAAATGTTCTCTCATAATCTTAGCGGATAAAACAGAAATGTAATTCAACAAAGGCAAACATTTATTTCACTTGAAGAGTTGTTACTGCTAATGCATTTCTCAATTTCTAAAAATAAAACAATATCAAGGAAATGCCCGTCGTAAAATAATAAAAATAAAATGATAAAATTACAACAGAGTAATGAAATGATAATTACAAACTACCACAACTAATCCTCCTACTCCTACTACTACTTCTAATCGTAGAAAGAGGGCAATTTTTATTGTTAATATTAGCATCATTATTGTGACTTTTATTGTTATTCTTATCATCATTATTGTGATTTTATAATCTAATTTTTATTATTGATAAAAAATAATAATTGAATAATCGGAATGTAATAGTGACCATAGGTAATAATAAATAATTAAAATAATAGTATAATGAAATAATAAAAATTAAATGACAATAACAAATAATAAAAACATATTACTAATAATATAATAAAAATAATAATATAATAAGAGGAAATACTATTAATCAAAAATAATAAAAAAATATATTGATTATAATAAAATAATTAAATAGTTATATCGTAATTGCATGATAATAACAAAATAATAATAAAAATAATAATAATAATAATGATAAGAATGAATAATAAAGGAGAAGAATAAGAAGACAACAGTAGTAGTAGTAGTAGCTAAGTAGAAGAATGAAAGGTAATGTTGCAATATTAAGCCCGCTTTTTCGTGAATCTTGCTCGACGGAGCCGCCAATATAAACCTCTTGTATAAATTTTCGTTTTACTACTAATATATATACTGTATGTGGATGATTATATATATATATATATATATATATATATATATATATATATATATAGTCATCCACATAGAGTACTGTTTCGCTGTTTCACAGCTGATCAGTGCGGCTACCTCAAGCCAGGATTGAAACCCGACCGTCTGTACGACAGTCAAGGCTCCTAACCATTACGCTATTGGCGGCTGCTGAGCGAGTCGTGAGTTTAACGATGTTTTCACATCGTCCGAAATACCTCCGCTCGATTTGTTTACACAAATATAATATAAAGCTGAACGTCTGTGTGTGTGTCTGGTCACGAATAGGCTCCTATATGGTTGACTATTATAGAAAACTGATCACATATAATGATAGAAGAGGTATCGAGACACAGGAATGGGTATGTTTTATCTGCTATAATGATGATTCGTTAAAATTGTGTGGTCTGCGTACGCGCCTGGTCCACAAAGTATGGAAATATAAAATAAAAAAAATAAAAAAACGTTTACAATAACGTGTACGTTTGATAAGTCTGTTTTAACTTAATTAGGAATGGTATAATAAAATTGCGGGGTCTGCGTTCGCGCCTGACCTTCATAGAATGGAAATAAGCACAAACTTTAATAACGACTTTTCATATCTATCTGCTGTATACTTTGATAATTATGTTTCAGTTTGAAGAAATATGGTATAATAAACTTATGGTGTGTTCGTTCACGCCTGACCTCCATAGAATGGAAATATGTCACAAAGTTTAACAAGGTTTTTTAATATAGATCCACAGAATATTGTGATAAGTGTTTCAGTGTGAACAGGCATTGTATAATAACTTATGGGGTTTATCTATTTTATTTTTTCTTTCATCATATTTTGCTTTGGTTTTGATACCCCCAAATTCGAAGCTACCTCTTTACAACCCTTCCTTTTCATAACCTATCATACATTCATAAATCAGAGTCCATTTTCTGTAGGTTGTTTTTAAACCCAGTCAACGACGGGTACTTTTGCTAGTATATATATATATATATATATATATATATATATATATATATATATATATATATATACAACAAATATTCATTATTTATCATTAGTACAAGCAATTAATAATTAAGTTTTAAAAATACAAAACAATCGTTTGGGAATAGGAAAGTAAGCTCAATTTTTTTTCTCAATTCTGAATACCGATTCTGATAACCTAAAATGTTCTGATTATCCGATTCCGATATATCGTCCCAACACTACTAGATACTCAACAGACAGAGCCTGTTACGGATGTGCTGAGACGCATCTAGCGAAATAGACGTCTATTGCGTTTGCGCGTTTATCGTGAGGATGTTTTCCACATTACGGACGAAGCTTTTGATCGGCATTAGCTGACACTACTAACAAATGTATCGGTAATCATAAAATTAAACACATGAAAAATAAAATTCAAGACAGAATAAATGGAAATGGCAAAGAAAACGATTATGCGAAAAAAATAAATTAAAAATTACATAAAAAATTTAACAAAATACAAAAACAGAAAAAATTAGAGCGACGCCATTGATGAAAGTAATTTTTTGAAAAATGCAGATTTTATTGTAAACGATAAACGAGTTTATTTCCCATTTTTAATTTTTCCTTTTTTTTTTACAAATTATTTTAAGAAAGTCTTTTTTCTATAATTTGTATATCATTATTTTCGAATTTCTCAAACTATTTTTCTTTAACAAATTGATTATCAATTTAAAAAAAAAATTCAATTTTGAAAGAACAAAGTGCATTCAAACTGAAAACGAGACCAGCCAGGAGCCTCGTTTTCGATTAACTATTTCATTTAGACACTCATTTTTTCCTCCTTTTTTTTTCTATTTCTACTGTTCAAATTGATGTTTTTGTTTTTTAAAAAAAAAATTTCAGGTTTCAATATTAGTTTGCTATCATTTCCTTTTTTGTTTTGTCTCTATTTTTTACCAAATATTTTTAGGTCACATCTTTCAATCAGCCTGGCTTGGTATTGTAAGCAGTAATTATATAATATTCCAGGCAGTGGAGAATAAAACAAAAATATATTACGTTTATAAAGAACGTAAGAGAATTGTGTCATAAATTATATATATATATATATATATATATATATATATAGTAATTTATAAAATATATATAAGTTACTAACTAGCTCTACCTACGTATTGAGCACGTGTGAAGTAAATACTTAAAGTTTACGCATAAATCTATACTTTCATATATTAAATTCATGTGAGTAAATGAAGTAGTTATATATATATATATTTATATATATATATATATATATATATATATATATATATATATATATATATATACTTCAAATAAATGTAGTGCTATATATCTACTGGTATACAAATCCAGTTATTATCGGTCTTACAAAATAGTATTGGCTGTATTATTTTATAAAGAAAACTCCAGTTATATGAAAATTGCTCAATAAAGCAGATAGAGCAAATAAATTATAATTCAGTAATTTAAATTTTATGATATGAACCGGTTAAATTTCAAATCTAGAATTTTTATTATATGCAAGGGGAAGAATACATTATTGACAAAACTTCATATCTAAATTGTACGCTACCTTCTAACGTGAGAGTTTTTGATAGCAGAAAAATTCTCACTTTAGGATTTACCGTACAATTTGGATATGAGGTTCACTATCCTTTTCATTCTGAACCAATATCTAAGTTTAATTACTTTATGATTTAAAAACTGTTAATTATGATTATCTATATTTATTGCATTTAGCAAATTAGGTATAAACCATTTAAAATATTTGCTAATAGTTTTTCTTCTAAAGAAAACGTATAGGTTAAGGAAAAATACTTACTGAAATGTATTCTTTGTCTTGCATAATATAAAACTTCAAGATTTGAAATTTAACTGTTACGCATCAAAAAATTTAAATTACTTAATTATGGTGTATATATATATATATATATATATATATATATATATATATATATATACGTGTATATATATATATATACACGTATATATATATATATATATATATATATACGTGTATATATATATATAACTACTCAATTTACTCACATAAAATTAATATACGAAAGTTTAGCTTGATGCGTAAACTTTAAGTATTTACTTCAAAAGTGCTCAATACGGATGTAGAGCTAGTTAGTAAGTTATAAAATATATATAGCGAGTAAGCTATACTGAATATTCCGCGTTTCATCCACTCTAGGACTCTTCAGACTTATGCGCGAATTCTGTGGAATATATGTGCGTGTGTGTGTGTATATATATATATACACATATATATATATATATATATATATATATATATATATATATATATATATATATATATAGGTTGCTACAAAATATTTGACGTCATTTCGTAGGTCAAGAATTTTGACAATATTCGTTGAAATGATCTGAAGATTTCACAGCTTGTAAAAAAAAGTTCAAGATTTCATGGTTAATGTTTGACGTTTATATTTTTACGGTTTAGAAATGCCGTCACTCAAGACCGTGCAGAAAATCTGCGGAAAATGCACCAATTAGTAAACAAAGTTGGACATGTCACAAAAAAAGTTAAAGAGACATGCTGCTCATGTAGGACTATAGGATCTAGACGGCCATCAATATTGGAAGAAAGTTCGTGCAACATTCCTGGGAAGTCCCCGGATGTTTCTAAGAAAAGGAAGCGTGAAATTCCAGATTTCTCGAACAACAGTTTAACGCGTTCTGAAGAAACGATTGCAAATAAAAACCTACAGTTTGAAGCTTGTTTAGGCTATAAACGAAGATGAGAAGCTACAACATAAGGAATTACGCGTTGATACGCTAGAGAAACTTAAAAAACAAAGAGTTTGGTGAGCGTTCAATTTTTAGTGATTAAGCCACATTTCATACGAATGGCAAAGTCAATAAGCATAATATTCACATTCAGGTTTGAACGAACTGTGAACGGGGATTTTTCTCTACAAACGCTTCAGAACTTACAATTTGATCAGCGCATTGAAAATGAAGCTTTCATCTTCATTTTTAAACATTTTTCACCTCACTGAAAACTCACTGTACGGAGTTATCTCAGTGAGAATCTGACAGAGAGATGGATCAGGCGTAGTGGCGAGGAAGATGATTTACTGCTGAAATGGCCACCATGATCACCTGACCTGACACCACGTGATTTATATCTCTGTGGTAATGTTTAAGGACTTGTCTATGTCTCCTTTCTTCCTGCTAACGTTGCCGAACTAAAGCAGAGAATCACTGCTGCACTGGGGAAGGTCATCAAAACACATGCTGCAGCATGATTGGCACAAGATTGATTACCGACATGATGCGCGAAGAGTCACGGGTGGCGCTCATATTGAGGTGTGTGACAATTATGAAATCGGTCATAGAATCTACATATCTGTGTTTGTTCTTTAAAATATTATAAAATAAATAATAATAATAATAATAATAATAATAATAATAATAATAATAAAATTTACGATGTGCAACATAAAGTTTGTGCAGTAATATACATTGAGTATTTACCGAGATATTGGCATTTAAAATGACCTACACTTTTTGGGGACACCCTATATATATATATATATATATATATATATATATATATATATATATATATATATATATATATATATATATACATTTCTGAAAATAATATATATATATATATATATGAACAAATGATTAATAAAACATGTTAAAAAACATCTTGAAAAAGAGTTAAAAACATATTTAATTTTAAAAAGGAAGCACAAGATAAGTGGATAGTCCTTAATCCGCGGAGTTTCGAAGAAATACTCTCTTTCTCATCAGAGAGCGGGAATTAGCAAAATGCGTGATCGAATGTTGGATGTAAAAGTATTTAATGAAACCACAAGTAAGTCACATATCTTACTTGGTTAACAAAAGGGTTAGGTAAGGGGAATAGGAGGTCAAAGAAAAAATGCAAAAAAGATTTCACATGAATGGATAGTCCGGTGAAGGGTAAAAAATCCAAGGATGGTAAAATCCAAACACGGTCAAATTAAAAACTCCCAATCCAACAGGTAAGTTCCTGTTTATATATATATATATATATATATATATATATATATATATATATTATTTTCAGAGGTTTACATATGATAAGTAGGGCTATGACAGGAGAATATTCTTATTGTTTTAACTCTCGGGTATACATTCGGCACAGATAGACACAGTTAATTAATCGAGAACCACATCACTCTATCTAAAAACATATAAGATATTAACTGATATATACTCGAGAGTCAAAATAATACAAATAATATTCTCTTGTCATGGTGCTAATTATAAGTCATTGGTTTCAAGCCTGATATTAGGGGAACGTCTTAGATCACAATATATAGCTCTCTCCAGCCGATCTATCTCATCTGTCGTAATAAGAAAGTAACGGTGACTTATTTTCTCTAAAATTCCGAAAAAAGAAACAAATATTAAGCTAATATTTTATATGATAACGCACTCTATTATCTGACCCCAGGGCTTGAAAAGCTATTTATATTATTTATTTATCATGTAAAACTAAGCTGCTCATCTTTAACAATTACAAGAAACCTTTCCACCTCCGCTAATCCATGACAAATAGGACCCTACCTGCAATATTTGCGGGCAATATGAACTGGAACAAATACATAGAGGGCATGGCAAAGGCTGCTGCAAAGAAGGTGGGTTCCCTCTATCGAGCTAGAAGACTACTCACGCCTGAGAATATCCTGTACCTTACAAGGCAACCATTCGCCCATGCATAATCTATTGTTCACACATCTGGGGGGTGCATATATATATATATATATATATATATATATATATATATATGTGTGTGTGTGTGTGTGTGTGTGTGTGTGTGTGTGTGTGTGTGTGTGTGTGTGTGTGTGTGTGCATATATATCTTTTCAAACCCTGTGGTCAGATACTGTGTCCACAGATATCAATTGTAATGTTTAAGAGAGGGCCTTACTCAAATATAACATTGGCCACAGTTATTCATAAATCATTTAGTATCCTGAGTCTGACATATAACGTGACCTTCGTGACACGCCCAGCTTGTGGTAATTTGATCCGGGTCACAGTTCACTGGGTGTATGACGCTATAATGTTCGCTGAAGTGGGCAATTCTTGTTAGTCGTTTCTGTATTCAAAAATGATAATTTCTCCTCGTTAAGATGTGCGGCGTCTCTCTCTTAGAAAACGTTGACTGCTGTATATTTAATTACTGTAAAAGATATTATCAACTACATTCCAATAGACAGAGAGGAAGGCCATAAACAACTATAAGAATTGTGACAGAAAGATGAAAGAAAAAAAAACCGACATGTACCATTTGGTTCGTGCTATGATTTTATATTCTAAACATCCGGGCTTTGATCTGAAGTAACATTATAACCTAAACGTTGTTAACCCCCTATCTTTGGTTTTTATGGTCGTTTATTTATTTGATTTTTTTGGCGGCGACTACGTTTACCATCTACTTTATCAAGTTCTATCTATTTATTTATTTATTTATTATGTAAAACTAAGCTGCTCATCTTTAACAATTACAAGAAACCTTTCCACCTCCGCTAATCCATGACAAATAGGACCCTACCTGCAATATTTGCGGGCAATATGAACTGGAACAAATACATGGGCATGGCAAAGGCTGCTGCAAAGAAGGTGGGTTCCCTCTATCGAGCTAGAAGACTACTCACGCCTGAGAATATCCTGTACCATTCGCCATGCATAATCTACTGTTCACACATCTGGGGGGGGGTGCATCTACCACTAGTGTCTCCCTCTTATATGAAGTCCAAAAAAGAGTTGTCCAGCTAATCAGTCTCACTTTATCAACTAAGCTCCAGCCCCTGTCGCATCGCTGCAATGTTGCATCACTGTGCCTGTTTTACAAATATTTTAATGTAAGTGTTCTGATGAACTCGTTTTACTTGTACCCCTCCGACGTACATATCCCCGACAAACCCGATTAGCAATAAGATTTCACCCCTTTCATTGTTGATATCCCTAGATTCCAAAAACCTTTCTATTCTAAGAGTTTCTTTCCCTCGAACAGCTAGACGTTGGAATTCCCTAACTGTTGCCTGCTTCCCTGGCTATACTAATATGCCAGAAGTTTAAGTATAATATAAACAAATATCTTATTAATCTTTCGTAGACATGAACCCAAATAGTAGACCCTTACGTCCAGTTGGCGATATGCTTTGTAAGGGGTGAAGATGAGTAAGAAAAAAAAAATGGTCAATGGATAAAACAAATCTGCTGAACCAAAAAAATGATGAAAAAAAAAAAGTAAAATACTATAGTCAAGACATACAGTAGAGATTTTACGATATTCCAGATAGTATAAAGTCGAGAAAAAGTTATTGTGGAATTTTGAATTGTGATTTCAAATGATATATTTTCAAATAAGTTTTCGTCATAATACATTTATATTGTGGAGACGCCCACTAATTAGCATACGTGGGTGAAAAGATGTAGATAAAGGTATCAAATCAGCAAGACCAGGGAGCTGTGTTCGAACGCCGGATAGGCAAGACGCATGTGCCGGTTGCTCCATTAAAGACTTTGACACATCCTCTGCCGGACAATCTTCCAACTGCAGTACAACTGCACCTTTGTAAATATGTATTATGTTTTCGTCTTAATATATTTGTTTTACCTTTACTTTCTGCATTCGTGTTGTTATTGATACAGACACAACAATTTAATTTATATATCACTAGCAAGCCATCCAACATTGCTCGGTCAGAAGATGCGCTTAAACGTGACATTTTGAATAATAGAGATTTTGTAGTTATTTTTATATTATATTGGACCCAATATATATAGTAACGATTTTAAAAGTTAAAAAAAAACAAATGACTCGTGCGCCATCATCGAAAATCGAAACCAAAACTTTTAGCTTATAATGTACTTTATCTTTTGACGTTAATACCTAATCTATGAAGACACGTTTGCTGCAAAGCTACAAATTAAACCATTAACCAATAGCTAGTACCTTACGCATGCCCTCGTTAGTAATGCTGTCGTTCGACCTTCACCTGATAAATGATATTTTTTTAAATTTAAACATTTTGCACTGATTTTCCGCGGCTAAAGCCCAAATATAAATTTTCGCGTGGGTTTGAGTACCCTATATATAAAGTTTCATATATGTAGACAAAAAAACTGACAGACGAGTTTAGTAGGCAATTTTTGTTAAACAAAAATATATATGAATGCATAATTATATATAGAAAGAGGTTTGTGTTTTCTATAAGTTTTTTACGCAAATATTTCGCAAATATAAATCATGTAGACTATCTGCATGAATAGAATTACAGTTAAGGAAAGGTGATCATTCCATAAGAAAACCGAAGAAACTAATAAGGAATCAATTAAAATGACTTTTTAAAGGCCATGCAAATGGGCTGGATGTTTTTTGCAGGTAAATGCATTTCCACGACTCATATATATTAAAGTAGTATTTTCTTTTTAAATAAATAGAAAAATGCTTTTAATATGAATAGCAATACACGTTAAAAATATAGGAACATATATAAATTAATATATCATTTTAAAGAGCGATTTTCGCTCAATCTAATCGTTTAAATTGCAATCGTTTTAATACAATTGTGTCGTACTTTCAAAACGTTTAATACAAGATGAAAAAAAAGTTCGCACAAGTTTCTTTTTCCAACTCAATCTTGAAACAGCTTGCGATATCAACGAAGCATTTGGCGCAAGAATCACTACTGAAAGCACAGCATAATTCTGGTTTAAGAAACTTTTTGGCGGCAACGGGAGTCGTGAAGATGATGAGCGTAATGGTCGGTCCTCGGATGTTGATAACGATCAATTAAGAGCCTTAGTCGAAGTAAATGCGCGCACAACTGTTCGAGAACTTGTTTCTGAATTGGACGTAAAATACATGACGATTTTCAACTACTTGAGAGAAATTAGAAAAAAAAAACATGCTAAACGGGTGCCTCACGGAGTTAACTACAACCAAAAGAAACTCTGATATAAAGTGCCAGCGTTTTTA
This sequence comes from Euprymna scolopes, assembly GCF_053919585.1. Classification (NCBI taxonomy): domain Eukaryota; kingdom Metazoa; phylum Mollusca; class Cephalopoda; order Sepiida; family Sepiolidae; genus Euprymna; species Euprymna scolopes. The sequence continues at coordinate 22,316,699 of NC_136512.1, read as the reverse complement.
TTCAACAGGAACGACCCGTTTTTCGACTGGGTTGTGACTTCCAAAGAAAAGTGGGTTCTTTACGACATTCAGCGAATCCCCGCTCAGTGCTTAGACGCTGATGAAGCTCCAGGACACTTCCCGAAGTCAGAGTTGTACCAAACTAAGATTTTGCTGACTGTTTGGTGATCTGCAATCGTTCATCCATTAGAGTTTTTTGGATGCAGGCAAAACCATTACGGTGGGCAAGTACTATGAATAAATGAATGAAATGCACCAGAAACATCGACAACAAATCCTCGCATTAGTCAACAGAAATAGCTGGATTCTCATCAACGTTTTACAAGGTCATATGATGGGGCATTATCACCATAAGTTTCTTTCATACCATCCAAAGTCTCCTGTGGTGTGCGTCTTTTCAAATACAAACACCGGATCTCTGCTCTACATTCAACATGCTCCATTTAACACCTGACTCAGTTCAAACACCTGTAAAAATAAAACCACAGTTAGTTCCGAGCTGTAATTTGCCACATAACCCATAGAGAAATAAATCATGGCACATGCAAAATTTCAGCTAAATCAGACAAGTGGAAGTGGGTCAGGGGCATTACTTATTGCCAGCCCTTCGTAAATCAATTGTAATGAAGACTTGTGACAATTTCTCGGACCAAATAATTGATATATGTGTGTATGTGTGTATGTGTGTGTGTACGTTTTATATTAATTATTAATCATAATGATATATACACTTATATATTTATAAATTAATATTAAAAAAATATATATATATTAATATTAAAATATATATATATATATATATAATTTCTTTTAAATAGTGTAGACAACATAACTCACTTATCATTATTTCTCTGCCATACTACTAAGAAAATGAATATTTATATAAAAATAACCGGTCAAATTCTCTTTAAGCACAACAAAATTATTAAGATCACGCAATCGAAAACGCTTGAGAAAAATAGCCTTCAGACGATTGATTAGTTCCGTAATGCATGATTATCAACAGATACCAAAATAATTGCTCCTCAAACCGAGAAAATTGTCAGAAAATTAAAAAAAAACGAAAACTATGTCGCATTTTACCAGACATATATTATGCATACGTACGTATAAATACACACACACACACCCATACACACATACACGCATATATATATATATATATATATATATATATATATATATATATATAAATATATATATATATATATATATATATATATATATACAATCATGTTGGGTTAAAGTGTATGTATATCTTTGTATATATATATATATATATATATATATATATGTATATATATATATTATCTAACCATATGTATATATTTGTATATATATATATATATGTATATATATATATCTAACCATATGTATACCTTTGTATATATATATATTATCTAACCAGACATCCTTGTATGTATATATATATATATATATATATATATATATATATATATATATATATATATATATATATGACTAGATTAAGACACTGTGGTGAATCGTAAACGACGAAACACGTGTCAGTACATGATTATATTTTAAAAATAATATATATGTCGCTCCCCATTTAGAGCGTACCAAATTGGTCAAAAGGGAAAATTTATACCCAACTCGCATTTAGGTAAAAATGCACTTTTGTATAAATAATTGAATTCATTATAAAAATAATGTACCGCCAACAAAAACAAATGAAATATCTATCTATCTATCTATCTATCTATCTATATCTCTCTCTCTATATATATATACACACACACACATATATATATATATATACACACACATATATATATATATATACTAGAAGAAGTACTATATACATACACACACATATATATATATATATATATATATATATATATACTAGCAGAAGTACCCGTCGTTGACTGAGTTCAAAAACAGCCTACAGAAAATGGACTATAATTGATAAAAGTATGATGGGTTATAAAAAGGATGGGGTTGTAAAGAGATAGGTTTTGATACTGAAAAATTTTACCCTAAGCAAAATATGATGAAAGTAAAGATAATTCATAGCCAAGAGTGACCAACAAAATGATGTTTCCTTTAAAATAGAAAATTTTATATATATAATAATATAAATATACAAGAAATAAATGTTACCATAGTCAATAAAAGTTACTTTTATGGTCGAAAAGTTCATTGGCTTGTATTTTTAAGTAGTTTGTAATTTTTTTTTTTTTTTAAATTCACGAACCGGTTTTTAAAAAAAAATCAAAATGCAGCGACTTTGAAATGGAGAGCCCCGTTTTCAGTTTGAAGGAGGGGCACCTGAGCATTGTGTTAACAATTTAAGAGAGTTCCGTCAACGTAAGGACTATTTATAAACATATTTTAATGTTTGTCGTTATTTTGTACTTCAGGAATATTCGATTATGGCATGTGTAGTTTATATAAAAATTAATTTAAGTAGTTATCGCCTCAAATTTCGTTTTAATTTCGGACCGCTGAAATTATTTAAGAACTATTCCAAAACAAAACAAAACAAACAAACTCAACTTTTATTGACTATGGTAATATTTATTTCTTGTATATTTATTTTTTCGGTTAGTCGTTTGTTGGCTTCTCTGCTAAATACTCTTACTAAATAATATCGACGAAATATCGAAAAACAAAGAAACAAAAACAGTTTTGATAAATAATGAAACTTTACTTACTTTAGTAAAATAATCCGAAACAGCAAAATGAGATATTAAAAATGTAAACACGTAATTACTTTAGTTTTTTTTTTCAGAAAAGAACCTATATAAATATGAATAAGAAGGACACGATGCTCTTTTCAAGCAGGACAGCTTCGTTTGAGTTTTACAGTATTGAACGGTGTAGTATTGCGCCGTCGAATTCAGGGTTGTACAGGGTTTGAATTATGTAATGTAAAGAACACGCAGAAAGGGTTGTCATAAACTGAATTCCTTCTAGTACACTGACAAAAAAGCTTAAACAGATATATAAATAAAAATAAAAGGTTATGTAAATGTTTTTCAAAAGACACGTAATCACGTTAACAGGATTTTTTCCTTGTTTTGATACGATAACTAGTAACGTTCTTATTTTTTATTATTTATCTATTTATCTATTTTCGAAAGAGTGCCACGTGCGAGTGGAGACGGAAAAAAACAGAGTTATGCAAAATTTTGTCGAGAATTGTCTAAAGTTCCGACTTTTTTTTTTTTTTTTTGGCTTTCACTTTAATAAGAACGTGGATGATGATGTGAATTTATTCGACACAATATGATTCAACTCAAAAAAATAAATAAAACTAACGTGAATTAAGATTTAAGTTAAGGTAGTATTGTGGACCCTCCCTCAAAGTATTCTTATGTACATCTATATCAAAAACCCTTGTAAATGTTTTTTTTTTCATGTTTTATTTCCATACTTTGGGGGCCAGGCGCGAATGCAGACCCCACAATTTTTATGAATCACTGTTCTGCCAGATCAAATATACCCATTCCTGATCCTCGATACATCTTCTATCATTATATGTAATCAGTTTTTTTTTTAAATAGTCAACCATATATGAGCCTATTCGTGACCAGACACACACACAAACACACACATACACACACAGACGTTTAGCTTTATATTATATATATATATATATATATGTGTGTGTGTGTATATATATATATATATATGTATATATATGTACTGTTTTAGAATCAATCTTTTATTATTGAGTATTATATATTACGAGGAATAATTTTTCAGGTTGACTAATTTGCAAGAGAATATAATAAAAAATAATCGTTATTATGTCATTCGTCAAATTCTCTCTGCTTTTTGAACTTGATGATAAATGCCCTGAAAAGTCACTTCTGATTGATGCTTAGTTTTATAATATGCAAACGAAAGAAATGATTTGCAGCGATTTAAAATAGGCCCCTTTTTATATAAAATTGAACTCGTTTGTAAGTAAGAAAGAAATGGAAAAAAAAAAAAGAAAATAATATGGTGAGGTACACCCGGGCTCGAAAAAAACATATTTAATAAAGCTTATGTCTCAATGAAAGCAGCTGGTTCTCAAAATTGGAACATGAGCTTTACGTCGCCTGACGAGGACTTTTGATTCTTGCCACACACGTTTTCGAAACATGAAGACAGCTTTGCATCTAGTTCTAATTAATGATTTTCCCATATAGAAAAGCTTTAACTTGGTATATTTTTATTGTAAAATTCAACTTACAGTTTAAATTTTCTTTCTCTTCTATATATATATATATATATATGTATAAATATATATATATATATATATATATATATAAGAGAAAGAAAATTAAAACTGTAAGTTGAATTTTACAATCAAAATGTATTGTTCAACTGAATATTCTAAAAAACAATTTACAAAGTTCTTATTCTGCAGCGTTTCAAAGAATGCTATTCTAGTTTTTCTTCTCATCTGAGGACGTACAGACATCAGTAAACTATATTTGTAGCAATGCTAGAATTATCTAGTAAAGGTATCGTGTGAAACAGTAATTTATTGGAGTTATTAATTGCTAGAAAAAAGAAGTGAAAAAATATCGGATATATATATATATATATATATATATATATATATATATATATATATATAGTTATGTAGTAGAAATGGTAATTAATAAAAAATGAAGAACGTGCTCAATACTGTTGTAGAGAAAATATGCGTTTTATTTTTTATTACCGTATCTTTCTGTTAAGTTACATTATTGTTTCAGCTATCCGGCCGCTTTTTGGCCGTCTGTAGCGTCCTCAGATTTTTACTGTAAAACGGACGGCCAAAAAGTGGCCGGGTAGCTGAAACAAAGTTCTTATTCTGCGGCGTTTCAAAAAATGCTATTCTAGTTTTTCTTCTTGGGCGTCTGTAGCTTCCTAAGACTTTTACAGTAAAAGTCTAAGGACGCTACAGACGGCAAAAAAGCGGCCGGGTAGCTGAAACAATAATGTAACTTAACAGAAAGATACGGTAATAAAAAATAAAACGTATATATATATATATATATATATATATATATATATATATATATATATATATGCATATATATACATACATATATATATATATATATATATATATATATATATATATATATGCATATATATAACCTAACGCGCGTAATATTATGCGCGGTTTGTTTTTATATATATTGGGGGGAGGGCTTTATTGTATGTTTGACATAATCTATGGTAAGATAGAATCAAGGTCCTTGTTTTTGTCATTAGAAAATGGCAAACGGTGTTTATTAAAAAAAACAAATTTTTTCATAATTTTGGAGGTTTTAGCGTGATACTAAATTTTACTTTTTTTTACCCTTAGGGAGTAAAATTTTAACAAAATAAATGACGCATTTAATTGTTTTTCCAAATAAATATTTTACAAAAATTTACATCCACATCCAAATAAAAATTTCACAATTTAAAAGAAAATATTTTCCTTTCATTATTTATTTATAAATATTCTTATTAAAACAAATTTTGACGTGATTATTATGGCCGTATTTCCTTCTCTGGCTTAAACACATGCGACATACAAATATATGTACGTGATGTTGCCAAGTTTATCACAGACCTTGATTCCAATATAGCAACTGACCCCGACGGCATTCCATTATTAGTGCTAAAAAACTTCAACCACAATTAAGTCCCATACTTACAAAGCTCTTTAAACGTTGCATTATAATGAAATGCTTCTCAATACCCTGAAAAGTTCATCAGTATACTTGGTATTTAATAATTCAGGAGATATGTCATTACGCTCGCAGTACCGGTCAATCACTCTCCTCTGCACCGTGAATAAGTTGCTTGAATCTAGATGAGTAGAGAACTGGTCAAAAACCTTAGCAAAAATTACCTACTCAATGACATGCAATACGGTTTATGTTCTGCGAGATCTACAACTACCTTTTATATCAGACAGGATTAGCGAATCATTTGGCAGTGGACACGTTTTTAGAGGAATAGCTCTTTTTTATCAAAAGCTTTTGATAGAATATGACATCGTCAGCTATGGAAAATTTGGCCAGAAATCAAAACTCATAGTATTAACGTTGGTGTCCTTCCACGTTTATCCTAGGCTCAACTCGTTTCTTGATATTCATCGATGATCTCCCAAGTCACATTCTTAGATCATTCATAGACATTTATGCAGAAAACACCGCGATCTATGGCAACCCTTCAAAGGTCAGCAATAAGCAAGATATTTTTGATTTTTCACTCTTGATCTTGAGAACGTGATGCAATGGAGAAAAAGGGTGTTGGTTTATTTTAATGGATGGAACACCAAGCTTCTCTGTTTTCGTCATAATCGCTTTGACCGCTATCACGCCCCAATTGAAATGAATGGCTCTAATCTTGGGGAAGATTCACGCCTTGACAATCGTCTGGGACTGAACTTACCTCCTGATCTAAAGTGGAACATATACATAAGTAAGTTGCCAAAGTCGCTAGAAAATGGTTTGATCACTCTACTGCTCCAGATGGAATCCTCTATCTGTGTGAAGCCAGGTACGGATTAAAATGGAGTACTCTTGCCACATCTGGGCAGGGACTACTCAGCTCGTCCTATCCATCTTTGATGGATTTCAAACTCGGATTCGAAACCTAGCCTGCAACCTCTTTCTCGCAGAAGAGACCTTGCGAACTTTTCTCTGTTCTATCATTATTTTCATGGCAAATGCTTGACTGAACTCTACAACTTAACATGTGTAAAAACATGTGTACCATTACACTATGTCAATAAGCAAACTATAAAGCGATTGGCGCAACTAATCTACATAGACTAAGCTCTACATGTTTATAAACACTATTTTATTACATATATTATATATACAAAAGGTCTCATAAACGAGGCAGATTTTTAGACTTAGGAAATGTCGGGACCATTTGGTAGTACTTTAGAAATGATTATAAATATATGTGTAGTTTGTATATATTAAACAGAGTAATTCTATGATGCAAAGGTACATAATATAACGCATATAATCATGATGTCACGCAGTGTATGAGACGAAAACATGTCGCTATTTACGGATATTCACACTTACGAAAGTCATCTGTGTTCATATCAGATGAAGGTCATCAATGATTTCTCAAAGATAAAAGTAAGGATTAAAAAAAGAAATATATAAATTGGCATTTCTGCCGTTTTTATAAAGTCTTGAAACTCAGAATAATTTGCGTCGCGCACACACACACACATACTCACACACAGATACACACAGCCACACACAAACACACACATATATATATATTATATATATACACATATATGTATATATATACCAACATAGTTAGATTTCAAGATCCAAGTACGAAGGGCGTGCAATAAGTATTGCCCCTGACTCACTTCCAGTTGTCTGATCTAGCTGAAATTTTGCATGTGCCATAATTTATATCTCGCTTATGTGGCAAATTACAGCTCTGAACTAATTGTAGTTTCTGTTTTACATGTGTTTGAACTGAGTCAGGTGTGAAATAGACCATGTTGAATGTCGAGCGGTGATCCGGTTTTTTATTTGAAAGGACGTACACCACAGGAGACTTTTGATTAAATGAAAGAAACTTATGGTGATAATGCCCCATCATATGACCTTGTAAAACGCTGGCATCGTGAATTCAAACATGGCCGGAAGTCTTTGGTAACAGCTCCCAGACCTGGTCGCCCCCCTTCTGCCATTGATGAGGAACCTGTCCGTCAAGTTGAGGCTGCCATTTTGGAAGATCGGCGCATTACTATTCGCCAAATAGCCCAAGATGTCAAGATTAGTACAGGGGCTGTGGAAACTATCATTCATGACGATTTGCATATGCATAAGGTGTCTGCCAGATGGATTCTCGGGGTGCTCACACCATTCCATTAGCGAGAACGCGTCAAGTGCTCGAGGATTAATTTGGAGATGTGCCAGGAAGATGAGTCAAATGTTTTCAAAATACTGATTACCAAGGATTAAACCTGGTTCCATCTTTATGATCCAGAGACCAAAGTCCAGTCAATGCAGTGAAAGCACTTGGACTCACCACATCCAAAGAAGGCAAGGGTGCCGCCCTCCGCTTGCAAGGTCATGCTCACAGTCTTCTGGGACCAGGACGGAGTACTGATGACAGATTTCCTGGCAAAGGGTACCACAATTACAAGATCCTATTATGCTTCATTTTTTAGGAAATTAAGGGAAGCTATCAAAATCAAGAGGCGGGGCAAGATCAGCAAAGGTACCCTCCTCCTGCAGGACAACGCCCTGTCCACAACTCGCATGTCGCTAGATCAGAAGCACGGGCGTGTGGTGATGAAATCCTCCCCCATCCCTTCTACTCTCCGGACCTTGATCCTGACTTTCACCTTTTTCTAGCCATGAAGTTGTTTTTGAAAGGAAAGCGTTTCCCAGATGATACAGCCTTGATTTCTAATATGATGTTGTGGATGGAAGACCAACCTGGGGTGTTCTACAAAAACGGTCTCGAAGGCTGCATCAAACGATGGGAGAAATGCATAACTCTGGGTGGTTCCTATGTAGAGAAAAACTAATAACTGTGACAAGTTTCTTTTTTCTACTCCTATAAGAAGTGGGTCAGTGGCAGTACTTATTGCACGGCCCTCTTATTTTATTTTTCATGCAAAACATCTCCTACAGTATGTTAAAATTTCTGTACATCTTTTACACATCCGTTTCGTTATGTAGAAACAATTATTTATTAATATGACTATATCGATTATTTTCGTGCATACACTCCTTTGATATACGCAAATAGGAAACTATCATTGAAATAAAAATGTTTTGTTACTATATATATATATATATACTATATAGTATTTTTACTAATATTGTACAATATATACATATATTGTACATTTTACAATATATATATATATATATGTATATATATATATATATATATAAAATAAAATACGCTTCAAGTGCGCTTGAAAGCAAAATCCCAACACAATATAAAGAAAATAAACAAACGAACAAATATTTATTGTTTTTTCCTAATATTTCCTTCCAATTTGGCTTTCAATCGCACTTAATGCGTATTTTATTTCGTTCAAATTAAATCAACGTTTCTATAATGGAACTCACACACTTGACGTTAATCTCGCGTTGCCAACGCGCAGTTCCCACCTTTTTAAATAAAACAACTGAGAGACAACGCGCGGATCTTTACAAACAGACTTTTCTCTCCTCTACTTTACCACATGGCAAGAAAAAAAGCGAAAAAAAGAAAGAAAGAAACATAATGAGGAGTTTGGCTCCGAATTATATTTTAATTATAAATTTCAAGCAAGTAAAATATTTGTTTATTTTCCTTCTATTGCGTTGTGATTTGGCCATCAAGCACACTTGATGCGTATTTTATTTTATTCAAATCGAATCAATGTTGCTAAAATGGAACTTACACTCTGGGCACACATGCATACAAACACACCACACACACACACACACACGCACACACACACACACACACACACACATATATATTTATATATATATGTGTGTGTGTGTGTGTGTGTGTGTGTGATTACATGTATTAATATATATTTATAAAGTACTATAATTTAATACAATATGTTGTAAAACACTTTCGCAAGGGTTAAAACATATTTATATTTCAGGAAAGACAATTAATAAAAGGGATTGCCTTAATCCGCAGGGTTTCAAAAGAAATGTGGTCGTTCTCATCAGAGGAGAAGAGTTAGTAAAATGCGGAAAAAAAGTTTTTGCTTGTAAAGTCTTTAATAAAACTCCCGCTAGTATTTTAGAAAACATATTTTCAGGAAATTTTCTGCGAAGAAGATGGGCTACCTCCAACATGCTAGAAACCTATTCACAGCTGGCAATATTATGTATGCATTTAGATTCTTCGGACTACTGCTCTCATGTAAATTGTTACATTCACAATGTTTCGGTCGAGATAATCACCGACTCTCTTCAGTAGTCCCTTGTCAAACTTTTAGTCTTACTTGGGAACACTTTATTTGTTAAATAGGGGGTGGTATGTTTTTTTTCCGTCAGCCATGGCTAGCTAGGAGTTCGAAGTAATTTGTAATTGTATTTTGTGCGTCCTATGCACTGAGTACTGAACCTTCAACCCCCAAGATATTGTAGCTATACAACGAAATTTTACCAAGTATAATATCAATTTGGACATAATACGTACATGAGAACGGTAGTCAGAAGAATATGCCTAATACGAATAATGAATCATTATCTAAAAAATTCAGATTTTTCCCCCTGACAACTTGCTTCTGTCAAATACCTAATCTGCCGTGTTGTAACACGTTGTCGCTGGTTTCGTCAGTTCTTGTGGTCAAGCAGAAAGATTAATTCGAGACCTTCTCCACCCGCCTTCTCTACTGATTTTTTTTTTTTGCATGGAAGTCACCACTTATCAAGGCCCGGAGGTCACTCGAGGATAAGGGTCATTGCGTGTACAGTAATCAATAGGACAATATCGTAGGAATCTTTAGTGGTGGAGATCTGATAAAGTTTCTTACTTTAGGGGGGCGGTTTATCAGGAACTAATTGACGCAATCGTATTGGTAGGCAGATGAAAATCCGTGAAACTACCATCTCTTGACCCAAATAGAATCCTTGCATTTAAGCTCGTTGAAAAACTAGTTGGATAATTGTTAAAATAACAAACATTTATTAAGGGAAAAGCGAATGATAATCCTTGCATGTTGTGATTACCATCTGTCAGTAAAAGGGACTTCGCTTCACAAGTGTAGATTTTTATAGTTTAGATAGATTTACATATAAAGAAATAATTAGCATATGTAGAGAGAAACCATTACAAGAAGTCTCTCTCACTACCGATATCTATAACAAATAACTCCCTTCCTGAGAATTATTCCTTCAAACTCCTACGTGTAACATTCACAAGCAATATGAACTAGAGAAAATACATTGAGGACGTTGCGAAAGCTGATACAAGGAAGGTCGGCTCTATGGTGCTAGAAGACTACTAACGCCTGAGAAAATCCTGTACGTCTACGAGTCCACCATTCGGCCATGTATGGATTATTGATGTCGTATTTGAGCTGGTGTATCTCACTCTTGGATAGCATTCCAAAAAGAGTCTCTAATCTACTGTCGAACCTCATCTAAAAAATTATGAAAAGTATCCTGTATCTTTATAAAGCCGCCATTCGGTTATGGATGGATACTTGTTGCCGCATCTGGGATGCTGCATCTACCACTAGTTCCTCACTCTTAGACAGCGTTAAAAAGTGTCTTCAATCTGCTGTATCCCGATGTCTGTAAGTATATAATTCGAGAAAAAAAAGGCGGGGTGTATTCGTAGACTGGAACTTTGTCTAAGGATATCCATCGCATTCTTTTTGTATTTCGTCACGGTTCACAAGCAGAACCAATAAATAATGAAAAGAGAAAAAATGTAATTACGGTATTATTAAAACGGCCATTTTTTTTTAAATTTACAAATGAAAACAATTTAAGATTTTCTTGGTCCATTAACTCAGTTGCATAGAAAAGGTATTAATCATAAGCATCTCCTGTGTTTACAATAAATTTATAAAAATGTAAATTCTAAACTAAAATGCATTATCTTAAGTAGTGTTCGTTCATCTGACGCAGTCAACCATAAAAAGACCAAAGACCATTCGAGGAACAAGGAGATGAAATGATTTTTAACTGACAGAGGAGGAATAATATAAGAGGATATAAAAAGTTTAATGAAAGTAACTAAATTTGATTACTAATGAAGACGTTAATTAACACATATTCATAAACATTACATTTCGAAACTACCATATTAAAAACTAAAAGACAACAGACCATTTTGTTCATTGAAATTTTGTTCCATGTCATAATGAAAGAAGAAGTGTTATTTCATGTGGCACACAAAAAAAGAGTTCTTACTCTGAATATGTAAGAGAAGAAAACCAAACATTGATTCTTAGATTGGCACCTTTAATGCAAATGATATTATAAAGTAACTATAAACTATATTTTGTGATAAAGGGGCCTGAAAGGTAGTGTAGAGATCCCTAAGTTTGTCTTTTTGTTTATTAATCAAGAAACTGTGAACGGCGTTTTACGATAAATGCCAGGAGTACTCCGTTTTAAGGTGTATTCATAATTGCGAAGTAGGCGAAACATACTAGCAGAAAGACGAACAAAAACGGACGTCTTCTATAGTCAGGGGGAGCATCTAAAAGGCTTACTCGTGACGTATAAACGACAGTATCAACGGGCCTAACCCGTCTCATATCATCTCCTTCCAATGATGGGACCCTTACGCTGGGTTAGGCATACCATCCGCTCGAACGAGGCGAGCTCATCAGAGAAACTATCGATCCGGTTCCTCCTCTGGAACTTACTGGAAGAAGTGATGCAGCGGCCAGCTTAAAACATGTCTCAGAACGTCGTGTGTCTATAGAGGCAATACGCACAAAATTTGATGTCAGTGTGTGAACTGTACACACAAAAGGACTTCCACATTGCCTTTCAGAAGTTGGTGGAAACCGTACAGCAAGTGCATTGTAGCCGAATGAGATTATTTGAAGATAACTAGAGTTTCCTGTGTACTATCAATAAAAGTGCCAATACTACATAAGTATCTAACAATACAATATATTGAAAATTATAAAACCAGACAATTAACATACATAGTTATGGATATGCCAGCGACTACATGTAGGCAAACTAGTTTGCGTTAATTAATTACTTATTCAGTTTTATGGTTTCTTATAAGATAGTTAATTCTATTTCATCATTATGCTAAATTCTATATTTGTAGAGTTTATACATTCTGCATAATAGCGTAGAATTTCCGATAATACCGTTCTAGCACACGGACATAGTTATCAATATACATATATATATATATATATATATATATATATATATATATATATATATATATATATATATATATATATATATAGTAGCGTCCAAAAGTTAAGGAACGATGGATCATTTTTTTAATGGCTTCTAACGTTATCTATGAAAAAGAAAAAAAAAATTTTGGTGAATTTTCCAATGTTTAACAATGGTATTTAAAGAAAATAAAATAATTTTTGATTTTAATACGTATTAGTTTTTTTACATATAAATAAATTTAATTAAATTACAGGCGTCCAAATGTTAAGGAACGAGGGGAATTCATTATGAAAAAATAAAGAATCCTTTCAGTATTTAGTGAAAAGCCCCTTGTTTTCAATCACACTATGGCATCTTTTGCTGCAATACAGAACCAATCGTTTACATGTTATAGGTGAGATATTATTCCAAAATGTTTTTATACATTCCCATAAATCAGCAAGATCTTTTGGGTTTTTTCTGTGATCTTATCACCAATAATTTTCCAAACATTTTTAATTGGATTCAGTACTGGGCTCTGAGCTGGCCAATCCATAACGCAAATATTGGATCTATTTAGCTCTTCTAAAACTATTTTTGCTTTATGGCACGGTGCGTTGTCTTGCATAAAGATATCAGAGTTAGAAAGATTAGGTACCACATGTTCTCTAATCAATTCTCTGTACATTCGGGCATTAACTTTTCCATGAATTCTCACAAGGGGGCCAGTTCCTTTTGAAGATATCATGCCCCATACCATTATACTGCCGCCTCCAAATTTTACTGTACTTTTAACGCACTTAGGGGACAGTCTTTCTCCATTTTTTTCTTCTGACATGCGGTCTTTTGTCTGATCCGAAAAGATTAAATTTAGATTCATCAGTAAAATGAAACTTTTCCCATTTTTTTCTTCCCAAAACAAATGTTTTTTTTCGGCGAATAACAATCTAGCCTTTTTATTCTTAATAGAAATTAAAGGCTTTGAGTATGGACTTCTTGAAAATAATCCAACTTCGTTTAATCTTCGTGATATCGTTTGTCGGGAAATCTTGTGTCCAGTTTTGGATGTAAAATCCCGGGATATCGAAGCCGCAGTTTTAAAGCGATCAGAACGAGATGATAGAGTGATTTTTCTATCCTCCCTTTTAGTTGTTATTCGGGGTCGGCCCGATTTTTTCTTTTCAGTCAATGGTAAACCTTTTTTTTCTATTTTCAATAATCCGAAAACAACGCTTTTAGACCTTTTCAATATTTCAGCAATCTCCCCAATGGACTTTTTTTCATCATACTGGTCACAAATACGCTGTTTTTCTTGTACAGATAGCCTTTTCCGAATATTCGGAGTCGGCATTTTGTTGGTGTTAATAAAATTGTTAACGTTTGTATTAGTTTTCTGCGGTCCTAAACTTTTGGACGGCTGTAGTTTAATTAAATTTATTTGTGTCAATAAAACTAATATGTATTAAAATAAAAAAAATTAAAAACATTTTTTTCTTTAACTACCATTATTAAACATTGGAAAATTAACCAATTTTTTTTTTCTTTTCTATAGATAAAGTTAGAAGCCATTAAAAAAAAACGATCGATCGTTCCTTAAATTTTGGACGCTACTGTATATATATATATATATATATATATATATATATATATATATATATATATATATATATATATATATATTAGTAATGGGACGATGTTTCCAATGTTTTCCCGATTCCGATAAAATTACCGATTCAGTATTAAATTTCTGATAGTGATAAAATTTCCGATTTTGATTCTGACTTATTATAAATTTCTTAAATATGTAATAATAAAGTTGTCATTTTCTGGATTACCGCTTAAATGTATGTTATATATACCTATGTTTTCTCAAACGTAAAAACGGACTTGTGAGGAGAAATGTATAGATTTTAGTTTTATTGTAAAATGAACATATATTATTTCTACCAGCAGAGTAAGATTTTGTTTTAAACAAAATCAAATAAACAAAGATATTTAGGGCAATCGTTATTGACGGCAGAAAATAGGCACACTTATTTTCCGATTCCGATACACAGCAAAGTTCAGATGTTTCTGATTCCCGATTCCGATCAATTATATATATATATATATATATATATATATATATAATTGATCTGAATTCCGATTCCGATACACAGCAAAGTTCAGATGTTTTTGATTCCCGATTCCGATCAATTATAAATATATATATATATATATATATATATATATATATATATATATATATATATATATATATATATATAATTGATCTGAATCTGGAATCGGAAAAATCTGAACTTTGCTGTGTATCGGAATCATAAAATAATTGTGCCTATTTTCTGGCGCCAATAACGAGTGTCCTAATTATCTTTGTTTATTTGATTTTGAAAGGAAGGGTGTGGCACTGTCTTCAGTTTCATCTTGATCAAATAGTCTGTGACAAGGATGGAGTTATGGAGTGAACCTTTGGGAAAAATTCGATCAGATCTTCCGCATCTTCAGTTCTCTTACAAGGAAACTCATTCAGCTACAATGCATTTTTACCGTTTCCAACAACTTCTGATAGGTGCTGTGGAAGTCATTTTGTGTGAACGTGCCTAAGACCTTCGTCACAGCCTTTTTTATCTCTCTAATTGTCTCATAACGACAGCCTCTAAGGTTTTCCTTAAGTTTAGGGAATAACAAAATGTCACAGAGAGCAAGATCCGGGTTATAGGAAGGATGAAGAACTGTCTTGATGCTAATCTTGATCAAATAGCCTGTGACAAGGATGGAGTTGTGGAGTGCGCCCTTGGGAAAACTTCGCTCAGATCCTCAGCATCTTCAGTTTCTGGCTAATGCTTGAGTGTACAGTTCACACACTGACATCAAATTGTGAACGTATTGCGTCTATTGACACACGACGGTCCTTCTCCATGAATTTATTCACTTGGCCACTCAACAGTATTCTGACTTTCTTACTTCTCCCACAAATCTCATCATCCCTCACAGAATCACTACCTTTCTTGAATCTCTTATGCCACTGTAAACTGATGCTCGATTCATGCATAATTGTACACACGCAGTCTGGAGCATTTCATACGTTTCTTTGGCATATTTCTTAGTTCAAAACTCAATCTTATTACACATTGTTCTGTCTAAAGTGTCCTCAGATTCACATTGCCTTTTAAAAATTTACAAGCTGTGAAAACCAGGCATTAATATGGTATGTCAAATTTCTCTCTCTTTCTCTCCCTCTTTCTCCCTCTCTCTCTCTCCTTCTATATATATATATATAGAGAGAGAGAGAGAGAGCGCCAGAAAGAGAGAGAAAGAAAGAGAGAGAGAGAGAATTTGGTCTTTAGCACACATTTGATTTAGTTTATAGCCGGCAAAATTTTTAGTTAATGGAATGGGACTATTAAATTAAAACGAAAATGTTATTAAATTATTCCCGGAAAATTCTGATATAATTTTGCCAAACATTTAACAATAAGTACATTATTCTTCTTGTACCACGGAATGTTTATGCCGTAGATGAAATCATGGTTAGTGTTCTCCATAGGCTTTGTTGTTGGTGCGATTTCTCTGATGGCGTCACATGATTTCGAACTTGGTAGAATACATGGGCAGGGTTGTCATTAACTTCCCAAGCGCAGTGGCATCTGACTCGCCTGTTCACACCTATCCGTTGTCCTTAGATTATCCGTATAGCTGCAGTGGAATGACATAACTCTTAATACTACAGAACCGTTAATCTTGTAGAGATTCATCTTCCTCCATGGTCATCCCGTGCTCTGCTGTCAAAATCACCAGAGTTACCTTCTCCTGCCAAAGTCATCAGAGTTACCTTCTCCTACCAAAGTCATCAGAGTTACCTTCTCCTGCCAAAGTCATCAGAGTTACCTTCTCCTGCCAAAGTCATTAGTTACCTTCTGCCAAAGTCATCAGAGTTACCTTCTACGACTAGGGATGATTCTCTCCTAAGTGAATTAATGCACCTACAAATACCAACCTGGAAATGTAGGTACATGCAGCGCCTAGCCTTCCCAAACGGTCACCCATCTGATAATAGCCAAGCTTATCATTCCTTAACTTCGATGATCTGGCGGAAACCGGTACGTCAACTTGATTGTGCTGTATAGATATATAAAATATCAATTTAATAAATATTCCCCAAACGTTAGTTTCCAAGACTATTTTAAATATTCAGGAAGACAGTACGTATGATTTTTATTGCAATGGATATAACATTCGGCTCAAATACCGTATACGTCATTCTCATGTAAAATACTCGAATTGTTGTTATGCGGTAACCCTGGACATTGAGGATGTTAGGTAACAATATGAAATGAAGTACAATAAATAACAATAAGCTATAAACCTGAGAACAAATAAGATCTATTTATCCATCTTTCTATCTATCTATCTATCTATCTATCTATCTATTATATAAAAGTCACTTTGTGTGTGTTTGCGTTTGTGTGTTTGTGGGTGTGCGAGTTCATTCCTTATAGGCTCCGAAACAAGGAAGATAATAAAATTTCAGCAAATTATTTCTTCTTTAAAAAGTTGATATATTATAAAATGGAAATAAAGCTTATATTATGATTATTTTCTTATTAATGAGTTCAGTTTACGAAAAAGAAGAGGTCCCATTTAAAATCGCCTTAAATCATTTCGTCGTGTGCATATTGAAAAACTAAACATGAATCAGACTTTAAGGGGGCATTCATTTTCAAGACCTAATATCAGCTGACATAATATCGTAAATAAAAGAGACGAAATATGGTGAACGACATTATCATTATTATTTTTTTTTTTAGTTTTTTATCTATTTTTGCGAATTAATAAAACCAGGAAATTATTTATCGTAATAGATAGTAATCAATACAGGATTGATTTTATAATAATGGATACGCAATCTGCAAAAATTAAAATATTATTTTAAGTGTATTGTACGACCGGGCAACGTCAGGCTGCCAGCTATTGAATAATTGAAGAACAATGACCAATGTATTAATAAACTGACTGCAGCGTAGTGAGTTCGGTCGTATTATGTACAGAAATTTAACGATTCATAAACCTTGTTTGTAAGAAAAAAATCTGACACAAGAAAATATTACATTCAGAACTGAACATATAAAATGATAAATTATAGTATCCTAAAGGTTTATAATGATTTTATATTAATCTTCAGCCTCGTAATGGAATACACAGGGTGGGACGATAAATGTGTCGCCTTAAAGAAAACAACACTACAGCTTTATTAAAAAATATTAAAATACTCAATTCAGATTACTTGATTATGCTGTAGAGCTGACATCCGTTCAATGCGTCCACTTTAAACCTCAATCACCGCCTCGAGATGGGTCCGGAAATGCCTTTTGTACGAGCGGCGGCGTGGGCTCAGCGAATAATCGGCGGATGGCAGCGATCCGACTGACTTTGGTTTTGTGAGAGGTCCTCGACGTATGACCAAAGAAAGTAGTCCAGCGGTTTCAGGTGGGAGAGGTAAGGGGGGCAGTAAGAGAAACTTCTGAAACCAAGCTTGGGTCGCATTGTGCTTGTGAACCGGCTGTGAGTCGAGTCTTCCTGCCACACACCCAGGGTTTGCAAGCGGCCGTCTGATTGCACCAGGGGATTGCAAATCTTTTCAGCATACCCGGGTACAATTTGGTGTTGATTTCAAACCGACTTCGAAGATGTGAGGCTGCATGATGTGACCTTCAGTTGAAACATTACCGAAGGCAATAAGCTTGGCGGGAAATTCGATCGAGCTCTTCCCTCAAGCGTTCAACCGCCCGTGTTTACATTTTGATAGTGCTGGAAACGGTTCTGTTTTCATAAATTGGATCGATAGAAAGTAGGAGTTGTACGGGGGTATATCTCCAATCTTGCTCATTGAACATTGTGTTATTTTCAAACATGAGCTGGGGATCCTATCGCTTTTGAGAGTTGTACACAACAGCCCAAGTAGTTGATAGTTTGCAACAAAAATAGAAAACTGGATGTCATCAAACGGAAATGTAATCATGTCGACTTTTTAAGGCGACAATTTTATCGTCCCACTTTACATAAGAGGTTTTAACTGCACTTTTTGAGGGAATCAATGCATATGTTCTGTGAAAGGTAGTCATTTAGGGATTTGTAATACGTAAAATTAATTGATGAGCAGGCGTTTGATTGACAGAGCATCTTCTACAATACGTGGTCACATCTGTAAAACCATTATCACAAACTCATTATCATGTTATTACTGACGCCATGTTTTTTATGCAAATAATTTAAGGTTTCATTGGGTCATTAATTCGGCTGCCTACGAAACCAATTAATAATGGAGTACTGTATCGGATGTTACAGATCGATAATAAATTTGAAAACAAAATACGAATGAAATATACCGTATCCATAACGAAAGGAACAATCAATCAATTTTGTTGAAGCCAGTTTTTTTTTTAATTAATAGAAAAACTTATATAGCATTTACGTTACTGTCAAACTTTATAATTGCATCTCTTTTCAAAAAAGTGAGACGAAAAATAGACATAAGTGAATTATTTTATTTTATTTTAATAAAATGTTTGTCCAAACTTAATCTATATATATATATATATATATATATATATATATATATATATATATATATATACACCCTAAATATTATATATATATAATTATTTACTATAATAAATATTAAATACCTACATACATTCATATATATATATATACACACACACATATATACCATATATATTACATTAGCAGTGTCAGAAATTTCGTGAAAATAGTGAATAATTCCACCCCATCTTTCCAAGCTTATAACTCCTCGAAAAATGTAATTCAAGCCCTAATTTTTTTTTCAATTAAAGGAGCAAGGACCAAGGTTTTATTAAAAAAAAAAAAAAAAAACAATGTGTGTTTTTTTTTTAAAAGGTTTTAAACTTCGGACTTTACAGGTAAATTTCTAAAAAAGCGATTTGTTTTTTTGTTTTAAATTTGAATATATTATTTATTGACCTTTTCTCTTCAATTTGTGAGATATAAAACTCCACGACATAAATTAATTATTTACTTTTTAATAGACATTTCAAAATGAGAGGCGTGAATTATTCGACCCCCTATCTTTCTAAGCTTATAACTCCTCGAAAAATGTAATTCAAGCCCTAATTTTTTTTTCAATTAAAGGAGCAAGGACCAATGTTTCATTAAAAAAAAAGACAAAAAGAAACAATGTGTTCTTATAAAATAAGGTTTTAAACTTCGGACTTTACAGGTAAATTTCTAAAAAAGCGATTTTTTTTTTGTTTTAAATTTGAATATATTATTTATTGACCTTTTCTCTTCAATTTGTGATATATAAAACTCCACGACATAAATTAATTATTTACTTTTTAAGAGAAAGTTGAAAATGGGTGACACTTGGGGGGGGGCGTGAATTTAAAAAAAAACGTTTGTCTAAAATATTATATTCGGTTTATTGGAAAGAACATAAAATTTCACATTGACCCTGAAAATATCGTAAAAATAGAATCAATAGAAAAATTTTGATAGATTTTTAAAATTTAAAAATTGAAAAATATTGAGTTTAAAAATTGAAAAATATTGAGTTCGGAAAATTCATTACTGTTTAAAAAAAAAAATATTTTTATTACTTTTAAAACAACTGTAATAGTTTATTTTGGAAGTATAATCCATAAAGAAAATAAATAACCCACTTTTAACAGAGAAATTACGAGATTTTTATATTGTATTCGCAGTTTCGTGTTAGGGGTGTCAAAAATTCCTACAAAAATTCTGATACTGCTAATATTACATATATACATACAGATTTCTATAAATATATGAGTATATATGTATATTTGCATATGTATATTATATATACACACACAGATCTATGGAAATATATGTGTATACTCATACATATATATTCGTGCGTGTATGTATGTGTATGTGTGTATATATACATGTATATTTAAATGAAAACGTTCAATTCAATAAATTTAAAATTCGAGCTTATTTTTATCTATGACATATATATATACATATATTTACAAATACACACACACACACGCACACACACACACACACATATATATATATATATATATATATATATATACATATATCAATAATAAACGTTTGTAAGCGCCTGCTTTGAGGCACTGAAGAATAACATTTTTTGAAATCGTCTAAAATACAATCTGAAACGATCGCAACGTCACCCATCTATACCCATATATAGAGACTTAATTCGTACTAATGATGTAAATGACGTAGCAATGTTTGTTCAATTAAATCTTCGTAATAGACGATTGATTAGTTATAATATAACACTATATATATATATGTGTATATATATACATATATATATTTATATATATATATATATATATATATATATAGTAGAAAACAGATCAATTTCCGTTCATAAGCAGATGAGTATCAGCTGCAGACAGCTTGATAAGGGGACCTGAAATGGTTTCTCTATTACCAGGTTAGAAACGGAGGGTACCAATGATATATGAGAGAGAGAGAGGGGGGAGAAAGGGATAGAGAGATTGAGAGAGAATGAGAGAGAAAAAGATAGACAAATACAGAGACAGAAAGAGTAAGAGAGAGAGAGAAAGAGAACATTAATAGCCTGTAAAGAAGGTATACAGAATGTTTAATTATTTGACAAGGGGTACAAATGAACCATACATGCACACACATATGTGTGTGTATGTATATATGTATGTATGTATGTATGTATGTGTTTGTTTTTTTAATTTATTAACGGTTTATCTGTTTAGTTACACATATTTCCGCTACGGAATCGTATCAACGATCCAGTAACATTGTCAGACTTGGTCAAATTGATAAGCTTATTGGTAGGTGGTGGGGTTTGAAGCTCCCCCGAATCCCAGGGGTCTTCACGACACATTCCCCTCTCTTCTGATTGGTTCCGTACTTATTTATTTAATTTATACTGAATTCATTCCTACGCTGGCTGTCCTTGGTCATTGATCTTAGGATCAGATGCTGCTTCTCAAGGCTAGCTAAAACAAACTTTCATACTCTTCTCCTTAAATCAATTGTTTGATTCGCAAAACAATAGCATTAATAAATAATATCATCAATTCAAAATCCGAAAACTGAAGCCATTTTTCTTTATTTTGGGTTGTTTCATCGAAGAAACAGATAGATTCAGCAAGGCAATCGAGAACTCTCAGGGATTGTCAAAATAATAAATGCTCTATTTTAACTCTTTTATAATCGTTATTAATCAAAATTCGACCAGCGCAGGTGGTTGGGTCACATATGTTCACTTTGTTACTTGTTCGATTCTGGCGGTGTCTCTAATGGTTAATGTCCTTAATGTTTGATCCCATAAATGTAACCATCAAATACGATTGTATTGTAGAGAAACTCCACCAAGAACGGTGTTTCATTTCTAGTACATACTTGAGGACTGCGTTAACCGAACTCTGTTCTTTTATTGCAGTCATTAGTTGTGCTTTATTTGGTTTGCGTAGCAGATGTTTTGCCTTTAAGAGGAATGGTGGATATGGTTTAATTCTATAAGGCAATATATATGGAAAGATAAGTAGTTTGAGGCACCAAAAGGAACCTTTTGAAGAAAAGAAGTGAGATCTATTGTTTTGTCCTTAGCAACAGCCACACTAGATGCCAGGATCTTGGCTTTCATATACTGCTTGACAATAGTCATTCTGGAACATAATATGACGCCAGTGTTCATTAGATTTATGAATGGCTTGTAGGTTGTAAGGTGTGCTGATCAGAACTAAACATGCCTGGGTTGCTGCATAATCATCAAGCATGCCCTGATGCGCTCCGTAAAAATTGCAGGAGGATTCACCAGGGAAAATGGAATGTGCGAACATCAAGGGGCCTTGTTGACTCTTTCTGTGCCAGTGTTCTTATAGTTATGAAATCCAGAGTTCAGTCGCAAAAGCTTTGTCACTGGTGAACAACACAAGGATGCTAGAACTGCAAAGACAAGAGAATATCGTGAATTTTTGTGAAAATCAAATTAAACGTTTTAGATTCTTCGTCGAATCATCACATAAAAAGTAAATAAACGGAAAATTTACAGAAAAAAAACAGACGACCTCAAAGACAGCTGTGAATTTAGC
Source organism: Euprymna scolopes (assembly GCF_053919585.1). NCBI lineage: Eukaryota > Metazoa > Mollusca > Cephalopoda > Sepiida > Sepiolidae > Euprymna > Euprymna scolopes. The sequence goes on along the minus strand of NC_136512.1, from coordinate 22,293,757 downwards.
AGTTGTAATCAGGTAGACGAAAGAGAATGCGTTAATACTATTCCAGAAAACCGGTCAAACCGTTAATTTTGTTATGCAAGAATTAGCGGCACGGAAATAAAATGGTATCATGCTAAATAGTTTAAATGTTATTTCTGACGTCACAGGAAACCTTAGTAATTTTAGAGATCTGAATAATTGCGCAACAGGACGTAGAAAAGGAAAGATATAAAATTGAAGGTCAATTATAGTTAACGTAACGAATATACACGTGCAATGCTATTTTTACTTTCACTTTCACTTTCTAACTTTCGATTTTTGTTTATTTTCTTAGAACTTACACCAGACGCACCTTTGTAATAATCCAATATTCAAATACACTCTAGAATAGACTACTGCTACAACCCTTTACTCGCTTACCAGGTTTCAAAATCGGTTTTGAAACCTAGTAAGTAACGTCCTATTGTCTCTTTGCAAAATGTATCTCACAACGCGACGTTTATAGTTCAGCTATATTCTATCGTTATTTTCATGGCGTTGCTCGACTGAACGTCTATCTATTATCTCCCCTGCAAAACATCCACAGCAAACACTGGCCTAGCTACAAGCAGAGTCAACACTACCCTCACGTCTATCTGTAACTTTATTAGTATACTTTTTTATTTATTTGCTTCTCCACGGAGCAAATTAGGCACAAGGCCGTTTTTTAATGTTAAGAGTTAAGGGGAGGAGAACCAGCTCTTCCGAGGAGAAACTGGATAGCGAGAATAAGTATGAAGTGTTTCCTCTACGTTGATAAATAACTGATTGCCACAAGAGTAATGGTCTTGTATGTGGCGTTGCTCCTGATTGCAGTATCTGCCGGAATAGATACTACACAAAAAATGATTTGATCTTGGCCAAAAGTCCACCCGTCAAAAAGACGTGGGCAACTTGAATTTATTAGTATACTTGGCAGGATTATTTCTTTAATGCAAGTTTCATTGAAGAGTAGGGACAATTCCTGTTTATTTCTCTTACAATCCATTTTTTTTTAAAATTTTTGGCGTGTTAATGTTCGAACGTTTGATTAGAGTATGAAAAAAATTTCTGTGGTCGCTAACGTTTTCGACTGCCATAAGTCGTCCTCATGCGAATGATGAATTAAAATCGCACCGAGGAATTTATTTAAAATATGATTAAACTCGTTTAAAATCATTAAAATCACTTTATCGTGCTTTTCCCTTCATATTGAACATGATTGATGGTCATTTTTATACGGATTAGTAGGGATTCAATGGTTGAAAGGCGCAGATTTTATCTGTCTCACACTGTGATCTGCGCCTCCCAATCATTGGAGCCCTACTAACCTTTATGAAAAGAAAAACAACCTTGAATAAGCATCAGTATGAAGGCGAATGTTTTTAATGGTTTTAAACGATTTTCATCGTATTTTCAATAAATTCCTCAACACGATTTTAATTAATCACTCGCATGTGGGTCATTTATTGAAGTCGAAAACGTTCGCGACTACGGCGAATTTCTTTTCAGAAACGAACAGAACGTTCGAACATTATCCCGCCAAAAAATGGATTGCAAGAGAAACAGGCAGTATCTGTGACTTAATATGAATGCAAATTCCATAAACGACGAAATGCCTGCCTTTAGAATATTGTACCGCGGACCTGCTTTTCACCCGACTACAACGTAAATAGTGTAAAGTCCAGTGTAAAAGTTTTGATTTACTCGTTTTATAATAAAATTCTACAGTAAATTCTAATAAATTCCTCCACTAACGCTCACTACGGCGTTTTCCAGCTGACCCCCTGACACTTAAACTTTATTCTAATTAACTTTTATCCTCGAGTTGCCTTAAGGTCTTAATAAATCGTTATTCTCTCATTTTTGTGTTAAATCTTTTCTTTCACTTTCATTATTTATTTATTTATTTATTGCAATCACTCAGACTATGTCTGAAGAATCCTTTTATTTTTTTTTCTCTTAATACCTTGATATGGAAAGTGGAACACGATATATAATTAGAATTTCTCGTCGTTTTTCATATTTTTTTAACACTATTTCTTCGAGACCGTTACACAAGAGTTCAGCGCATGTACATCGTCCATATTGAATTAATCGGTGTTGAATTAATGGCGTCAATGTCGTCCGGTGGCAACCTGGTATTTTCACCCGTGCTGATATCTATCAAGATTTAATTAGATTTTCCAACTTTTCACCAAATCTATCCCAACTTTGGACTTAATCTACGGATAAGAGACCAGCCAGCTGACAATCATCAATCTTATAATATTTATTAGTTATACAAGTACACGCACACATCACGTATATATGCATATAATATATATATATATATATATATATATATATATATATATATATATATATAAATATATATATATATATTTAAATTATTTTGTGTTTATATAACTAATAAATTAATATACACGGTTACGTATAAATACACACAATATGTTATCTATAAGTACACATGCACAAACACATACACATGTATATATATATATTTATATAATACTAGTAAAGATACCCGCGCATCGCACGAGACTTTTCTGCACACTTAGGTACGCGATTTGTTGGCACCTTTCCAGTAAGTGGATGTTGTAAGAGGGAAGTAAATTTCAACTCGATGCTTGAATCTTATCTAACACAGTGAAGACTGAAAACATACCACAATCAGATCATATCAGTTTTTCATCGTATCCTTTTGTAGAACTTTTCATTGTAGAGCTTCGTGGTAAACTACATTTCTGCTTCTTTGATTTGGAGCCAGAATGTAGAGTTTTTCTGAACTTCCTGTCCGGCTGATGGAGATGTAGAACATACCCTGACTGAAGCAGTCTGATGTCAGGTCTATGCCAATGGTTTGAAACGTCTGACCTTGTCTTTTATTTATGCTCATTGCAAAACACACATTTACAGAAACCATTTATAGACAGTACAATTACAACAACTCCTCAGCATCCCTCCGCGGCCGCCGCCGACATCCCCCGCCCCAATTTAAAAAAAATGCTTGTTTCTTTTTTTGGGGGGGTCAACGTGTGGGTGCTCATCTTAGGTTAAATTATCATAGAAAAGTTATCCCCCACTTGAAACAAACTAACATTTCTTCAAAAAGTTCCATGGTCAAGGAGTTCATACCATGCTAACGGGCAATTTACGACGGGTGTGATTATCAGATTTGGTGTCAGAAGAAAAAAATCGGTTTGTGTTAAAAATCAAAAAATAAATGTCGTTTTTTTATCCTAAAAATAATTATTTGTCCAATCATGAGAAAGTGAAAGGAGGCCTCGGGTCATTTTTTTAGCTCGCTTGGCTCTTTTTTGGTGTTTTTAGTAAATGCACGGGACGCCATCTTTCTTACCAAACTGTAGTGATTACGTTGGATACTAAATGTCTTCAAATATGAATAACTACTCGTTTGTGCAAGAAATAAATGCAATATTCGTACTCAGCGTCCCCCAAACCTATAAAAGTCGACAATTCATAGGTGAATGCCGAGGGGTCTGTAAACTAAAAAAAAATACCGATTTATGTTAATAATTATACCATAGCGATGTATGTGATATCATATATGGTAAAAAATTATATTTTATATTAAATATATATAATTATACCTTGTAAAGGGTAGTGTAACCCAACATCCGGTTTACGACTTCCAGTTGCGTATACGTACATAAACATAAACCCATAACAGAGTAAACAAATAAAGATAAACCGCTACTTTTGCAGAATCTGACCTGCGCACTAAAATATTAACGCTATTATTTAGAAATTATTATTTAACATGGGAAGGGTGGGGATGTTTTTCAACTATTCTGTATTACAACTATACTGTCAAAATTTTCTTACAAATAAATCAACTTTAACCCGTTGACAACGTATTGTTTTACTGTGTACGTTTTCAGCGTCACAATTGTTTTTTTTTTTCACGTTTAAATTATCCAAATAGGAAATTAATACTTTCTGCATTTTTTACATGTATCATTTTCGTATTACGTTTAAGTTATTTTAACGCAATTTTCTTACCAATAAATATATATTAACCTGGTGACAACCATAAGAGCATTTTACAACGTATTGTTTTACTTTGTACGTTTTCAGCATCTCAATTATTTTGTCGCGTTAAAATTAAAAGATATATCAAAATTTGAATTTAACTTAAGTATTATGCTATCTGTTCAGTGCACATTTATCTATATGGCAAACAAACCACTTATATTTCAATGGCGGTAACTTTTTTTTATAAAAAATAAACAATTATAAACGGAACGACGAATTATCGGCGTAAAACTACTGAATACAGTGAAAAAAAACCCGGATTACTAAACAATAACAAATAAAATTTTGTACTCATGCAGAGAGGGATCCAGACGTAACTCAGTGCACGTCCGGCTTTCTCCGGAAATTGACGTCCACAGCCGGAGTTAGCCGAGCGTCGCTGAGAAAATTAAGCCGTCTAACGAAACATAAAGCTGAACCAATGACAATGTAGCGCCATGGTTTTCAACGCGACGCTCGTTCACGCGAGTTGAAAATTCAAAGCAGCAGACGACAATTTGGAAGAGGAAGAAAAGAAAATAAATTAGTATAAAAATAAGCACACCATTTCGTATTTTAACGTCAGAAAAAAACCCAAAAAAACATGAATTCTACAGCCTTAATCAGCAGCTGGAAACGCCAACTGGAGTCCTCGGCTTTTGTCAAGAAAAAGAATTACTGGCATGGACGAAAACTTGTGCATCGTGTGGACAAGGAAAGGTAAGCGATGACTATGCCTGGAGACGTCAGGCTACCAGATGCCAAACCTTTACATAATCTGGACTGGTGCCTTTTTATTTTGCCAAGTCTACAATTGACATTGTGGGCGTTTGAGCGAGCAACACAGAAAGACCCCCAGCGTGAATGCGGAATGCGATTTACGCACACACACCATTAAAAAAAACAACGGTCTGAGGAAATAACAACAATATGTTTTAATATGGAAAAAAAGAAAAAAAAATCTATCCCACCCAGTTTTGTTTCAATTTTTCTAGTTTTCAGGGTTTTCCTTGAGAAAAAAAATAAAAATAAAAAAATAAAAAGTAACACCCCAAAAAACAAAGATAATTTTTTCAACTTTACCAAAAAAAGTGTTTATTTGACTTACCTTTGAACCTTTTCTCGAACAAAAAATCGGTTAATGTCACAAGTTTCTTTCCAACTCCTCAAAAAACATTTTGGAAGGTTTTCGATGGTGCTGAAAACGAATATCAAATTTAAATTTGGGGCAGATTAGTAGTTTTCATGATATGAAGAAATATTTTTCAAAAAGTGGGAGATCACTTTCCTATATAAAGTTAACGAAAAATGAGCACCCACCGTCTGGCTCCGTATTAATTTCTTCAAATTTAACTGATATTCGTTTCAGCATCTCCGAAAACACGCGTTTTTTTTCTTTTTTTTACTAAGATTCGTTCATTTTTTCATCTTAGAATTTAAGACTCTAATTATGCTGTCAGTAAGTTTACAAAAACATACTTTTTTTTCATTATACAACTTGTATAGTTGTTAACAGGTGCTTCAGCAGTTAAATATTTCACAAAAATTCTCCACAGCCCCACTAATGTAAACAAAATTTATGGGAAATTTTAAACGATTTTGCTTTAATGGTGTAATAGTTAATGTTTGCTTTCATGGTTTAATGGTTAATGTTTTATCGTTATTTCCATGGCAGGTGCTTATCTGTGCTCCAATTCCTGGTCTTCACTCGCCGATCCTTCACGAAAAATACCCGTCTAGCTGAAACCACTGTCAAAAATTTTCCCCACTCTTTATCTGTGCCAAAACCAAAACGTGGATTCCATGAACAAAGCTTCTTTCTTAGAACTGCACGCCTGTGGAACTCTGTTCCGTCTGCTTGTTTCCCACCTGACTACAACTTGGATGTCTTCAAGGCCAATATAAACAAATTCCTGATAAACCGCCCCCTTAAGGAGACACTTTATCAAATCTCAACATTAACGTACTGTACACGAAATAACCCTTATCCACGAGTGGCTTCCGGGGCTTGATAAGTGGTGACCACCTTGTAAAAAAAAAAACACCGAAAACCTGTAAAATTCTTCATTTAAAGGTTTTTTGAGGAGTTGAAAAGAAACTTGACATTGACCAAAAAATCTTTAGCATTATTTATCTAAAAATTATATGGTGCTAATGCAGAGAGTGATTCGCGGTATTTTTTAAATCGTATGTCCACGTTTTATTAAAGTTTTATGATGTGTTTTTTTTTATTATTCAATTGTAAGGTTTAAGTACAGAATAGGTACAAAACACCCTCCCTCCACATGTTAAGAATGGGTTTTTAAATAATAACGTTATTATTTCAGCACGGATCACTTTCTGCATGAGTACCGAAATATATATAGAAAAAAACAAAACAAAAAATATAATTATAAAATTTTTCTTTACAGTTAATAAAATTTTAAATTTAGGGTAGGTTTTGTTTTCTTGTTATACTTTCATAGGCGACGCTCAGCTTAATTTTCTCAGCGACGCTCTGTTTACTCCGGCTGTTGGCGTCATGTTGGCGTCATGTTCACTGTCTGCATGATTACCAAAAGTTTACTTAGAAATTAAGAATAAGCGAAAAAAAAATTACCTCCGGATTAAGAATAAAAATAATAATTCAAATTAGAAGAATATGTCGAAATGAAATCAAATCTATTATAGAAAATATTTAATAACGTGCTCAAAGTATTAATCTATCACAGTTATTCCCCTTGGTTTTCCGGTTTGAAAATTAAAAGGTTTCAGATTTACGATAATAATAAGTAAATTTAAGTTAAATAAAATATAAATTGAAATGAAAATAAACTGAATAATTACATTTTAAATTATATTTTTAAATAGTACAGTATTAACGAGGCTATTATGTCGAATAAGTAATATAATCGAACTAATTATTTAAAATGATTTAATTTAATGCGATATGCTAATAACCATGACTCAGTCGATGTATATGTGATGTGAAGGATGCTATATCTAGAAGTTACACATAAAAATAAATGTCTCCGTTGACAGAAGTAGCCTACAAAGGGAGTTAATATTTCTTGACCCGGAGAGGTGCACACGCTCTATAGACATTTTATATTTCTTTGATCATAGGGAGTTGTACACACAGACAAATACACACACGAACGCTAGATATAGAAATTTAAAAAAAAATAACAAATGAATAAATAGAAATAATAATTAAATATAAATAAGAAACAAAATGATATAAAGCAAATAATTACAAATAATAAAAATAGATAAATGAATTAGAGGCCAAATATATTATCAGTGAAAAAGTCAAGGAAACACAATGAATATAATATAAGGTTGGTGCAAAACTCGTGTCGTTTTTGTACGTTTAATGAAATATCATACTTCCTTTCATAATAAACTTTATTAATCGAAATAAGAACCATTAGAATCGACACCTTTGTTGCCAAAAAGTAACAAGTTTATTTATTTTATTAGCATAGAAATCCGGAGTTCTGGAAGCGATGATGCCATTGAAGGTCGATTCGGCATCATCTCGGTTTTTGAAGTAATACTCACGCAGGAAGTTATCGATGTGCTTTAAAAAGTGATAATCGGTGGGCAAGGGGTTCGGTGAATAAGGCAGAGACTCGTAGCCCAATTCATTCAGCTTCTGTAGGGTCAGTTGAGCAATATGCAGGCGAGCCTTGTCATGAAGGAGAATTGATTCATATCTCGGCCACATACATATGAGCTTCTGGTGCATTTCGTCAATTTGTCAGCAGTACTTCTCCAGATTCAAGAAGCTGTGATAGATGAGGCCGGCTGAACACCACCAACCAGTCACCGTAACCTTTTTTTTGTGTGCAATTTTGGCTTCAGGAAGTATTGTGGAGCTTCTCCGGCATCCAACGTGGCCGGTTGTCGCAGAAAATCCACTTCTCATCACACGTCACAATCCACTCGAGAAATTGGTAGTTTTTGTTTCGAAGAAGGAGCGCATAAGACACCCCAAAACGACGATTTTTAAAATCATCGTTCAATTCATGCGGCACCCATTTAGCCAAGTTTTTTACTTCCCCATTTGCTTTAAATTGGGAACAACAACAACAACAACTTTTCATACAGTTTTGTGAGGTTCGGCTTCAATTAAGGCTTTCAAATATTCGTTATCAATCACAGTCGGCCGGCAGCGGTTGTTTTAACCTTCCTGGCTCTCGTCACCATTGCAAAATTTCTTGAACCACCGTTTTGGCACACGTTCGTTAGTGGTTCGTGAACCAAACGCAAGAATTTATATCACGAGCTGTTTCGGCAACTTTTACACCTAGTTAAGATTGGAACAAGAACATCGTGCAGATATGAATTCTATCACTGCTGTCGAAAAGCCTGCAAAAATGAATGAAGAGATTGAGAATGGAAACGAATAACAGTAATCCATACAGCGAAAAACGCGTTTCAAAATGACATATTATATGGCTATATATATTTATGAATTAATTCAGCCATCTATATATATAAAAGCGAAAATGTATGTATGTATGTTCGCTTTTTCTGTATGTCAACAAAAGGCTTTTTTCAGAGAAGCGGTCGCTCGCTTCACAACTTTTTAAAACTTTTTATATCACATATAAATCGTAATATCTCACAGTTAACAACGAAGCTCGCCTGTCTATTTAATTTGCTCGATTTCGGGAAGATAAATATTCAATGTTTGTCGCTCGCCGCATGTGGGTTAGTCTTTTTCCTATAACATCTTGCGGGGGGGGGGGCGTTCAGCAGTAAATGAATACTATCCCGCAGTCAAACTTGACCTCATTAACTCATTAAAACGGGCACTTGCTAAATCCAAGTAATTAAATAAATTCAAACGTGTTTCCGTTAGCATGTCGCGGTGGGGCAATGGTTAACGTCGCACTTTTTTTTTCACACTTTAATTTACAACTTTGCCTCAACAGTTCGGGTTCGATCCTCATACTTACTTTTTAACCAACCCACCCACCTTCAAACACCCGGGCAACGCCGGGTACCCCTCGCTAGTAATATATAAATAATATATGTGAGAAAATGATGTTGTTTTTGCACCAACCTAATAAGTATTGCTTGAATTTGTTCCATACGCAGTTTTCAAAGGAGTAACCACCCAGACATAATGAAAAGTGTACAGTAATCGATGATCCAATATCGTAGATATCGTTGGTAGTGGGCATTTGGTTGGTTGGTTGGTTGGTTGGTTGGTTGGTTGTTTTTGTTTTACGGCATATCAACCCTTTTCAGGTTATTTAATGCCGAATCCAGTTATTTTGAAGAATAATTTTTTAATAGAATATATTTGTTGTTTTCAAGTCGGTTTCTATTTAACCCATAGTTGGGACCCTAACAAGTACTACCACTCCGGGTCAGAGTGGACCTGAGAGCAAGGGTAATTAAAGGGTGGCTCCACACTCCCCAAAGCCCGCAAGCTGGGGCCTCACCACTGGATATAGTTTAAGGTCATATCCAGGACCAGTGGGCATTTTGTAAATGTGATTACTTAATCAGAAGGATCATCAAAAAGTGTTTACGTTGGACTTGAAGACGAACATAGTGTTGTCAGCCTGAAAGCAGACCATCGGACGAGAGTCCCACAGTCGTGAAGTTTTGTTCATGGAATTCACGTTCAGATTTATACATAGATAAATGATGGAGGAAACTTATTGATTGTGGTTTCAGCTGGACGAGTGTTTATCGTGAAATTTTGCCAAGGAAGGATTGTATTTATTTGCTTCCCCACTGAGCAAATTAGGCACAAGGCCGTGTTTTAATGTGTAGAGATTGGGGAAATGGGGACTAGCTCCCCGGGGAGTGACAATTGGTATGAAGAGTTTTCTCTATATTGACCAATGGTCTTATATGTAAGGTTGCCACCACATATGGTCTTTGATTGCAACTTCTGTCGGAACAGATACTTCACTCTGAGGTATTTATTTGATCCCCCACTGAGCAAATTAGGCACAAGGACGATTTTTTAAAGTGAGGAGTGAAGGGGAAATGGGGACCAACTCCCCGGGGAGTAGGGGAGCTGGATAGTGACAATTGGTATGAAAGGTTGCCCCTACATTGACCAAGGTCTGCTATGCGGATTACCCCCACATATGGTCTTTGCTTGCAGTATCTGCCGGAACAGATACTAGACTTTGATCTTGGCCCGAAGGCTTTGCTCCCCCACCGAGCAAATTAGGCACAAGGCCGATTTTTAATGTGAGGAGTGAAAGGTAAGTGGAGACCAACTCCCTGGGGACTACGGGGAATTGGATAGTGACAATTGGTATGAAGGGAGTCCCCTACATTGACCAAGGTCTTATATGAGGTGGTGCGCCCACATATGGCCTTCGGTTGCAGCATCTGCCGGAGACGAGCATTTGCCACAAAAATAACGATATGACGGAGTCAGGTTGGGAAAGAGGTTGCAGGGAAGAGAAAAGGGAATCCCCTATTAAGCTGAGATGTCTATTTTGAACGATAGTAGAATAAGGCAGGATAATAACTTCTAGCAGCTCCTGTCCAGATGTGGCAAAAATAATAATCCTAAGACGTACTTGACTCTTATTCAGATAGAGAATTGCATCGACAGTGAGATATCTACTGAATCTGACTTCGCTATACCTTATCGTAACAAAGTATCTAGATTTGACTAGTAGTTTCCGAGTAAACATTGAAACAGAAATAAAGACAGACAGACTAAAAATATATATAATAGAGATGATATATGCGTACAAACACAAATATTGAAAGAAAACGATCTTGATTTAGCAAAAGTAAGAATGTTATTATTTCTACTCACTAGAGCATCTCACACAGATTGTTTTTTTTTTATTAACGCATGCTCACTGACAACAACATCTGGTATTTCCTGGAGTCAGGGTGACAACAAGCCTTCCCAGATTTTTATTACTCTGTTTCTTTCGATAACAATTGCAAATGAAGATGTGTTGTCGCAAAAGCCGCTTGCCAATTACTTCTTGTCCACTAAAATTTGGGTAACAATAAGCTTCCGCAATGTCTCAGTCCTATTTGAACTCATCCAGTGAAGGTCTGGTTTGTGCTTTACCTTCACAGATTTTCAACTGTCTTCGCGAGTTTATTGGCTATCTGGTGCTTTTTTTTTTTTTTTAGAGTGGTGGGTCAAAGAGAGTAAACTTGGAAATTTTGCTGTTTCTGTTTTCTCAACTCAGTATTCTTTTTTGTTCCTTTTTTACATAAGCATCACATCTTATCAAGGTAAAGATCCCACTCAAGGATAAGGGTTAAAAAGTGTACAGTAGTCAAGTGGGCAGTATAGTAATCGTTATCAATGGAAATTTCGTAATTTTGTTAACTTAAGTGGAACGGCTCATCAAGAACTTGTTTACGTTGGACTTGAAGACAACCGTATTGCAGTCAGCTAGAAAGCAGGCAAACGGAAGACAGTTCCACAGGCGTGCAGTTCTAAGAAAGGAAATTTGTTCACGGAATGTACGTTTAGGTTTAGGCACAGATAAAGAGTGCGGACATTATTAATGGTGTTTTCAGCTAGACGAGTATTTCTCGTGAAAGTTTGGTGAGTGGGAGCCATAGATTGGAGCTCAGACGAGCACTTGCCATGAAAAAAACGATCAAGCAGAGACAGATTTGCAACATCTCTTCCGTCGGAAAGAGGTTGCAGGGGAAAGAAAAGGGCATCCCCTACTAGGCTACGAGCTCTATTCATTTACAAGAAGTTTTCACACAAATCATCGTCAAAGCATCGTCTTTAAGAACAATATATGATGTTTCTTTGTGTCTGAGTGACAAGTCTCCCTAAATTTAGAGTACTCTCCACACTTTTCGGTACAATTTGCAATTTAATTTACGTTACTGTAACAACCGTCTACCATGTATTTCTCGTTGTTCGCGGTTATTGGTCTTCACTGGAATTTGAGTGGCAATAACCCTCCCCAAGGTCCAATCCCTCTTCGCACTAATCCATGGATTGTGCTTTCTCTCCCTAGTCCTTTCATTATTCTTGTTCCTTCGACTATATGATCCGGTGTCACTCGTGCTGACAATATTTTGTTGGGGGGAAGAAAGTAAGGAGGTGAAGGAAGCGAGAAAGGCGTAAGAGAAGGAAATGAAGGAGGGGAGGGAAAGTGTTGAAACTCGACATGGAAATAAATAACTACAACACAAAAGTAAAAAAAGAACAGATATATTGAAAGCAAGAAAGTATATAGAATATTTACATAAAGTCCATTGGCATAGTAATGTGGAGACCGTCCCTGGAGAAGGTGTTGGCTGGATAGTCGTCGAACTTGATCTCGCGTAATCTCTCTGAGTTTCTAATTGGGTCACTCCTGTCTTCACGGTACCAAACACATTCATATGGTTGCCACTCCACGCATGCTAAGTAGGTGGCTCCTACCACAACAGAAAGGAGAAATAGGCACTTTTCACATTATTATTATTATTATTATTATTATTATTATTATTATTATTATTATTATTATTATTATTATTATTATTATTGTTATAGTTATAGTTATAGTTGTTGTTGTTGTTGTTATTATTATTATTATTATTATTATTATTATTATTATTATTATTATTATTATTATTATTATTATTAGAAGAGATCTAACCATGCATAAGTACATGCCAACCCCGCCCCTCGGCCATATTCACGAATTCCTGATTTTATTATTCATTATTGAGTAAGACTAAAAACAATCCCATAATACATTGCAAACATTCTGATTAGGCCTTCCGGTCGAGGAATAATTACGCGATGGCACGGTGATATATTTTTTTTTTGTGAGGCAACATGGATTAAGGGTTGGGATGAAATATCGTCAAACGAACCGATTGAAAAAAAAATCGCAGCTAAATGTTACTGGTTAAGGAAGTATGCGGGCAAATAATCAAACAAAAGATGTATGAAAAGATAAATAAAAGTAACTCAAGAAATGTAAAGCGAAATGCAAGAACTATGATACGATTGATGAAAAAAAAGGCCATACGTAATAATATTGATTAATGGCGTAAAGTTACATAAAAATGTGTAAGGAGTGCAGCTAACATTGTAGATGTTGAATGTACATTGAAAGTGGTATGAGACCTATCGCAGTGAACAGAGAGTAACTCACTTGTCTCCCCGCAGTGACTTAGTTCACTATACATTGGAATCTATATTGCACTGTAGAGAACATACTGTTGATTTTATAAAATTATTTTTTATATATAATGGCTTGGATAAAAGATTAAAATCCATATGACAGGTACCATAATTCAATTTTGCTCTTAATAGAAACATTCATTTCGAACACACCACTATCATATCACAGAACCTACTGTTGGTGTTATATGTCTGAGCTTGATGTTCATAGCTTTTATGATGAGGGATATCAGAAATGACAAGTGCAGGTTCAGCCACACGTGTTGAGGGTGTGATGCATCTGACTTCCAGCTGTAAGATTATATTTGGCGGGTAGCTACTCGATGAAATGTGTGAATAATAGCTTCAGTGAGCCATCTGTAAAAAGTTGAATATTGAATGCAGCAGCAAATCTACCACTAGTCTCTCTCTCTCTTTCTCTCTCTCTCCCTCTCTCTCTCTTAGATAAGGTCCAAAAAAGAGTTATCAATATAATCGGTCCTACATTTTAAACTAAGCTCCAGCTCCTGTCCCATTGCCTCAATGTTGCACCACTGTGAATGTTTTAAAAAATATTTTAACGGAATGTGTTCTGAGGAACTCGTTTCACTTTTACCCCCTCGACGTACATATCCTCGACAAACCGGCTTAGCAATAAGATCTCACTGCTTCACTGTTGATTCCCTAAATGCCAGAAAACTTTCTATTCTAATAGTTTCTTTCCTCGAACAACTAGATTTTGGAATTCCCTTCCTGATACCTACTTCCCTGGTTGTACTTATATGCAATAGTTTAAATGTTACATAACCAACTATCCTGTTAATCTTTCCTAGACATCGCCCTAAATTGTCGTCCATTACGTCCAAGTGGTGATATGCTTTGTAATGGCTGAACATGAGTAAAGAAAAAAAAAGTCATAGAACATGTATTAGAAATAACAACTGTAAATAAGTCATACACTATCCACAATGACTAATACAGAAAACGGAGCTATTAAACCTGACAGAATATGGAACAAGACAAAGAAATAAGCAACCTTAGTAGAAGGTAGCGCCCCTAATGACTCTGGGTTAAAAATACTTGAGAGGGAAAGATAACCAAATACAAATGTCTGCGATATTGTATATAATGAAAAAGAAATCTTAAGAAGGTCCCCACCATTCCAGTAATTATGGGAGCAACTGGGCTCATGAAAAATGATTTCCAAAACAAGCTGAACAATATACCGAATGAACCAAGTGCACAAGAGGTGACCACAATGTCACTTACAGGGACAGTAAGTATCTTAAAGCAATCTCGCTGTTGGAATGTATTAAATAGCAGATGAATGCCTGACAACCGACAGGATGCTCTATCTCCAGCTTGTAAAAACTAGTCATTAATTGAATTAAGAAAAGATAGTTTGTTATAAATGTCTTGGATTCGATGTATGCAGTTAAGTGAACTCAAGTTGCTGTTTTATTTACACACACACACACACACACACACATATATATATATGCTGATTGGCTGATAGGATGGGGTGCGGTGGATACTAGAAAGCTGATTGGCTAACTAGAAATCCTCAACATATATAAAAACAAGAAGCAACCACAGAATTCGCGCATAAGCCTGACGAATCCTACATGAAACGCAGAATATTCAGTGTAGCTTAATCGCCATATATATTTTATAAATTACTATATATATATATATATATATATATATATATATATATATATATATATATATATATATACATATATATATATATATATATATCCGGAACAGTGTTTCATGGTAGACAACTGGTCATTCCTTAAATAACTTTAGGACTATTGTGAATTCGAGAAAGCAAGTTGATGCAGCGATTACAAGTGATTAAATGACGTACTGAATAGAAAGTTTCCCAATGATTATGAAAAGAGTATAAAAATAAGTTTTTATATAGTTTTAAAGATTAAAATCTTCCAAGACTTATATATACATATATATATATATATATATATATATATATATAGTAAGTTATAAAAGTATATATGGCAATTAAGCTACACAGAATATTCCGCGTTTCATCTACGCTAGTATTCGTCTAATTTAAAACTCAATAGAATGTGGGTGTATAAAAACGCGAGACAACCAGAACCCTTCACACAAGCCTGACGAATCCTAGCGTGGATGAAACGCGGAATAATCTTTGTAGCTTAATTGGCACATATATTTTTATAACTTACTACCTAGCTTTTCCTATGTATTGAGCACTGTTGAAGTAAATACTTAAAGTTTACACATAAAATAATACTTTCGTATATTAATTTATGTGATTAAATGAAGTGGCTATATATATATATATATATATATATATATATATATATATATATATATATATATATATATATATATGTAGTCATCGACATACAGTCCTGTTTCGTTGTATCACAACTCATCAGTGACGCTAGACTAGCATCTCTCCTTAGCCAAGGATTGAACCTAGAACCGTTGTGTTGACAGTCGGCAGTTCTCCCACTCGACCATGGAATCGACGCCCGCAAATAACTCGTCCGAATGTCTATTTAAATAGACACCCGCCACCACTTTTATAGTGCTCAAATCGCCTGTTCGTAAACAAACAAACAACGAGCTTCGCATTTTCAGCCAATTAAGTAGTGGGTGAGATTATTTACGACAGTGCTCTACCCAAAGAGGGGGGCCTAAAATATATTTGTAGTCATCTACATACACATATATATATATATGTGTGTGTGTATATATATATATATATATATATATATATATATATATATATATATAAACAACAAGTTTTATTAACGAACGTCGTTTCGGAAGTAACGGACACTATTTTTGTAACTCAAAAAGTTAAAGCACTATGAAGCGAACAATAATTTATGTCCCAATATATATTTTTCTACATAGTCACTACCCCCACCACTACCACTTTATGCATGTTACCAGCCGGTGCCTGAGTGTGCGGTGCACGCTTTTTTAATACGAGATACATCTTAAAGTAAAGCCTTCCTATTTGTTTGGAATTAAGAAAAATTAGATGGATTTACTTTGAAATAACACATTTATATAAAACAGAGCATGTCTACAGCTGTCACATTTTCGTGACAACAAACAGTACATACACAGCGTAATATATAAATGTTTCACACAAACGAGCATATGTGTGTTATCACTAGTGAGTAATCAAGACAAAAGCAATTAATAAAAGTATTTTCTACATATGTGGTCTCCAGATTTTGATTGTAACTCTTCCATGCGTGTAATCGTTAATCTGTATCTTTGCTTCGACATACTCATGTCGATTGGCTATTTATTTCAGAATAAAACTTATGGCTAGAAACACAATATAGACTTGTTGACGATTTTAATGGTTTTATTGAGGAGAGAATTTAGCTCAAGAGGGGAGAGATAAAAATGGCCTAACTTTAAACGGTAAGCTGAATTCTATTCATTTTTCTTAGTTTTCATACATCGTCTTAAAAATAATCGGCAAACGGAAAATTTTCGGGGAAATATTCTCTTAGATTTTTATATTGTTGGTAAGTCTAGTGGGACCGTTCATGTCTCGAACATGTAATGCTCTCATATAATCTTATAGATATCTACTTCTAGCGTGTTTGGTATAGGGAGAAAGACATTGGCCCCTCTCGCTTTAATCAAGTAGGTGCACTGCGTCTATTCTTGTTGCTCGATGGGTTTCCTTGTGTGTACTTAAGATAACACTCCTGAAATTTATACTAGTTAACATAATTTTTATTAAGTGGCGTAGGCTCTTAATATATAGCACATATTAAAAAATATTAAAATCGTAGCTTCGGTATAAAGGTGGTTAAACGAAAGATAATGAGTGATATACTCGTGTCATCTATCTATCTATCTATCTATCTATCTATCTATCTATCAGTCCATATTATATAAAAGCCACTTTGTGTGTGTCTGAGAGTTTCCTCATAGGTTACGAAATAGCTGAGCCTATTCTTTTAAAATTTCGCACAAATGTAAATTATGTGTCTGGAAGTGTTCTGAGATATATTTTGAACAGGAATTCATCTTATAAATATTGCAAATCTAAAAAAAAAAGGCGATCTTAAACGTGGACTTTCTTCTCTTATAGGTGAAAATTAAGAATTTTTACAGTGAAATAATTTACGCTACATTGACCAAGGAAAATACTCCCCTGTAAAAATGTTTTTTTTTTTTTTTTTTTTTTTTTTTATCTATAAGAGAAGAAAAGCCATGTTTAGGATCGGATTTTTTTAGATTTTCGATACTTATCAGATGAATTCCCGTACAAAACATATCTAAGAACACT
Organism: Euprymna scolopes; assembly: GCF_053919585.1. NCBI lineage: Eukaryota > Metazoa > Mollusca > Cephalopoda > Sepiida > Sepiolidae > Euprymna > Euprymna scolopes. The sequence continues at coordinate 22,276,292 of NC_136512.1, read as the reverse complement.
GTCAGGCATATGATGTACCCTTGTATGAAATTTTAAAAGGATAGGCTCAGCTGTTTCGGAAACGATAAGGAAGGAAGTCTCCCAGACACTCACTAAGTGACTTTTATATAATATGGAATGATAGATAGATACTGATAAATGTTTCAGTCATATGTTTGACAATTCCGATTTCATTACTCCAAGAATATAAATTTTCATTCGATATATCACTATAGAACAAAGCACACTTTATATATATATATATATATATATATATATATATATATATATATATATATATATATATATATATATATATATAGTAATTTATAAAATATATATGGCGATTAAGCTACACTGAATATTCTGCGTTTCATCCACTGTAGGATTCGTCAGGCTTATGCATAAGCCTGACGAATCCTACAGTGGATGAAACGCAGAATATTCAGTGTAGCTTAATCGCCATATATATTAAAAATATATATTAAAATAAATAAATAAATAAAATATATATTAAAAATATATATGGCGATTAAGCTACACTGAATATTCTGCGTTTCATCCACTGTAGGATTCGTCAGACTTATGCATAAGCCTGACGAATCCTACAGTGGATGAAACGCAGAATATTCAGTGTAGCTTAATCGCCATATATATTTTATAAATTACTAACTAGCTCTACCTACGTATTGAGCACTTTTGAAGTAAATACTTAAAGTTTACGCATAAATCTATACTTTCGTATATTAAATTTGTGTGAGTAAATGAAGTAGTTTTATATATATATATATATACATATATATATATATATATATATATATACATATATATATATATATATTGGGCACGCCGCTATATAAATATTACCGTCGAATATGTTTACGTTCCTATATTCCAATTCCAGACCTCCGCTTAGCAAATTAAATTAAATGAGACTTCTGAGTGTTTACGTCTTCAGATTAAAATGAGTCAGCAATTAACAGGGGGGTGGGTTTTCTGGGGGGGGCGGTTATGAAATTGTATAAGTGGATAAATACGTAAATCTTTGGCTATGACATTTTGTAAGCGGTGAATTTCTGTCCACCAAAACATATGTCAGTCTAAGAAAATCACACATACATATACATATCGCATGCAAACACAAGGATACACCGGGAAGTGTAATGGTTGGAGACCAATCGCAGTGAACAGGGAGTGACTCACTTGTCTCCCCACAGTGACTTAGTCCACTATACATTGTAATCTATATTGCACTGTAGAGAACATACTATTGATTTTATAAAATTATTTTTGTATATAATGGCTTGCATTAAAGATTAAAATCCATATGGCAGTTACCATAATTCCATTTGGCTCTTAATAGAAACATTCATTTCGAACAGACCACTATCATATCACAGAACCTACTGTTGGTTTCATATGTCTGAGCTTACTGCTTGTACGGGGATAATATGTTAAATCAAAGTTTAAAATGAAAAGGTAAGTGTCATGTTGTAATTTTGCTTTAAACTAAAACATCTATTTTGAACGCACCCCTATCATGTAAACGTAATATCTACTGTGTATTTCACATATCGGTCCCTTCAGCTTTTGTGGTAATAAAATTTCTCAAATGCGCGTGTGATGTTAGGCTGTATAAGTTGTTAACGTGGGTCAAAATCGCCCTTTCCTTTTTCATTTCAAACATCTATTATTAATACCCATCGAAAACATTCCGATGCAAAACCTATCTAAGAAGAATGTTAGACACACAAAGTACCTTAATGTGAAATTTTATAAAAATCGGCCGAGTCATTTTTAGGTTCATATGGATAGAACTCACGCACACACACAAATTGTCTTTTATAAAATGGTAGAGACAAAATTAATATTGCGAATATAATCGTACTGAACAGTAAAAATGAATTCCTTTGCCGCAAAAAGGTTGACTAATTTCGTTATTTTCTGATAGTCAAGCTCATTGAATGTTTATATAGGCAGACTTCAATAGTGAATTTTTGTAGTTTTTAAACAATGTGAAAAGATCCAGTAGATATCTCACTGCTGGTGCAATTCTCTATCTATATAAGAGCCAGTTACACCCAAGTACTGTTTCCACATCTGGGCAAGAGCTGCTGGAAAGAACTCATCCATCCTTGATAGAGTTCAAAATAGACTCCGAAGCTTCGGAGAGGATGTCCGTTCCTCTTCCCTGCGACCTCTTTCTCACAGAAGAGATGTAGCGACTTTGTCTCTGCTTTATCGTTATTTTCATGGCAACTGTTCGACTGAGCTCCAATCTATGGTGCCCACTCGCCAAACTTTCTACAAGATACACTCGTCTAGATGAAAACACTATTAATAATTCCCCCACTCTTTATCTGTGCCTAAACCTAAACGTAGATTCCATGAACAAAGCTTCTTTCTTAGAACTGCACGACTGTAAAATGTCTTCCGTTCGCTTACTTTCTAGCTGGCAAAAATATGGTTGTCTTAAAGTCTAACGAAAACAAGTTATTGATGATCCGTTTCACTTAAGTTAACAAGTTTACCGAATTCCCATTACTAATTTTTACTATATTGTCCAATTGACTACTGTACACATTTAACACTTATCCTCGAGTGGCCTCTGTGTCTTGATAAGATTTGATGCTTATGTAATAAAAAATATCTTATTCAAAATGTGTGTTGCCATTAGTGAGTAAACGATGTTATCGAAATATTTTTAATGACTCCTTTCCATTTTCGGTATTGTTCGATTACTTGGGCTGTTGCAAAAGTAAGACCTCCTATTTTTTATTCTGCTCGAATAAAACCCATTGCCATTGGAAATTGAATTGTATTGATGACTGAACTTATAACTTCATAATCTGGAACTTCAATCGCCCTCTTGCAGATATTGATGGCGTGAGACTTTCAGTGACCTTCTCCTGTCATCGACGTGTGTCAGATGCAGAGATGCGTCATGCAATCCGAGACAAAAGTGTAATAAGAATTGTTGTGCTTATGGAGAAAAAAATCTGTAGGACAAAAGGTCGCTATTTTTAATGACATAACAGCAGTTTTCGTAGCTCTTAAACGTCTTGAGTTACAAATAAGAGGGTTTATGCTGCACAGGAACTGGTATATATATGTATATATATATATATATATATATATATATATATATATATATAGAGAGAGAGAGAGAGAGAGGATAGAGAGAGACAGAGAGAGACAGAGAGAGAGAGGGGGGAAAGTGCATATATATATATATATACATATATATACGTATACATACATATGCATATATGCACGTGCATATATATATATACAGATATATATAGACATATATATATACATACATATACATATATACATATATGTACATATATACATATACGTATATTTACATATGCATACATATACATATATACACATATATATACATATAGATGTACACATGTATATACACATATATATACATATATATTTAAATATATATATATATAAATGTATGTATACATATATATACATATATATATAAATACATATATATATAAATATGTATACATATATATACATATACATATATATACGTATTCATATATACATATATATATATATCCATATATTTACACATATAAATGTATACGTATATATATATATATATATATATATATATATATATATATATATATATATATATATAAACGTAGTTTTTTCTGTTTTTGACTTTTTTAAACGATATGGAGGTTAGCGTATTCACCTTGAAGATGTTTTTTTGTTTTGTTTTTTTTAGAAATTGCCCATTTTTTTATTTTGGACGTAAACAAATAATATTTTCAATATTTTGTTTCTATTTTAAAAATAAATAAATAATTGAAAATACATATATATATATATACATATACATATATGCATATACATATATACATGTAATTATATATACATATACATACACATATATACATATACAGATATATATATATATATATATATATATATATATATATATATATACAGCAGAAGCTAACTTTCCAAGTATAATATGCATTTTTATCGAAGTCATGAATTTGATTTGGAATTTTTTTCTTTCGATATATATTATTTGAAAGTGTAAATTGAGTTTTATTGAGCTTATTTAATTGTAGCAATTTTGGGAAAAAGTATTGTATGAATTAAAAGTGTATGGTTCTTTAGACTGATGCCTATAAATATATATATGTACAGGTAGATATATAAATATGTTCTTATATGTCCACATGCATTTTAGTATGCATACTACCCTCACACACACGCATTTATATGCATATACATATAGGTATATATATATATATATATATATATATATATATATATATATATACACACACATTTATATGTATATATATACATTTATATATTTATATATTTACATATATATATATATATATATATATACACAAATATGCACACACGCGCAAACTCACACACACATATATATGTGTGTGTGTGTGTTTGTGTGTGTGTGTTCGAGTGTTTCTGTTTGTGTGTTTCTGTGTTTATTTCTCATACGAAATAGCCAGAGGACTCTAACGGCGATCTTCTGCGCGTATTTATATTTTTTCCTTCTTTATTAATGTGCTGTCTTTATTCTTCTGATTCTTTATTGGGTTATTTATGCTTGAATTTAATTTATTTATTTATTTATTTATATATATTTTCATTGATTACATTCTATTTATTATTTTTGCGAGTTTACATTAAATGGATTTAGAGGCGTGTTGTTGACGTTCGCGAGACGGCGTTGGTGTCGTGTACCCCCTACGGCTAACCCAATTAAGGGAGATGACTTTACATTCTTAAAATTACGTAAAATTCCATTCCACTCATACTAGCAGGCAGAAAAGCCAATATATTTCTGTTAAATAAACACACAAAATAAAACTATTCATAAAATAAAAATGCAGTTTCTTTTTTACAGTAAATTGTTGATGTTCGTATTTGTATCATTCGAGTTACTGTCCTTCTGTTTTTCTAACAAAGGAGTCACCACTTAGCAAGGCAAAGAAGCCACTCGACGGTAAGTGTTAACCCGTGTACAGTGGCCAATGGGAGAGTTACGTAGTAACTGTTGGTAGTGGAAATTTGTTAAACTGGATTAGGTAAAGAGGAACAGCTCATCAAGAACTTGTTTCCGTTGGACTTGAAGACGACCATATAATAGTAAGCCGGAAAGCAGGCAAATGAAGAGAGTTCCACAGGTGTTCACTTCTAAGAAAAAAGCTATGTTCATGGAATCTACGTTTAGGTTTAGGCACATATAAAGAATGGGGGAAATTATTGATAGTGTTTTCAGCTAGACGGGGTTTTCTCCTGAAAGTTTGGCGAGGGGGGACCATAGATTGGAGCTCAGACGAGCGCTTGCTATAAAAATAACGATAAATCAGACACAGGCTCGCCACATCTTTTCCATGAGAACGACATTGCAGGGAAGAGAAAATGGCATCTCCCCACTAGGCTACAAAGTCTATTTGTAACTCTGTCAAGAAAGGATAACGTCTTTCTAACAGGTCCTGCCCAGATGTGAAAATAGTACCCCATCCTTGGAGGTACCTGTGTCTTAGGTTTGTATCAGCAGTTACATATCTACTTGATCGACCTTGGCAACAGATTTGATGTACGTGTTCCATGTCATATCATGAGTAATGGTCAAATCCAGGAGCTTGTCAAAACATGGAGCCTCCCAAAACGAGAGCCATTTATTTCAATGGACGCCAGATGAGGATCAGAGCGTTGATGATGTTAAGATAAAAGCTTGGTTTTAGATGCAGTAAAAGTAACCAACCATCTCTCTCCTCATTGCACCTCATGCTCAAGATCAGAAGAGAGGGGATCAGAGGGAACTGTAAGTATTATTTAATGTATATAAGTGTTTCGACTGCTATATCTTACTTTTATCATTGTCATTTCAGATGTGGTTATATACTACATCATCTCCGCATACAAAGGTGACACGGGTTCGGAAAAGGGAAATACAAGCAAGCACCTCTAAAAGAGGGGCACTCTGGTCATTTAAACATTGGCTGATCATTCCCATCAGTATTCCCGAAAGGATACGCTTCAGTCAGCCAGCAAAAAACTTACTTCACTTGAAAGACGTGTAGTAGATTGAACATCGTAAAAGTACACATCACCCTTTTAGCCTTGTCACACACAACAAAGAAAAGGTTTAAACACTGTTGGCTTTGGTTCAGTCCGCGCATGCGTGATGCCTTCCACCAACTCCTGAAATATTTTCAAACAATCGAAAATTAAATTCTTTTCTTTTTTTTTTTTAAATATGTGAATAGTTGTGTTAACAACTTATATATCTATTCATGTTAGGAATTTGTATGATGTTTTGTCGAAGGATTGGCAAGCTATTTTATTGGACTTGGGAAGCAAAAAAGAAAAATTATCAAAATTCTTATCAAAATACGCCTCTCGTCTGTAAACCAAAAAAATGTGACGTGTGTTTGTTTTTTATTAGTCGTAATTGTGGAAAGTGATGCCAATTGTCTGCTGTGGGTTTGATCCTGGCTCAGGATTGATACGCATTTAACCACACTGTCGAGCTGTGATTCAGCGAAACAGTCAGTTGTACGTGATGATGATTATATACTTTACCCTGTCTGATTGAACACGATAGTTATTCTGGGTTTTTTTTTCGATCTTTCTGAATATATTTTCCATTTGCCATGTAGTTTTTTTTTTTTTAATTTAGCAGGCATGTTATATGAAATGGCGTCCAAAAGTTGTCGTCTGCCCATATTCGTCTTACGTCCTTTCTATTGGTGCCTGCAATTATTATCAGGAGAGATTGTTGTTGTTTTCTTTTTTCTTTTCCTTTAAGGCTTGGTATATATATATATATATATATATATATATATATATATATATATATATATATATATATATATATATATATATATATATATATATTACATTGGATATAAAGGTGGGTGCAGGGGATTTGGGGGAGATTATATCGAGTTAAACATTTATTTTCCGCTGTATTGATAGGTATATATATATATATATATATATATATATATATATATATATATATATATATATATATATATATATATATATATTATCAGAGGTAGACTTCAATTTCATATGAATATTAATATAATTATATGTAATGAATTGATCCCAACCAAATACAAATGCTCAATACAGACACAATAGAAACTACATTATGGAGGAAGATAAAAGAATTTAAAACTGTTCATAATTTAAAATTACAATTAAATTTATTATTCGTCAGAATACACCGAAAACAATTTTTTGGAATATTAAGTCGAATAATAAATTTAATTGTAAATTTTAATTTAAAGTTTTATATTCCTTTATTTTCTAATATATATATATATATATATATATATATATATATATATATATATATATATATATATATATAAATAAAAATAAAAAAGAACCAACCCAGTTATGTGTTCATCAACGTTCATATATATATATATATATATATATATATATATATATATATATATATATATATATATATATATATATATATATATATATATGAACGTTGATGAACACATAACTGGGTTGGTTCTTTTTTTATTTCTCTATTTTGTCGGAGTACTATTTTCATTATTCTCATCATATGTATATATATATATATATATATACATATATATATACAGTAAGTTAAAGTGTTTTTGTAAGGACAATTCTTAACCTATATACTCAACGAAATGTTTATCTACAAACGTGAAATTGGTTAAATAGGGAATCAAGCCATGTGGAACCCCTTTCAATCCATTTTTAGCAAGAAAAAAATTGATCAAAATATAAATATTAGTACTTGGTTGTCATCGAATTTTTATCCGATTGTTATCTTTTTTAAGCTTAGGCTTGCACGCATTGTTTTTGACTTGACAGCTTCCTTATGTCTGAAAGTAGCTTTCAAAGACCGTGACAAGCTGCTCTAATGATTATCGTACTTGACTCACTATTTTGAAATTTTGGTTTCGATCTCAGCTCAGGTAATTTTTTTTTACTTACAAGAAAAAATATAATACTCGCATGTACATGTCTCATATTATTTCTGTTATTTTTTACTTAATTTAAAATAAAATAATTTAATGTTACGTTAAATACCTATTGTACTCCTGTTTGTTATTGAACTGTTAACAGAAAATACGTTACGATAGCACACTGATACACCTGTTAAGAATGGGGTTTTAAATGATTTGTCGCGTTATAATTATGTATGCAGATGTAACTGTTTATAATAATGTGTACAAATGTAACGGTTTTATGTAACACCCGGGTAACACTGGCTAAACCTCGTAGTATTTTTAAATAAATCGTCATTAACACTATATAGCTGCGCAACATATAACCGTCCTAGATATTACCTTAAACTATATCCAGTGGTGAGGCCTCAGCTTGCAGGCTTGGGCGAGTGTGGAGCCACCCGTTAATTGCCATTGTTCCCAGGTCCACTCTGACCAGGAGTGGTAGTTCCTGTTAGGGTCCCTACTATGGGTTAAATAGAAGCCGACTTAAAAAAAACAACAACAAAAAAACAAATATACTCTATTAAAAAAGTATTCTTCAAAATCACTGGATTCGACATTAAATAACCTGAAAAGGGTTGATATGCCGTAAAGCAAAAACAAACAAACAAACAAAGCAACATATATGGCACAAAATGAATCTGTAAATAATGGATATTATAATAATGGTTGCAAATTTATTTTCAAATACCGCAAATAAGACCAGATGAAAGTTTTGTGAAATCAAGGCCATATCCTATTTAACCACAAACGTAACTATAATAACTAAACTAAATGAACTAAATAATCGCAAACCTAGAATAACTAAACTAAATGAATTAAACTAAATAACTAAGCTAAACAACTAAACTAAATAACTAAATAACTAAACTAAATAACTAAACTAAATAGCTAAATAACTAAACTAAATAACTAAATAACTAAACTAAATAACTAAACTAAATAACTAAATAACTACACTAACTAACTAAATAACTAAACTAAATAACTAAATAACTAAACTAACTAACTAAATAACTAAACTAAATAGCTTAACTAAATAAGTAAATAACTAAAGTAAATAGCTAAATAACTAAACTAAATAACTAAATAACTAAACTAAATGCATTAAACTAAATAACTAAACTAAATAACTAATCTAAATAACTAAACTAAACAACTAAATAACTAAAATAAATAACTAAACTAAATAACTAAATAACTAAACTAAATAACTAAATTAAATAACTAAATACCAAAACTAAATAGCTACATAACAAAACTAAATAACTAAATAACAAAACTAAATAACTAAACTAAATAACTAAACTAAATAGCTAAATTAATAACTAAATAACTAAACTAAATAAATAAATAACAAAACTAAATAACTAAATAACTAAACTAAAAACCTAAACTAAATAAGTAAATAACTAAACTAAATAGATAAATAACTAAACTAAATAACTAAGTAACTAAACTAAACAACTAAACTAAATAACTAAACTAATTAACTAAATAACTAAACTAAATAACTAAATAACTACGCTAAATGCCTAAATAACTAAACTAGATAACTAAATAACTAAACTAAATAACTAAACTAAATAACTAAATAACTAAACTAAATAGCTAAATAACTAAACTAAATAACTAAACTAAATAACTAAATAACTAAACTAAATAACTAAACTAATAAACTAAACTAAATAACTAAATAACTAAACTAAATAACTAAATAACTAAACTAAATAACTAAATAACTAAACTAAATAACTAACCTTAGTAACTAAATAACTAAACCAAATAGTTAAATAACTAAACTAAATCACTAAATAACTAAACTAAATTACTAAACTAAATAATTAAATAACTTAACTAAATAGCTAAACTAAATAACTAAATAACTAAACTAAATAACTTAAAAATTAAACTAAATAACTTAACTTAATTACTAAATAACTAAACTAAATAACTAACTAACTAAACTAAATAACTAAATAACTAAACTAAATAGCTAAACTAAATAACTAAATAACTAAACTAAATAACTAAACAAAATAACTGAATAACTAAACTAAATAACTAAACTAAATAACTAAATAACTAAACAAAATAACTAAATAACTAAACTAAATAACTAAATAACTAAACTAAATAACTTAATAACTATATAACTAAACTAAAAAGCTAAACTAATTAACTAAATAACTAAGCTAAATAACTAAACTAAATAACTAAATAACTAAACTTAATAACGAAATAACTAAACTATATAACTAAATAACTAAACTAAATAGCTAAACTAAATAACTAAATAACTAAACTAAATAACTAAATAACTAAACTAAATAACTTAACTAATTAACTAAATAACTAAACTAAATAACTAAACTAAATAATAAAATAACTACACTAAATAACTAAATAACTAAATTAAATAACTAAATAACTAAACTAAATAACTAATAACTAAACTAAATAGCTTAACTTAATAACTAAATAACTAAACTAAATAACTAAACTAAATAACTAAATAACTACACTAAATAGCTAAACTAAATAACTAAATAACTAAACTAAATAACTAAATTACTAAACTAAATAACTAAATAACTAAACTAAATAACTAAATAACTAAATAACTAAATAACTAAACTAAATAGCTAAACCTAATAACTAAATAACGAAACTAAATTACTAAACTAAATAACTAAATAACTAAACTAAATAACTAAACAACTAAACTAAATAACTAAATAGCTAAACTAAATAACTAAACTAAATAACTATATAACTAAACTAAATAACTAAATAACTAAACTAAATAACTAAATAACTAAACTAAATGACTAAACTAAATAACTAAGAACTAAACTAAATAACAAAACTAAATAACTAAATAACTAAACTAAATAGCTAAACTAAATAACTAGATAAGTAAACTAAATAACTAAACTAAATAACTAAATAACTAAACTAAATAACTAAATAACTAAACTAAACAGCTAAATAACTAAACTAAATAACTAAATAGCTAAACTAAATAACTAAATAGCTTAACTAAATAACTAAAAAACTAAACTAAATAACTTAACTAAATAACTAAATAACTAAACTTAATAACTAAATAGCTAAACTAAATAACTAAATAACTAAACTAAATAACTTAACTAAATAACTAAATAACTAAACTAAATAACTAAATAACTAAACTAAATAACTAAATAACTAAACTAAATAACTAAATAACTAAACTAAATAGCTAAACTAAATAACTAAATAACTAAACTAAATTACTAACCTAAATAACTAAATAACTAACCATAATAACTAAATAACTAAACTAAATAACTAAACTAAATAACTAAACTAAATAGCTTAACTAAATAACTAAACTAAATTAATAAATAATCACAAACCTACAAATAAGAAATTATTACTGAGTAACTTTAATGCTATAAAAAAAAACAGATTTAGAGGATGGTTAGAGAAACGCGGGCTACCTAGCCGTCCAATAACAGCAATTTTACAAATCCAGAGTTCAAAACAAGATTCAATATAAGAATAACGAAGGATTCATTTTGAGTAGAAAATAGCGTTCAAGCGAGAGATGGACAAACAAGAGTCATATATTAGGCTGGTGCAAAGATTGTATCATTTTTTGACGTATATATATATATATATATATATATATATATGTGTGTGTGTGTGTATATATGTGTGTGTGTGTGTGTGTGTGATAAAAAATGACTAATTTTGCACCAACCTAATAACAATACATTATTTAAAACAATGTTTAGTATTTTGTCCGATATTATGCTCGTCAAAACAAACCAGCGTAATGTGAAGTAGATATGCCAGAATCTCCGGTTTACATACGTGGCAAAAAAAACGTTATACTAATGAATAAATAAATGCATAAATAAATACAGGCACTTACAGAGTGACACACCTATAATATCCGTTCTTGTTTTCTGTCAAACAGCAACAAAACGTATCAGTATATACATTTGGAAGTAAATAACCTAAGAAATAAACATACTTTAAAAATAGAAAAATAAATACATGTCTAAATAATTATGAATAAACATTATTTAAATAGCGGGTGAAAAAACAGTATAAAGTAACGCAGAAAAACAAGATGGCGGCGTATTCCTTGGGGCTTTTGAAAACGACTGGGCGAGCAGGAACGATAACTCTTAACTAATGTAATGTGGACAGCTATTATACTACATTACATAATATTGTTTGTGTAATTGATACTTCTGGAGGGCATGATGTCAGTACTTTTTGCATTGTGCTACGGTTAGAGAATTGTGTTTTTAATTCATAGGAAAGAAGCTAACACGCGCGTGCGCACACACACGCACACACACACACTCATATATATATATATATATATATATATATATATATATATATATATATATATATATATATATATATATATATATATATATAATGGAATCGAATTCACGCGTACGCACACATATATAAGTAGGGAAATCTGTAGGATACAAAGCAATGTGTATCAAATTTACTACAATTTATTCAAATGAATATAAAACTTTTAGTAAATTTACTTAGAAAATTAAAAAAAAATCGTAATAAAGATAAAATGTAAGTGTAACTTCTCTTCCGATTTTTGGATTTTATAATCTATATAACCTATAATATAAACAAAGGTTTTTTTTCGGGGAGGTCAGGAGGATACTGATTCTTAGCACTTTTTATATACTACCTAGATTATAATATCTACGATTTACAAAAGGAGATCATCTCTATCTTTTATTCGAGCGACTTTTACTTTATAAAATTCCCGCTATTCTGTCTTCTCGCGTGTTTGTTCTTGTTTTTTCGTATAAATTAAGCGAATAATCACGTTGACACATCGGTTCCCGCTGGGTTACCGAAGTTAAGCAACGTTGAACATGGTCAGTACTAAATGGGTAACCATTTGAGACTCTAGGTGCTGTATGTGCTCTCCGCTTATCTCAGCATTGTTTCCAGTCGTCCTTCTTCTTGCCACTGGACCCAAAGGGTGCCGATATTAACGAAAGTCATCCTCTCTTTTCGATTGTCTATAATTAATTTAAACCTACGTTACTTGCGCTTTTGCGATGGGCGCAAAAACACAGATGTCACGTTTGTTTCACTTTCTTTTCCTCCGTAGTACGGGTTCGAGCCTGCCTTTCTGCCTACTACCAGTTTTTTTTTTTTTTTTGCTCAACAGACATCCAAACACCCGGACAACGCCAGGCTAATCTATAATATAAATCTCGCCTGTCTGTTTAAATGTATTATGCACGTCTGTATGTATGTATGTATGGACGCAACAGCAAGGACATCAGGGGTTTTTTTCACGTTCTTTGCCTTCTTCACTATACGGGTTCGAGCCTGCCTACCTACTACCACTTAAACCCGTTCGTTTTTTTTGTTGTTTTTTTTTTTGCACAACATACACCCCAAAAGACACAGGAAATAACAGGCATCCAAGCTAGTTATTTTTAATTAGCAAATACTTAAAATATTTACCCCGACTATATACTTATTTTACTCTCGTGTATGGGTAAATTTACCCCCGATTTTGAACCTTTGCGCTAGATTAAAAAATATTGTCAACCAGGGATAAACTTTAAAGAATAAAGTAAAAAGTGCATTCATTGTTTCCCTTCAGTTTTTGTGTCAAGATGTTTAGGTTTTTTTTCCTTGCCGGTTTTGCACCCGTGCTGGAATTATTTGCTTATTTTTTTTCTGCTTATATTCTTTATATTGCCATGGGTAAGCGGAAAATGCAATGCACGGTCCGATTTCCATTTTGTTTGGAACTTTTTCGTTTTTCGCTTTCGTAACTTAATCACTTTCGGCACGTTTTTTTTTTCTTCTTATCAGCGTTAGGTTGTTTGTGTGTTTCTTAGCCCGAATATGCTTTGCAATAATAGCATACGGAACCCAAAAGACGCATTATTCCGTGGATTGGAATGAAAACGAAACTTGGTTCGATAAATTATTTTCTTGTATTCACGTCTCTCCAAAAAATGCAAAGCTAAAAACGATCCATATAACAACAAAACATGCTCTTTCACTTTGTCATGAAAATTACTTTCAACGGTTTTCTTTTTGTACAACCATAGTAAGTAACCGAACCAAAAGAACAACCAACAGCACTATTATTTTCATCTGGTGTTTTATATACTTGTTTCTTCAACGTATGTTTATTTATCATAATAACTTCATATAATGATTCAAGGTTGATAACCTATGTAAAATAATGTCTAGACATATCGTTTTTATGTAGTTGACTATTTGTAAATTATTTGAAGACAGTCCCTTGCAATAATTAAGGCCGATATCTCCCCTCCCTGAATTATATACGTGTCTGAAAGCCATATGTGAATTTAATATTTCCGAAAAATATTTCCACGTGTACCAAACCATTGTAATTTATCCAGGGCACATATCGCAAAAGTTTATGAGTGACAATCTCCTGATATAGTGTGTTTTTTTTTTTACATAGACATAACAACTTATCGAGACCAGAGATAAGGGTTAAGCGTGTACAGTAGTCAATTGGACAATATAGTATCCGTAAGTAATGTAAATTCGGTAAATTTGTTAACTTAAGTTGAACGGCTCATCAAGAACTTGTTTACGTAAGACTTGAAGACAACCATATTGTAGTCAGCTGGAAAGCAGGAAAACGGAGGGCAATTCCAAAGGCGTGCAGTTCTAAGAAAGAACTTTGTTCATGGAATCTACGTTTAGGTTTAGGCACAGATAACGGGTGGGGAATATTGATAGTGTTTTCAGCTAGACGAGTGTATCTTGTGAAATGTTGGCGAGGGGGGGACCATAGATTGAAGCTCAGTTGAGCACTTGCCATGAAAATAACGATGAAGCAGAGACAAACTCGCAACATCTCTTCAGTTGGAAAGAGATTGCAGGGAAGAGAAAAGGGCATCTCCTATGGGGCTACGAAATCGATTTTTAATTATATCAAGGTAGGGCAAGCCCTTTGTAGCAGCTCCTGCCCAGAGTCGACAACAGTAATCCATCCTTGGACGTACCTGGCTCTTATATAGATAGAGAATTGCATCAGCAGTGAGATATCTGGGTCGAAAGAAGAGCCCACTATTTTTCTAGCGGACTTGGCAACAGTTTTGGTGTACGTGTTCCATTTAAGATCAGGAGTAAAAGTCAAGTCCAGAAGCTTGTCAAAACATGGGGCCTCCCTAAGACGAGAGCCATTCATTTCAATTGATGCCAGATGGGAATCAGAACGTTGATGCTGTAAAGATAGAAGCTTCGTTTTAGATGTATTAAAAGTAATCAGCCACTCATTTCCCCATTTAATTAATTATGTCAGACATATATAATCACGACAAATCTATCACTAAGTGAAAATTTGCTGAATTTCTATTCCTGTTTACTTAAGGCATAGCATTCGATTAACCTAGTACCCTTGAGTCAAGAACAACAATCATACGATTTAAATTCATACAGACTGGCATGCTATTTTTTTCACTAAAATTATTTATAAAAAAACATTAACGGTTTTTAGACTGACATATTGAAGATAAGAGAAACTAAATTATTTGCACTTTTCATTGTTCTCTTTTCTGGTAAACATTTGTCGCACAATGCATTGTGCGGAAACATCTGCAGGCGTTGACTTGTCAACGGTAGCGAAGGCCGGAAATACTCGTTGATGGGGTCACAGGTTAAAGTCGTTGACATCGCAGGAGCATCGGAAACTCGAGACTGATATATAAACTAAAGCGGGTAGCTTGTCAGACAGAAGAAGAAAGGACAGGCACGCGCCCGGTTGTTGGGAACCGCTCGATTGTCTCGACCACCGTCATCCCCGCCCCCTCTGTTCCACGTCGTCGCTAAGTTTTCTCGCGCTATACGCGAACAGTGATTTTAGTAGTTGCAGCGTTTATTGAAAAAAGGAATAAAGACGTTTATTTTTCTACAAGTTGTTCGCGTCTGTTTTTTGGCTGGAGAGCGCTGGGCAACGCATAAAATTTACTGTTAAAGAGACAGACAGTAACAAGGAAGCAAAAATAATTCAATTCATTATTTTAAATTAAAACAACAAACCTCTGTTCACAGGTCCATCCTGAAAAAACGCTTTGTCTCGATTTCCCAAAATGTTCTCATGCTCCAATGTGCTTCAAAACAATCTGCCGTGTCGGACACCTAGTATCTCACCTTTGTCCGGCGATATTTAGCAAGCGTCCTTCCCTGCTGTCCTCGGGTCACGTGTGTAACATGTGTATTTCTGTTCTTTTTTAGTTATGTTTATCTTGATAATAAACTTTTTCATTCCTTCTTCCTCGCTGTGACGTCACCCCGTACACGCCTCAGTCATTTGCACGCATTTGCTGTTGTCGCTGTAGCCATGCGTGCGTATGCACTCTGTTGAACAAAAACCGTTTTAAGATTTCTAAAATCTAAGTAAATATATTATCTTTAAACTTAAGAGAGCATTTTATTTTTTTTTATATTTGGTTCGTTATTTTCTTCGACGTGCAGTCCCATCGACCAGTGTAAAGTTTATTTTAATTTGATTAAAATCCGTCGTGTTTTTGTGCAAATACTCGCTTTCGCCAATATAATAAAATATATCATTTAATTTATCAGGAGTTCCATACCCTCCTTTTCCAACGCTAATGCCTATTAGCAAAGCATGCTCTTTAGAACGACAAAGTTATTTTTGTACTCACTGAAAACTTGATCCTGTTTATTCAGTAGTAATAATTCTCCACGCAATTCGTCGCATGCGTTCTGTTTCAGCTCGTAGTTTACATTTTAGTAGTTTTTTTTAACAGTAAGATTAGGCTTTTTGACGACGACTTTGTAAAATCCTTTTTTCAGCAATAATTGTTATCCTTTTTGGAAGTGTTCTTTATCCCGCATTTGTGAATTTTTACGCTCGAATGTTGTTTGTCCTCAAAGTAGACAAGTAGGTTTTTTTCCTGTTCTTAACCGAACTTTTGAAAAATAAATACTTTTGAATCTTCGAATTTCCCCCGGATTTCGGAAAAAAATTATTTCGAATATCCGCGTGTTCTTTTTTCTTGAATCCTTTTGGTCGTCAAATGCTGTCTTCTAATGATATATTTTTTTAGACTGAATTCGTTGCCCAAATGTTCGTCATTCAGTTGTTGTTAGAAATTATTGTAGATTGATCCGGAAAGTTCTTGAATTAGCCTCGTCAGCCAGCTGTTGTAAATCCGAGCGAGGGGTTACAAATTAAAGAACCCGCAAGTAGTGTAAAGTGAATAAAATATAATATATATTTATAATAAAGAATACAGGAGCCACTAAAGTGGTATAAGAGGAACGTGTTTCTAGCATGCGGTTAAACATGGTATGCATGTCTGCATTGAGTCTCTGATACCAGTGTTTTTTTATACAGGCATCACCACATTATCAAGGCCAAGAGGACACTCAAGGATAAGACTTAAAGATTGTACAGTAGAAATTGGGCAATATAGTAATCATTAGTAATGAAAATTCGGTAAATTTTATAACTTATATGGAACGGCTCATCAAGAACTTATTTAGGTTAGACTTGGAGACAACCATATTGTAGTCAGCCAGAAAGCAGGAAAACGGAAGCCAATTCCACATGCGTGCAGTTGTAAGAAAGAAGCTTTGTTCATGGAATCTACGTTTAGGTTTAGGCACATATAAAGAGTGGGGGGAATTATTGATAGTGTTTTCAGCTAGACGAGTGTTTCTCCATAGGACTGTAGAATGGACAATATGATGGCTACTCTAACACGTTCGTATTCGTGCTGTAAATATACTTTATGTGTTCGACTGTAATAAATAGTATTTAACCTAAAATGAGCCTGTTTACTTTTCATTCTAATATTCTATGATTCCGACAACCCATTTTTCGAGCACAAAAAATGACACTCAGAATATGAAGACGAATGAATTAGAAAGAAAAAATACGGGTTTGTTTTACTGTACGCATAGATTCGAAAAAGTAGTAAAAAAACAAATATATAACAAATAAATGTTATCAAAGGTAAGATAAGTTACTTTTCTACCTAACTGGATATGTTTTAGTGTTTATATTTAATGTAACATGTTTAATCAGCTCGAGAAACATACAGTGTTTACCGATGTATTGGAAAATTTAAAATGGCAGCCGACTCTCTTTTTAAGGCGGTAAGTTTGGGAAAATGAGTTTAAAAAAAAACAGACAGAAACTCGTTCAATATATGTTACCGTGACATAGGCTGACATATATTCGGCAGGTTTTTCACAGTATTTTGAATGTTTTTTTTTATTTATAACTCCTTTTCCCTAATGATTACTATATTGTCCAATTTCTACTGTACACTCTTTAACCCTTATCCTTGAGTGGCCTCTTGGCCTTGATAATGTGATGATGCCTATGTAAAAAAAAAACAAAAAAAAACGCACCGTCTCCGAGAGAGGGCCGGCCGCCATTTTGAATTTTCGAATACGTCGGTAAACACTGTATGTTTTTCGAGCCGAATAAACATGTTACATTGAATAACAACGCTAAAAACATATCCAGTTGGGTAGAAAAGTTACTTATCTTGCCTTTGATAACATTTATTTGTCATATATTTGTTTTTTGACAACTTTTTCGAATCTATGTGTACAGTAAAACAAATCCAAAAATACACTACGAATAAAATGGAAGACATGACTTTATTTAGGGAAAGATAAAACAAAGACGACCCGTAAATGATTAACAATTGTAATTTATAAAAAAAAAACAGGAAAAGATAATATAGAAGAAAAAGTAATAAAAAAGTTGAACATAAGAAAATGCGTGAAAATAGATGAAGAAAGAAAAACGAAAATAAGTATAGCGGTAGAATAATCTAATTAAAAAGAAGACAACAGAGATGTAGAGAAAATATTATTAGAAAGAAAAAAAGAGGAAAAATAAAATTATAAGAAAGATAATTAAACTGACAAAATATTAACGAGAAATAGAGTTTTAAAAAGAATACAACGGGGTAAATAGAAGTATTATTTTTTTTTAAAATAACAGAGGATCAAAATATAGTATATAAGAAAAGGTAGGAGGAAATCATAAGGAAAAAAGTAGAGGAGCAAAGAAAAAAAAAGACGCGGACAAATAAAAACAAGAAAAGATATGGGAAAATAAAAACAAGAAAAAGCAGACAGAAACGATGAAAGGAAAAAAGTGGAAAATGTAAATACAATTAAAATAAAAACAGGGTTATATCTGATGAGAAAAAAACAAATAAAATATAAATAAGAAAATCAACAACAACAACAACAACAAAAAAATGACATACTAAAATTCGAAATTGAAAGGAAGAAATTGCAAGCAAACAACAGGAAACGACAACTTGTAAATTTGAAAAAAATAATACTCCCGTAGAAAAACAAAAACAAAAAACGAAAAAACAAAATGGCGACTAGTTGAATGAATCTAGCGAAATAAAGAGGGATACCAACAACACAGTTGCTTCGTCTTCGACAATGTTGTTAATTATCTGAAACCTATTCAATGTCGTTGGGGGTTTGTTAAGATATAACACAATTCTCCGAGCCGTGAGGCTTTGTAAATTAGGCCACATCACGCTATTGCCTAGACAATATTTTTTTCATGCCTTCCAAGACATTAAGTCACGCAACAGCAACGCCAAATAATACCTGCTGTGTCAAGTGGAACTAACTCATTTCACCTGCTTTAAAGTCTAAGATTTTTTTTATATTTTGAATAGTGCACTTGTTCGACACTTTGTAATTTTAGAGTATTCTCAAGGACCTACCTCATCTTACACTTACACATACACTTACACAAATACACTTACACAAATACAAACGCACACACACACACACAGAAAAGGTTCTTTTTACATATATATATATATATATATATATATATATATATATATGTGTGTGTGTCTGTGTGTGAGAAAAGATTTGTTTTACATATATATATATATATATATATATATATATTTGTGTGTTTGTGTGTGTGTGTGTGTGTGTGTGTGTGTGCCTCTGTGCGTGAGTTCAATCTGTATAGACACAAAAACGGCCTTAGTGTAGAAAGGTTTTCTCTTACATTGTCTTTGCGGGCTAGAGTAGTTTCTCCAAGCCACCGGCAATTAATTTACTTATATTTACAGAAATTAAGGACGTAAGAACACCATGTAGGCGGAAATTCAACCTACACAATCATTAAATTATTTAACGACAACTAGATGGAGTGATGCGTTTTCGCTAAAGTGTATTGCTTTTTCTTAATTAATTAATATTAATAATTCATTAATATTAATAATTCATTAATATTAATAATTCATTAATATCAATAATCACTCAGTAATATATATATATATATATATATATATATATATATATTTGTAGGCATCGATATATAGTCCTGTTTTGTTGTATCATAACTCATCAGTGTTGCTAGACTAGCAACTATCCCAAGCCAACGATTGAACCTAGAATAATCGCGTTGACGGTCAATAGTTGTATCGTTCGACCCACGGGTCCGGCGCCAACATTTGTTCACCACTTTTACAGTGCTCTAACCGCTTGTTTATAAACAAACAGCGAGCCTCGGATTTACATCCAATTAATTAGCGGATAGGATTATTTACGATAGTGCTCTACCCAAATTGGGGGGGGGGCTTAAAATATACAATATATATGTATTTTGATAGAAGTATACCAATAGTAATCAAATTAAAATGTATACTTATTTTTTTTAATATTGTGTAATAATGTTTCCATGCAATTTACATTACAAAATGACGTGGATACTTCATTATTCAGAAAGAATCATTTCCGAACTTTGTGGAAAAAACAAAATTAAAAAAAAACACTTTTAAAATATTTCTCCACCGAACATTTAGGTGCTGTCCTAAGCGATATTCTAGATACACCTTAGACTCTGCTTATTGTATTACTATATATAATATAAAAATGAAACAGAAACCAAATGTTGTTCCATTTTTTAAGATTAGAATAAATAACTAAAATTATTTGGAACTAGCTGGACCTCGGCGTTTTCAGGTCATACAATACGCTCTAACATGATATTTTAATTTGTGCAAATTGCGTATGTATTATTAAAAAAACAATAATCTATTAATTATTATATATTACGAAAAATAATTTGTCCCGGGGGACTCATTCACAAAAAAAGTAAATGCATAAAAAAAGAATAATGTTGTTCATCCAATTCCGCCTGTGTTTACAATATCACATCGTCTAATATTAAGGCTTGACGATAATACTATTTAAAAGTCACTTCTGATTAATGTTTAGTTTTAAAATATGCAAACGAAAGAAATGATTTGCGGCGATTTTAAATGGTATCTTCTTTTAACGTAACTTTAACGTATTATTAAAAAAGAATTAACATAAAATGGTGAGGTATACCCGGGATTTGACAGGGAATCATTCGATCTGTAGTTGTGTTATGTTTTTTTTTCTTCTTTTAAAGGGCTAATCATTTGCAAAGATGTTATTATCTCCCCTCCAGTTGTAACGTATAAAAAATCCCCTGTAAAATGCTTCTTTTTTATCTATAAGAAAAAAGTATGTGTAAGGTCGGATTTTTTTTTGTTCAAAAATTTAATGGATAAATTTCTAAAGAAAAAACTATATATGAGAACACTGTCACACATATAAATCAGCTTTGTATTAAGTTTGTCACATATAGGCTCAGCCGTTGGGAACGTATGAGAAAGGAACGCAGACACACCCACAGAAAGTGACTTTATATAATAGTAGATTATCTTTCTCTCCAAATAAACTCTAAGGGATTAAAAGGTGTATGTTGTGTTTACCTCGAGCAGCCCTGCTTCCCTTAATTTATCTTTTATATCCCACATTTATTTACACAGGAATAACCACTTATCAAGGCCCGGAGGTCATTCGAAGATAACGGTTAATGGGTATTAGTCAATGTGAGTATAGTGTAGTAGACATAAGTAGTGGGAATTTTATAAATTGGACTACTTAGGGGGACAGTCCATCAAGAACTTGTTTACGTTAGACTTGAAGACAATCAGATTGTAGTCAGCTGGAAAGCAGATAATCGTAAAAGAGTTCCACAGTCGTGAAGTTTCTAGAAAGAAGCTTTGTTCATGGTATCTACGGTTAAGGCATATATAAAGTGTAGGAAATTATTGATAGTAGTTTTGGCTAGAGGAGTGTTTTTGGTGAAAGTTGTGCCAGCGGGAGGAGCCAGACATTGGAGCTCATATGAGCACTTGCCATGAAAATAACGATAAAGCAGAGACAGGCTCGCAAAGTCTCTTCTGTGGGGAAAGGTTGCAGGGAAGAGAAAAGGGCACCCCCCACAAAGCTACAAAGTCTATTTTGAACTCTGACAAGCCAGGATAAGCTTCTTTAAGCAGCTTCTGCACAGCTGTGGCAACAGTACTTCATCCTTGGCCGTACCTTTTATATAGGTAGAGAATTGCACCAGGAGTTAGATATCTACTGGAGCGGAAGAAGGATCTCACCATTTTCTAGCTACCTTAGCAATGGATTTGATATACGTGTTCTATTTCAGATCGGGAGTTAAGGTCAAGCCCAGAAGCTTGTCAAATCATGAAGATTCCCCAAGACGAGAGCAGATCATTTCAATTGATGTCAGATAGGCATAAGAGCGCTAATGATGTAAAGATAGAAGCTTGATTTTAGATGCATTAAAAGTAACCAGCCATGACGATGATTCTAAAAAAGTGAGTAGTCTTTCTGGGTCGGAATTTCTGCGTCTTACATTATCCTATCTTTTACTGTGTAGGAATATATTTCCTTTGTAGCGCTTAACAGCAAGTGGATGCATGTTTTGTCTGGACAGCTTGTCATTAGAAACTCATTCTAATACTATTTTGACATAATTTGGAAATAATAATAATAATAATAATAATAATAATAATAATAATAATATTATATAAAAAGGACTTTTTTTTCTGTGTGTGCCTGTGTGTAAAAGTTTGATACGTATATAAATAAATATAATTTCTTTTAATATATTGTTTATGACGACAGCCAGTGGACAATAAAAAAAGAATAGTTTTCAAAATTAAAGAAACAATTCAAATTCACAAAAAATATTTTACATTTAAAATAAGGAAGACATGGGAAATATGGTGCAATATACGGAATAATTACGTTGAAAAAACTGGTTATCGTTAGATCACCGAAGTCAAACGATTGTCACGTGTGCAACGTCAGTTATGGTTGCGGCTAACCCGTTACGAACAATAGACACCGCGAGATCAGACCAAAGGTTCGCATCCTACATCGAAACAGCAGTGGTCATACGCTGATTCCAACTGAAAGTTCCTAAGCCAGAACAACAATCGGTTCCCTCACGGTATTACGAAGTGTGGGAGTCGACGGTCTTCGGTGGGTAATAACACTAACTAACGACCTTGCTCCGATAGTTCGAATCCAGTTCGATCCACAGCAAATCAATTTCACTTAGGATGTTGGCAACTTGTGGTCCCTCTCGTAAGTATCTGATGTCATTCTGGAAGAAATAATAATAATAATAATAATAATAATAATAATAATAATAATAATAATAATAATCTAGCCAGAGAGTTTAAAGGGATTTGGATGATGAAGAAAATCAAAATAATACCTATAATAGTAGGAGCACTAGGAACAATTCCGAAAAACTTTAAAAAAAAGAATGGGAGAAATTGGAATCAGAGGTATAGCTGCAAAGATACAACGACTACCGATAATGAAAATGACTGAAATTTTAAGGAAACCCCTTGAATGCAGAGAATAATACACTTATGCAATGTAATGAAGAAGCCTTACAGGGAATGAAGAACACTAAAGCTGCATATCTGCAAGTTCTACACCTCCATCACGCATCCCCTCCCATTGTCTCATCACCGCCCCCCCCCCAAATAAACGTGTGGTACCAAAAACCCGAGAAGAGTCTGGGAGGATTGAAAGATTTAGGAGAGAGCACTAACCAGACCTCCGCTGGACAAGTGCGAAGAGAACTGGTACATTATGGAGGCTTAGTGCCTCTCAAATTCCAGTGTAGACCAATGATCGCTACCAGCGAGACATCAATAGTGAGAGGCTGATCCGATGACGCAAATTTATTTGCAAATGCTATCGAAGGAAGTGGAGAGCTGGACGACTGGGGAGACGTGTTGTCATTCAGCTTCCAGAGAACACCACAAGTTTCCAATCAGATCTTTGATTACTCGTGTGAAAGCTCCAAGTGAGCAAATAATAATAATAATAATAATAATAATAATAATAATAATAATAATAAAAATAATAATAATAATAATAATAACAACAACAATAATAATAATAATAACAATAATAATAATAATAACAATAATAATAATAATAATAATAATAATAACAATAATAATAATAATAATAATAGTAATAATAGTAATAATAATAATAATAATAGTAATAATAGTAATAATAATAATAATAATAATAGTAATAATAATAATAATAGTAATAATAATAATAATAATAATAATAATAATAATAATAATAATAATTATAGAAAGTATCGGGAAATTTAATGTTGACAATAGAATCTTGGATTCATAAGATATAATGATAATTACGAAAGAGTGGTGAATGAAATGCGTGGTGGTGGTGGCGATGGTAGTGGTTTTGTCGGCAGTCGTCGGGCCTTCATCAGGTATCTGTCGCCATCGGCGATCATGTGGTGGCCTGTGCGAATGGGTAAACCGACTCGACAAGTGCGACGCGAGTATGTTTCCATCACATTCCTGCTTCGATGCCATTCTTTTCATGAGACGAGAGATCGTTCGTAGATCACCTGACTTTGAGGCATCCTACCACATGACGGCACCACTTTAATCTCAAACATAATAAACGCTTTAAAATAAGTTAAATTAAAAAACAACAACTTCTTGTACGTAGAAGATTTACTTATCTTGCGTTTGGTAATCGTTTTTGTTAATATATTTTTTCTTTATTCATTTTTCGGTTTGTTATGCCCGAATTTAGCCCCGTTAATTTTCTGTTTGGGACAGACACAAAGGCTTCAATGTATTAAGATTACTAACTTCAATATTTCTGCTTAAAAAAAAAATAAGCATCTACAAAATATCGTCGCTCCACATCAATAGTACGTTCTGGCAGAATCTCTGTTCCAGATTAACAGTCATCGCCATCTACCGCCCCCCCCCTGCCACCATGAACCGTGTCAGCTGCACATTTTTCTGCGGCGAATTGTAAATAGGATAATTAATTTTGAAACCCGTTCATAATCAATGTAGCAATTAACAGCAATAATTAAATCGCACCTCCATGTTTGCAGGCTGTAAACAAGAGGCCTTTAAGTTCGGAAGGATAAACACATTTCCGATGATGACGCTGTTGTTGATGATGGTAGCTGTGATGGTGGTGGTGGTGGTGGTGGTGGTGGTGGTTCTGGTGGTGGTGGTGCTGTTGCTGGAGGTTGTAGCTAGTGGAAGCGGAGCAGCAGATTAGGATGGAAATGTGTTTAATAGAATTGGGACATGGCACGATGTAACGTGTTGAAATTAAGTGTAATCGAATCCCTCTCCGCCTTGTCGCTGCAGCTTAGGATTACCATTGATTTTTCGTTTCTGGTTTATTAAAGAAATATGGCCCGTCATGCATATTATCTTTTCACTCTTAATGTCCCTAGAGCTTGGAAAGCCTTCTGCTACTACCTTAATACTTTCAATTCTGGAACGCCAAGACTTTAGAATCCCCTCCCTGTTTCCAGCTTCCCTGACTGTACTGATTAGAGGACAAAGGTAATGTGAATAAACATCTTACTTGTCAGTGCCCCCGAATCCTCTCTGAGATACGACCCCAAATATTTCCCCCATTTCTACCAAGTTTGCAATATACTTCGTTTGCGATAAAAAATAAAGTAAATAAATAAAAGATGACGGGATGAGACTTTAATCGGAATCGGGAATCGGGAAAAAATGTTAACCTCAATTACTTTGCTTAAATTTGTTTATTTATTTGTTTATTGCATTATCACCCCAAACAATGCACGGTGCCACGGTTATGTAGGGTGCTACTACCTGAGACATAATTCGCAGGGATACCATATGAGGAGTTGAGCAGAAAGATGTATGTTTACAATACACTTGAAATTCTGCATGTCAAAAAGACTAGAGAAGCAGGAAACGAAAGGGAATTCCAAAGTCCAGCAACCCTAGTAAAAATAACTATTAGATTAGAAGGCTTTCTGGCATTTGGGGATCTTTACTGTAAAGGGGTGTGATTTTGCTGCTTGTCAGGTTTATCGGGAGTATTTAGGTCGAGTAAATACAATGACATGTGTGTTTGTCTCAATAGCTGCTATTAAAATACTTGTAAAACAGGCAGATGGGGACAAAATTTGATCGATGGGACAGAGGTAGAAGCCTCGCTGACAGTGACGGGCTTATTAGGTTGGCAAATTTTTTTTTTTAACTCTGCCTTAGAGCGAGAGACTAGTAACCTAAATGTGGCAACAATACTCTATACATGGGCGAATGGTGGCCTTCTAGAGGTACAAGATACTCTCAGGCGTAGCTGCTTTGCTTCACAGATTTATAAGAAATCAAGATTCACCAAGAAAGAACTAGAATCTTCCTGAAAAATATGGCTCAATAGATTTTCTGCGTTAAACCATCCACACAGAA
>NC_136512.1:22217100-22247100 GCF_053919585.1 Euprymna scolopes | reverse complement strand
CAATCTCTTTATCAATTTCTTACTCTCTATCTAATTATCTATCTATCTATCTATCTATCTATTCATCGCTATCGGCACAACACAGATATACTGATTATATATTTCGACTACAAGTGTAAACAGCGATATTGTCCAGGCCTGTTGAATGATGGAAGTTCTGAATGCAAGTCTTTTATTAGTTAACACCTGCAGCGGCCATGTTTCACCGTTCGGCCATTTTTAAACTGATAAACGCAAGACGAATTGAGGTTGTGACACCGAGCCAGATTACGGAAGTGGAACGGATAGAAAATTGATTCTGACGGATGGCCGTTTGAAAAATAGGTAAATTGAAAATAGAAGAATCAGACACACGTGGAAAGCTGACGTAGATGAGGGGTATGCTTGAAGGAGGGGAGTCTGCAATGGAGGAAAAGAAGAAATATGAAAATTTGAATAAAGGGGAGATAATATATAGTAAAGTAAAAATCATAGCGATGGCCACGTAATGCAGAATAACGGTCGACCGAAAACGAAATTAAATAACCGAGACAGAAGAAAATAAAAGAAAATAAAATAAATGTATATTCAGAGATATAACAGCAAAATTACATATATATTTATATACATACTAGCAGCTCAGTCCGGCTTTGCCCGGGCCCTATGTACTGTTCATAACTTTATGTGCATATATATATATATATATATATATATATATATATATATATATATATATATATATATATATAAATGTTTGACTAATGCCCAGAGTGATCACCCTTATTTAAGTATATATATATATATATATATATATATATATATATATATATATATATATATATATATATATATATATATGTTTGTGTATGTGTGTGTATGTATTTGGACAACCGTTTTTCTCTTACGCATGTTTCATTGGGCAGCAGAGATTATTCCTTTTTGCTTCTCTTTCGATCTATTTTTTTCTAATTGGCGAATAAACACCCGACACTCGTCGATATTTTACCAACAACTAGCAACGGCGTGTATGTTTTCAAATGTCCTATAGGGGAATGAGTCTTCAAAAACAAGTTGCACATCCCCCAACAGCTCACTCTACAAACATATTCTAGCATATGGCACCCCAAAAATAATTTCGTAAAAGACACCGCCAGTTAAGCCGTCCCACATTGAAACCTAAGCCTCACAATCATAGAAGCTATACTGATTCGCATAACAAAAACTGACCATTAACCAGGCTCAGTTTAAATGTTTTTTTTTACGATTTTAAACGATTGTAATCGAGAATTTTCAATAATTTCATTAACACATGTTTTTTTTAAATTCCTCACTCGCCTGAAGACGACTCATGGAAGTCGAAAACATTGCGACTATGGCAAATTTCTTTTTCCACTCAAACAGCAGAACGTTCGAACATGGAACCATATATATATATATATATATATATATATATATATATATATATATATATATATGTGTGTGTGTGTGTGTGTGTGTGTGTGTGTATGTATGTATGTATTTATGTATATATATATATATATATATATATATATACAGGCTCTTTAAATTTTTGAGAGATTATGGATTGCTTGATTTGTTAGGGTATCGTTTAAATCAATACGAATACGCAAACTGTAATAAATATCGTTGTTTTACATAATATGTTTAATTAAATAATGTACCGAAAAACATGTAAACACGATTTTGTTCATGCCAATGTTTCATTTTTACAATTTTGGCACCTTAGTACGTATTTTACCAGCTAAAAACTGAATCGAAAATGTGCTACTTATCCAAATACCCAATCTATACAATTTCTACTCTGTAGAATAGATATTGAAAATGGAGTCTGGTAGACGTTTTGCACACACACCGACATTTTTTTAAATGTATATATATATATATATATATATATATATATATATATATATATATATATATATATATACTTAGTTTACTCACATAAAATTGATATACGAAAGTATAGATTTATGTGTAAACTTTAAGTATTTACTTCGAAAGTGTTCAATACGTAGGTAGAGCTAGTAAGTAAGTTATAACATGTATATGGCGATTAAGCTTAATCGCCATATACATGTTATAACTTACTATGTATATATATATATAGATATGTATATATAAAATAATCACTAAACACATTTTTTTTTAAATTCATTACTCGTCTGGAGACGACAAATGGCAGTCTTAAACGTCTGTGACTATATATATATATATATATATATATATATATATATATATATATATATATATATATACATGGTGTCCGTAAAGTTACTATACAGTAAATATTAACTATTAATACAAATATAATACAATAAAATAATAAGACTGTATAGTAACTTTACAGACACCCTGTATATATATATATATATATATATATATATATATATATATATATATATATATATATATATATATATTCTCGTTTTACTTCTATATTTTACTGATGAGCCCTAATGAGGGCGAAACTCGAGTCTTGGACTCCCACTTTTTTAGCTGCCATGGCGTTTGTTGCTTGCGACGTTCTGTGGCTGTGGAAATAATTACATAATCTCTCACATTCTGAAAATTCTATTACTAATTGCTCGCTCGGTTAGCATTGCCGGATGGCACTGTCCTTGCAAATTGAAAATCCCTTGAGACAGCGGTTTGGGGTTATCGTCGAGACGAAGTATGTCGATTCCACAGTCGGATTTCGCCAGTTTTCTTGATCTGTGTTAGTTTAGTTATAATTTCTTGTGTGCGGGGCGTTTGCTAAGTTACAGAGTGCTTGCTGGTTTCGAGTTCAGATACGTCTAACTGTTGAGCCTAAATAAGAGCGAAACTCGAGTCTTGGACTTCCGGTTTGTTGCCTACGACGTTGTTTTGCTGTGGAAATTATTTTCTCTCTCTCTTATATATATATATATATATATATATATATATATATATATGTGTGTGTGTGTGTGTGTGTGTGTGTGTGTCTTTGTGTGTGTTTGTGTGTGTATATGTATTATATATGTATGCAAACATGTATGTATATATGCATATATATATATAGAATATTTCAGCAATTTTATCTGATATTCTACGAAATTAAGCAGAATGTAGAAACTATGCTAAACATAATTCAACGTAATAGTAAAATAAAACCAATCATCTAACTAGGGAAAATGAATACGTAATTAATAAACGCTCGTTTATCAAAAAATATATAATCGCTTGCTTATTCATGACTGTGTATATTTAAAAGTTCGTTTATATAATTTTGACTTTTAATATCAATTTTAGAGTGAGAAAAAAATCAACTTTTTAGATAGGAAAAAAAAAAGTTCCATAATTTTGTTTACGAGCGAATGACCGAGAGAAAACCTGAAGAGGATTTAACGTTGGGCAGATCATTTAAAATCGGTGGCTTCCAACTACTGTGAAATATCACCCCGATGTGCCGCATAATGGTTCCACAAAGGTTGAAAACGACTTTCATATAGTTATAACCTTTGCCTGTACTATATACGGCATATTTCACCTTGACACACCAGTTCCCGTTAGATCACAGGGTTAAGCAACCTTGAGCCTGATTAGTACTAGAATATGTGACCATTTGGTAATTCCAGATGCCATGTGTTATCTCCGCTTATCCCGGCATTGTGTCCATCGTCTAGCATTTTTCCTAGCAACTGGACTCAAGTAGTGCCGATTCCGAGGCGGTATGCTTGGGACTTGCGCAACATTTTCCTAAAATTGCACGCGCAGCTACCCTTACAAGGGGTATCCATCGTCTCCTCGTTTGATGTTGATGCTTAAATATCAGAGATAATAATAAAATTTATAATATTTTTTTTTTAAATGTTAGATATTATAAATATTCGATAATAATAAACAATACTCTTTGCTTTTTTAAGTGTCTGGTCTGGTCTTGAAGACATCGACGATCATGGCTCTTCATTCTCCCCTGTTCTCTGCCTTTCTCATGAGCTAATTGTTGGTGGCCTCTTTATCTGTTGCAATTTTTTTTTTTTTGTGCGTTGTCGTCTTCTGTTCTTGTTTCTGCATATTTTACAACTTCATAATAATTTACCTAGCCTGTCAGTCCTGATTATATGGCCGAAACATTTTAGCTGTCTTTCTGTGATGGCATGGCATTTGTTTTTTTGTTTTTTTTTTATTTTTGGCCATAGGACTTTAATTATCCTTCCATGAACCACATCTTTACCGCTTCTAATCGCTTTTATGTGTGTGGCGTTAACGTCCTCAGGAGAGATTAGGCTCCCCATTCGGGAGAGGTTGAGTCTCCCGAAACACTGGAGAATACCGGCCAGATATGCTTGTTTTATTTAGCCAGACCTACTCCTAACCTGCTTACATAAGCGAGTCCCTGCGCCAAAAAAGAGTTTTGAGCGAATCTGATACTAACCGAATAGTCGTCGCTACCCCTCTCTTCCCGTCCATCACCATCGCAAAACTGAGAGTAATTAAATCTAATTGAGACTCCGTCAAGTTTTGTCATAATTCAACAACTGAACAATTGTATATAAGTTTATATCATATTTTGTGTATCTAACTTGAATTAACCAAGGAGAATAGATATATCTGAGTCGGTCTTTCTTTTGCGTGCCTGAAAATCTATTCACTTCCAGTGTGACAGCGGTATATCAATCTGAAGTTAAAATCGACTCCGACCAAATCGATCAAAGAATCCTACTGCGCCCAGTGGTCCTGCGAAGAATTCCCCGCGAAAAACGAGCACAGGTAACCTTGGGGTCCGTAACCGAGGAATTGACTCGTATGTGACACGGAGATCCCTATTTAGGGATCGCTGAGGGTTCACATGTGTCCCTGATAAGGGTCCAGCATTCATAAGCGAATGGTAAGCAATGTTAAGCGGTATTTAATTTGCATTAAAATATGTATTTTTTGTGATAGGTAGCTCGCGAATATTTAAAGAACTTAATAATGTGTCGCCATATAAAAAATGTTAGGAATCACTGTTTATATCGTGAGATAATCTAACTGGCCAGAAAATGTGTGGTAGAGAAATAATCCAGAACAGCTACTTAGGTAAAACACGCAACAACAAGAAAAGAGCATGCACACAAAAAGGTGTCGCTATCTTACATTGTGAAGCTTACATTACGGAAGGGCGTGTCAGATTGAGGATAACAATATGGTCGTCACACCAAATAAGGACGGACCACCAAGAATGACAGTAAACCGACAAAAATTAAATGCTGCAGCAATGAGGAAAAACCATAACATTTCGTTTCCATTTAACCAAATGTCTCTTGTGCTCACCCGAACCAAGAAAACAGTTTTAGATTCATTGAAAGGATATCAAAATTTACTACTCTCCTCAACGGTCCGAGACAGACTCACATCTATAACCGAGTTGGACCGTTATCGGCGCCTTAGAGTACCTCCAAGATTTCTACTCGCTGATTCGACGACATTACGGTAAACATGACACGAAAGATTCTCTGGGCAAAACTGTGTTTTTTCTTCTGGAACACAGTGGACTATATCACCAATAGGATGAAATGAAATCGTCTTTAATCTCGATAAGTGTAAATTTGCAGGCGACGAAGTCGAATTTAGTGGCGTTTTAATAATCACTGACTGCGTAAAACAATGTAAAAAAAACTGCCTGTAGCCATTCTCAATTTAGCGACGCCGATGAACATAACCGGCGTCAGATCATAATTTGTGCTTTTAACTAGGTACATACACATTTGTAGAGGCCGGTGTCATGTTCCTCTTTCGAGAATTATTGCACATGACGGACTGCAAATTCTATTAGAATGCTACTCTGAATTAACTTTCGAATGATTAAAGAAAACATTGTTCGGAAAACGGGAAAGGTGTTAAAATATTCGTGATACGGACTATAGTAAAGTCGGCATCGGGTGTTTTCAGTTTCAGAAACACTGTCAGTGCCAATGAAAGTAGGAACCAACTCTGGTAAGGACCGCTGGAAAATGAGTTTGGCCTAATCCCGTTTTACTAAAGATGTAGAATATCTCTACTTCCCCAGAGAGAGAGAAGCTCTGGCATTTTTATACGGATTGGAGTCTGGTATGATGTTCGATTTGGAGTGCCAAGATTATTGCTTACAGTGAGACATCAGCTACTGGTAAAATATTGTTAGATGAAGTTCTTAAAAACATAAAGTCCCTCGCTTGGTCGTTTATGTACAGGTTCCGGATTACGCACGTTCCTGGAAAACTTAACGCTACGTCAGATTGCATCTCCCGATATCCGGCGTCACCAATACAATGTAGAATAAAAACCACCAATACAACTCAGCAGATCGAGGAAGCCCGCAAGCATCAATCACAGCTGGGTATTAGCATGACCCAAATTTCAGGCCATAATCTGGGATAGAAGTGTGACAGCTCCAGCCACTGACGAGAATAGACGAGTTCCCGAAGTCACGGCAGGAGTAGCCTCCGAGAGTGCGGCAATTCTCGCCGATGGCAGACCAACTATATTGTCTGGAAATGATGATCATAAAAGGGATACAATTTTGATATTTAAGCAGCTGAAGTACTGGAGGCAGTGCACTCTGCTCGGCAACGATTATTTTGCCCGGTCTAGATGCTAGAATCTAACAACTAAAGGCACAATGTCGAAAATGCAATTCAATCGCCCTGCTCCAACCGAGCGAACCACCAATGCCACCCTCAAACCCAGAATTCACATTTCAAAAGACTGTCACAGACTTATTTGATATTCGTGAATAAGGTAAATGGTATAAGCGGACTGATACTCCGGCTGAATTGAGGCTGTCCCCTCCCATCAGTGAAGGTTGCAACAAAAGGTGATGCATTGAAGAGATGGTTCTGCACATATGATGCACCGCAAGAGATATCATCCGATGGATGGTCACGATTCGACTCATTAAAGTATATATCGTCCCTTGGAGACTGGAGAGTAAAGAAACTTATATTATCAGCACGTTATCTCCAAAGTAATGGCCGAGCCGGACTGACCGTAGAAGCAGCTAAAAGTATGCTCATGGACTGCATTGATGGTTGCGGCCAGCTACGCTCCGATCAGGCAACACGGACGATTATGATACATGGAACAACGCGCTACCAGGACCTCTGATTATCACCTGCCGAAATGTTATCTGATCGAACAGTAAGGGACCAGCTCCATATACTTTGCGAGGAGCACTGGATTCGCAAGCGTTGGATAAATCAAAGAATTCAGAAAAAAGGGCGATGGCAAAAAGACTCGTGTAAACAAAGAACAGTACAACATGCAGATGTGTTCAATTCAACAGCTTTAGATCAGCGAATCCATTCAGGTGCAAAATCAGGAGGGACCATATTCGCGAGGATGAATAAAAACGTGTGGATAGTACGCAATAGCGGACACGGTTGGATGAAAGCGATAGGATCACACGACGTAATCGTAGTTTTCTCCGGAAAATCTAACCTATCGTAGATATGCCAGATTATTAGCCTGTATTAGCCTGTATCCCCTTCCAGAACGTTCCCAAATGCCAAAGAATGGAGGACCGCGCATCCCTGTGTGACATCCACGAGATGATGGACGTGTAAGAGACAGATGATGACGCAGTGATGGTAGACGACATATCCGACACAGATATGAAGGTGGATTACCAAGGCCCGATCAGGCGCAGACAAATAGCCCGACCCCCCCTCTCGACGCAACGTGAGAGTAATACGACCATCAAGACAATTGTCTCCACAAATGCAAGAACCGATTGACAAATATACCGGAAATGCAAAATTGTTTGATCAGACAAAAGAGAAAAACACGATTTGTTTGGTTGTGCCGGTTTTAACATAAGCTGTAATGTCGAGGAAGAAAAACAAGTCTGTTCCGTCTGCCTGCTTCCCTCCTGACTACACCTTGGATGGCTTCAAGTCCAACGTAAACAAATTCCTGATGAACCACCCTCATAAGTAGACAATTTAAATATCCACACTAACGTACTGCACTTACAATAATCCTTAACTCTGAGTGGCTGCCGGGCCTTTATAAGTGGTGACAACCTTGTAAAAAAAAAAAAAATACACATAACTATCCGGACAAGAGATTTTAAAGTCAACTTTACACTCGCTTTTCTTTCTTCCGTTACAGAAACTTACACATTGTTTATGCCTGATATGAGCAACGTGTAGCGTGTCTGTAAAGTTTCATTTTTCTTCCTTTTTACAAAACTCAGTAAATAATTATTTAGCTTTACTGATTGCACGTCACACATACTAAGAACAAACCCTTGCAGTTCAAATCCTTTATTGCCGTACCATCCAGCAAACAAATATTCTCTACTCTCCACTTATACAAACCCAGCCCATATAAACTTAACCGTACAAAATTAACTATTGTCAGCCGTTGATAAGAATAGAAGCTAAACGTTGATACGTCGTGGAACCAATACATTATAGGAAAAACAAACGACGATAAATACAGAGATTCCTTCTAAATCTTCGATTTTATTTTACCGACCAGTGACGTTAGTCGTTAAACGCTTAAGCGACATCCGGGGATTTAATCCGACAGAATATACCGGAAATGCAAAATCGTTTGATCAGACAAAAGAGAATAACACGATTTGTTTGGTTGCACCGGTTTTAAGATAAGCTGTAATGTCGAGGGAGCAAAACAAGTTATTCAATTAGAAAAGCTCATTATCTTTTACTCAATAACAAGACACTCTTATATACTTCTAATAATAAATTATATATATATATATATATATATATATATATAATTTATTGTTTAAATATTTAAAAAAAATTTTTACATGCATAAAATTAAGTTATCTATATAATTTAATTTTATTTACAAATATTTAAAAACAAATTTAATAATAAATTAATTGCAAATAATAGGTCCCACAATGTGGGACGAAAGGAATATAAACAAAGGACAGATAATTTCTTTCTTTATAAGCACTCAATGACAGAAAAAAAAGAAGAAAAAAGGCCACAACATCGCTTATATTCTTTTTTAATCCACAAATTGTATATATATATATATATATATATATATATATATATATATATATATATATATATATATATACATATATATATATATATATGTATATATATATATATGTATATATATATATATATATATATATATATATATATATATATATATATATATTATTTCCACAGTCAGACAACATCGCAGCTCACAAGGTATTATTCAGGCGCAGGTGGGGGGGCTAAAACAGAACTTCTTTACATTGAACCTAAAGACTACCATTTTTTAGTCAGCTGGAAAATAGGCCGCAGAAACACAGTTCTGCGAACGGGAAGTTTTAGGAATCATAGTTTAGTTCATAGAATTTGTGATTAAAATTTATGCACAGAAAGAGAGTGGGGAAAACTATTGGTGGTTGTTGTTGTTAGACGAGTGTTTTTTGTGAAACTTTGGCAAGTGGGGGGGGGCAATAGATCGAAGTTCGGATGAGCATTTACCATGAAAATAGAGTTAGAAAAGAAACATGCTTGTAATTTTTCTTCCGTGGGAAAAAGGTTGCAGCGAAAATAAAAAACGAATCGCCTACTAAATTTCGAAGCCAGTTTGGAATTTTGGCAAGGCATGATACTGTGCTCCGAGCAGCTCCCGACCAGACAATATTACATTTAAGGACGGATGTAACTCTCATCTAGGTAGAGAATTGCGTCTGGAGTCAGATACCTTCTGGGGCTTTGAAATGACGCAACCATTTTTCGGCGACATTGGTAATATTTTTAGTCGCGTGCAAACGACTCTATAAGTCACTCGGTCTGTCGGTCGGTCGGTCGGTCGGTAGGTCTGTCGGTCTGACTGTCCGTAACGCTTTTGTGCTTGCCCTTTTTGGTTAAGATCAAAGGTATGTTGTTAATAGATGTTCTAAGCTTTTTAAGCTTTTCTTTTATCAAAGATCAAAGTGTAGTATCTGTTTACTACATGCTGTACTTATTGTGAGATAAAGTGGGGGATCACTTTTCTGAATTAATTTAATGTAAAATGATAACCCACTTTACAACCAGTCAGTCTAAAACCCATTCAAGTCATTCTCCAGATCATTCAAGTTGCTTTTGAAGGATTCCAGTTATTTTTTTAATTATTCAAGTCATTCTTAAGGTCATTCAATTCATCCTTAAGTCCATTAAAGTCATTCTAAGTCATTTCAGCCCATTTTTCAGTCATTTTAGTTTATCTTTAAGAATTTCATGTCAATCCTACATTCACGCATTCATTCATTACGCGAGAGCACGCGACTAATGGATACTGCCTTGTTGATGTAGATCTATTTTAGTTCAGGGTAAAGATATGAAAAATAGTTGTATTCATACGGATATGAAAACAGTTGCGCATGCAGAAAAATACAAGGTTCGAATTCGATTGAACCTTCAAGTATACTCAAAATCAGGGTTATCTTACTTTGACTCGTTATCTAAAGTATTCCAATATCCACTAATAATCGGCGTTTGATTAAAATACGCGATGCCATAGTCTGGCATACTTTCGACGTTGACACAGACTTCGCAACTCTTACAATAATTACATGGTTGAAGCTATAAGACTCTCATTTCATCAATCAAATGAATAATATGAATACAGTTTGTCATGGGAACATTACTTCTATTAATTATAATGAGTGATAACTATGCCAATTGACGGAATGACTTCCGACGCAAACGACTGGCCGATAATAGCTTTATTAAATACCAATTCTCCGTGTAAATTAAATATAGAAAATAAATGCAAGGTCAATTAGTCGTAACGGCAATGACAAGAAAAGAAAGAAAGACAGAAATAAAAAAGACTTGTCTTTATATTGAATTAGTAGAATACCCGTGGCATGGCGGGTAAAGATACCTTTCCGTGCGGAACAGGCTTGAACCTTTTTTTATCGCCCCCTACGAAGCCGAAAATCAGCATATAATTTGTGGCATCTATCCCACAGTCTATGGTTCGGTCTGTGTTTTCGGTACATCAGCTGTTTAGTCACAGAGAAAGCGACTTTAAAACCGTATATATTTGGCTGGCGTATGTTGACTATGTCTGTTTTTGCTCATTCTGTATATGAAAAGTTAAATGTTAAACAAAGTTATTTTCACAGTTTGTGTATACGTACGGATTTAAGTCATACACTAACGCATAAAACTGGAGAGTTATATATTTTGGTTTCGATTATCTGTAATAAAAATCTCACACGTCTGTTTAAATGTATGTATGTATGCATGTATTTATGTCTCGCAAAAACTTTCGACAGAGGCGATGGGTTTTCACGAGATTGATATTATTTTTTTAAGCGCGAAATTTCGGACGACAAATAGCGAAAAATTAACCAAAATAATTATTTTTTCTCCCTCAATTAGGCACTTTTTACAGGGAGAGGTTGCTTTTTCCCCGATATATTCGAAATTATCCTCGCTTTTCGATTGACTAGCCTTAATTCGTCAATTCCGGTTAAGCGCTAGGCGCAATGCCAAAAACATCACGTTTTTTTTTTTTCGCGTTCTTTTCCTCCTTCGAAATACGGGTTCCAGCCTGCCTACCTACTACCAATTATTTTTGCTCCACACCCCCTCAAGCACCCGGGCAACGCTAAGCACCCAGGATATTAGTTGATGTAACACAAGTCAATTTAATTTTTTTTTTTTTACTTTTGAAATCACCAATATATATTAGATTTAATGTAATAATCTATAAAAAGTTGTATCTATAAAATCAATAAAAACTAAAATATATAATTGTATCTATAAAATCAATAATAAACTAAAATATAATATCAAAGCGTATTGTACGACCGGCCAATGTCGAGCATTCTGCTAGTAATATTATGTATACAGTAGAATTCCGGGGCATGACACTAATCTATTCCGGGGTTGGGATCGTAAGGAGAAATAGCCGTATGGCGGATCCTAAGTTAAATTGTATACACAGTACATATTAAAAACAAGTAACAAAATACAATGCAGTATAAAATACATATGTATATAATCAAATAACATTATAATAAACATCGAAAGGCGGGGAAAATAGCGTAACCAGAGAAAGCATCCTATTCAACATCATAACCTGAAAAATAAAGTACCCTAGAGCCACCGTATCTCGGGGTTCTACTGTTAAAAATCTATGTATATAAAGGAAGACATTAAATGTTCTTCCTGAGTACATCATCTAATGTTTTCTTTCGGAAATTGAATCTGAACTCTTATATTTCATGCTATTTTTTTTACACGGTGGTCACCACTTATCAAAGCCCGGAAGCCACTCAGGGATAAGGGTTATTGCAAGCACAGTACGTTAGTGTGGAGATTTAATGAAGTGTTTACTTAAGAGGGTGGTTCATTAGGAATTTGTTAACTTTGGACTTGAAGACATCCAAGTTGTAGTCAGGTGGGAAGCAGGCAGATGGAACAGAGTTCCACAAGCGTGCAGTTCTATGCAAAGCCCTAGTGACGCATTGTGCACTATGGAAGCAAATAGTGAAAAAATATATACGCAATATTGTTGTGTTGTGTCTAATCAGGGGAACGTTGTGTGATCGCCTAGTTGTTCTGTCTATTTGTTGTATATTCATATCTAATTGCTCATATTTTTTTTTTTGTGTGTGTGTGTGATACATTTTGGACATACCTTCTTCATGTGTCGTTGATTTTCCACCTGGAATTCATCTTGTTCTTGGAGAGGAGACTGGACTTGTTTTGGACGAAGATTCATTCTCCCCCAAGACGATGGATTGGTTTTATAGTTTTTATTCACCTTCCAGATTGATCGCAGAAGAATGGAGAGTGAATTCTTTGCTTGCGTGGTCAAGGTCTTATTTTCACACACGTCAGCTCACCCCCTTCAGTGAAAGGGAGGGGACGACCCGTTAAGCCGTCTACTCTTGTCTACGTCCCAAATCCAACTCTCTGATTACAGCTAACCTGATCACGTGACTCACACGCAAATCCGATCAGCTGACCATCACTTCCGGTAAAACGTGTCTACAATATAGTTTACAAATCTCCCTCTATTTCTCTATTTCATTTCCTAACAGTATGGTATATGTGTATATAAGTATAATAATAAAAGCCAGATGCGGGCTTAGTTGAAGTACCATTACTAATTCTCGGCAGGAGATGTTCTATGCACCTTATACGGCTTTGACAGAATTCAAAAATCCGGCTTTAAACTTGATAAGTGATGCTTTTTTTTTCTACTCACAGAAACGTCTTTTATACAGAAGAGACGTTGCGAGTCCATAAATGCTCTATCGCTATATTTGCACTTTTGTACTTTCCTGCACATTTTTTCCGTGAGTTTTACTCGGCAACACCAAGCGTCTGAGAAACATTGCAGCATGAGACCAAAAAGAAACGCGACGGGCGAGCAGACGGTCAAAATTGGAAAAAAAAGAAAGGTCAGGAACGAGTTTAAAGCATCTTACATTTTACCACAGGAATAATTTCGTGGACTCTACCACTAGGGCTACCACAAACCATGTGGAGAGGATTTGGAGGAGACAAAACAACAAAATAAAAGAGAGTGGTAAACCAACTGCCATCTACTTGTCAGTTATTGTAGTGAACTTAATTGGAAAGAATCATTTTGGCTCTATCATAAAGCATAAAGCAGATAGCTACTCGGTTCAGGAAGTTTCCTCTTCTAAATTCTTTAACAAAATTGTTAGCCTATATTTTCCGTTGTTGGTTGCTTTACTATGACCGGTAGAAAATACTATTTTTAAGGAAATTAACAAATTAACGAAAAATGTTTTTATACTCTCAAATCCCCCAAAAATGTAAACACTTTTTCATTAATTTAATGAATACAAAGCCAAAATAACTTTCCATATATAATCAAAGCAAAAAAGATATCTGTTAACTAATTCAAGGAAATAACACTATTATTACCAAAATTATTAAAAAAACAACAAAAAATTATAAAATATTTCAGTAAAATGTGCTTTATTATTACGGTAAGTTTCTTTGTTTTATTTCTGTTTTGTTTGTTTTTATTGACTTCTGTTCGCTCGGTATAAGCCGGGCATTGCCGAGCGCCACTCATGGACCAGCAGGCATTAAAGTGCAGAAATACCGTTGCATTCAGATCAATTGCTCGTCTGACTTAAAATCCGTGATTCCCACTGCAAATCTTTGAAAAATGCATTCGTCTGGTTACGACCACTATGAAAAATTTCTCCACAAACTCTGCCTAAATACAAATGCAAATCCCATGCCTAAGCAGGTGGTTCCAAAAACCACCTGCTTTTGAAACTTTTACGCTAATTATGAGCTACCTAAAAGATAGTGGTTTTTAAACAACATCCTTAAATATCAAATACTACCCAATTATCGCTACTTAAGTTTACTAAGCTGACTACCTTACACTCATACGCATACTCGAATGGCATTCGGGCCTTGATAAGTAGTGAGTTCCTAGTAAAAAAACGTATCTATATATATATATGTGTGTGTGTATGCGTGTGTATGGGTGTGTGTGGGTGTGCTTGCGTGTGTGTGTCAGGTCATGTCATATGCTATTGGTACCATGTGACCCAGTACTACCTGCCTCATGGTCGGGTCATCGGCGACTAAACTGGTTCCGCATCAGACTTGTTTGGTGAGGAGGTTGGCTAGTCTTCCGGAAGGATTAAAAACAAGATCTTCAAAAGGGCGAATAAACCCTTTTTCGGAGTCAACGGCCACCTAGCACCGTGTGTATTTTTGTGTATGTATGTGTGTGTTGGGGTTGGGGAGGGCTCCTGTAAGCCGTGGTGAAGGAAACCTTTCTAAGAGGAGCAAATCTTCGATTAAAAAAAACCATAAAGTGGGAGACCAGTACCCGCATTAAGCTGGTCTGCAGTTTAACTTGTTGCTGGATATGTTGGAGTTTCTTGTTGCTGGGTCTAAACATTTTGAATCGAGAGAGTGACTTAGCTCTCGTACAAAGCTAAGTTTCTGTGACATCAGGTATGCATAGATACTCCCTCGGGCATTTGTCTATTAAAATGGTCCTGTGGCGCTGGAAGTCATTTTGGGGCACATGGAATTTAAGTGTATCAGGAAGTGGCACTTGTCAGACAAGGCGTTGTAATCATCATATATATATATATATATATATATATATATATATATATATATATATATACATATATATATATATATATATATATATATATATATTGAGGCAGAGGCGGTGAGAAAGATAGAGAGGCAGAAAGACAGGGACAATGTGTGTGAGATAAAGAGAGTTGTAAAAACTGTGATTGCTACGGATATCATTATAGAAATATAAAGAAAGAAACTATTTGAAAAAGGTGAGGGGGGTATACATATAGAGAGAAAGATGACGAAAAATATAGCTGATTTCCCGTGGCGTTGAAGCAGTACTAATACAAAAACAAAAGTTATGTCGATACATTTTACTGATAACGTCAATATCGTCGAATCTAAGATGTTGAGATATGAATAAAATGATCTCTCAGCTCGTTTTTTTAGGGTTGAGTGTCGTAGATAGATGAATAGATTAAGATAAAGATATGAAACAGAGATCAGAAAAAAACGTAGAGAATGAATTAACAAGGCATAGATATTTACACATACATGTAAATCTCTACGAATAGGAATAACACTATATTGACAGATATTGCGAACAATATAACGTAGCACACAAAATGTATTTTTGCATATATACATATACATATATATATATATATATATATAAATATATATACTTGTATATATATATGCGTGATATATATATATATATAATACCAGATGGGTGACCATTTGGGAATTCTAGGCGCTGTATGTGCTCTCCGCTTATCTCGGCATTGTTTCCAGTCGTCTTGTACCTCAATTTGCCACTGGTATGCAACAATGTTGACTCAGGAGAGGCGTGGTTAGAGGTTGCGCAAGTCTTGCCACACAAATTTCACGCGCAGGCACCCTTACAGTGGGTATCCATAGTCTGTCAAGACTGAAGGAAGCCTTCATATATACATATATATATTCGGACAGATTAGTTGCGGGCACCGCTTCCGTGGTCAAGGGATGGAACTTCACACTGTCATCACGACGGTTCTAGGTTCAATCCTCGGTTTGGGATAGGTGCTAGTCTAGCGGCACTGATGAGTTGTGATACAACGAAACAGGACTGTATGTTGATGACTACAAATATATTTTATATATATATATATATATATATATATATATATATACAGACTGACAGAAATTAATAGATTAATAGAAACTAAGATAATTTTTTTCCTAAGAACTAGACCTATAAGAATTACTGCGAGGAGGAATCATGGGCCAACATCGAAGTGGACTTAGTCAATGCAAAATAGCAAGTAGCCTTTCAATTCCCATTTCTGGTGACAATAAAGTGATCGCACAATTATCAAGAGAAGACAAAGAGTACAGAAATACTCATCTAAGTCGCCCCGGGTCGTGTAAAAAGAAATTTTGAAGAGAATACTTCGTGCAAAGCCTATGACATTGCAACACAAGCTGGTGTCAGTACCAAAACAGCTGTCAGGAATCTTCAGAAGCTGGACTACTATGGTAGAACTGTGAGAAAGAAGCGTCTTCTTTCTCCTGTGGAGAATAAATGGGCTAGTCAGATGGAAGAGAGAATTACGATTTGCATTATTTCCAGATAGAGGAAACCTTTAAGCGGGAGTTTGCCTTAAAAAGACTGCATCAAACGCTGAAAAGTGGGGGTTTCTCGGTTATGATATGGGAAAAATTTTAAATGCTGGTCTTTCAGATTTGGTGAATTTCGAGTGAAGCATCAGTTCTGCTAAATATATTTTAATAATTCATCAAGCACAAGTCGTAAAATGAACCAGGTTAACTTCCTATTAATGCGAAACGAGACCCTTTGTCAGTCTGCTAGAGCGACACAACATTGACTGAACAAAAATTGGATTAATAAACTTCCATGACCAGACCAGTTTCCGGATATGAATATAATTGAACACCTTTTGGACATATTAGACCAGAACCTTCGCATATTCTAAGCCTTAAGTTTTATCATAATTGCATATTATATGGCAAGAAATTCCTCAATATTATATTCGTCAACTGATCAATGAAATGCTTAGAAGGGTTCTAGCATGAATAACAGTAAAGAGAATGTCAAGATAGTATTAGTTATTAATTTGTGACCATTTTTTTTATTTTGTACTATAAGTTTTATGTTTATCGAAATAAACTCTTTATATCTCTCATGTCTATGTCTTTATATCTGCATGTCATATATATATATATATATATATATATATATATATATATATATATATATATATAATTGGAACAATGGAAATAGAATTCTGACAAAATAGAGAAATAAAAATAAAAAGAACAAACCGAGCTATGTGTTCATCAACGTTTCGTCTTTATTCTGGAAGTCTCGAAATGAAGACGAAACGTTGAAGAATATATAACTCGGTTTGTTCATTGTCATTTTATCTCTCTCTCTCTCTCTCTCTCTCTCACACACACACTCTCTGTATATATATATATATATATATATATATATATATATATATATATATATATATATATATATATATATTAGGACTTTTCCCGATATTGAATAATGATCAACGAAAGTTTCACAAGCCAATATTTTTTATTGAAATCGAAATCTGTAAATTCGCCAATTTTTATATCACATCGATTGATTGCCGGCGCATCTTATGAATCGCCTGCGGCGCGTGTGTGGGAGCTTCACATGCGGCCTGGAGAGTGACTTACTTCACAGTACATTGTATGCTACACTAAGAGATTTATGAGTTGATTTTATAATTTTTTAATGTGTAATCGTTTTAAATAAAGTGTAAAATGCAAAAGTTTACTATCATGTTTCAATTTAGTTTAGTTTGAACAGATATATCGAGGGCATTGCCAAGGCTGCTGTAAAGAAGATAACCTCTCCCTAACGTGCTAGGGACTTACTTATGCCTGAGTGTACCCTGTATGCTAACAAGGCCGCCGGGCGCCCATGTATGGACTATTGTTGCCCCATTTGGGTTGGTGCACCTGCTATTAGTTTCTATTACACAGGGTTCAAAAGAGAGTCGCCAACCTAATAGGAACCGCAATGTGAACTAGGCTTCAACTTCTGCCCCATCGAAAAAATGACGAATCCCTCTACCTGGTTTACATGGCCCTTTTTTATATGGTAGGTGTTCCGACGAAATAAACATCCTTGTACCCCCTTGAGGTAAAGACCCATGCTAGACGCG
Organism: Euprymna scolopes; assembly: GCF_053919585.1. Lineage (NCBI taxonomy): Eukaryota > Metazoa > Mollusca > Cephalopoda > Sepiida > Sepiolidae > Euprymna > Euprymna scolopes. The sequence goes on along the minus strand of NC_136512.1, from coordinate 22,228,895 downwards.
ACAAGCGGCAAATTTCTAGCATAGTAGATATCCCCCGATGCCAGAAAGCCTTCTACTCTAATAGTTTCCAGAACTGCTAGACATTGGAATTCCCTTCCGTGTTCCTGTTTCCATGGCTCTACTGACATGCAGAATTCTATGTGTAATGTAAACAGACGTCATGCTGCTCAACTTCGTACATAGTACCACTGCAAATAATGCCCCTTCTAGAAGCCCCCTACTACAAAGTAGCACTTTGCCTTGTGTCGGGTGAAAATGTAATTAAAATAATAAATGCATTGACGTAAAGTTGTCTGTGGTATATGAGAATTAACATGGAGATATGCATACGTATAATACGTTTCTGATAATTAATATCATCGGGAAATCAGAAACTATCTAATAAATAACATCAATTTAGCTTGCAGCAAACTTTCACAATAGATTCTACAGATCTTAGCAACATCTTTTAATCTTAGATGTGTTGATTGGACGCACGACTTGACCTGGCAACCATTTTGCTTCTTCATCTATTGGCAATTTATTTTCTTAGAAAAATTACGAAACATTTTATATAATTGGATATATAGTCACACACATCCTCCCCACATATATTATTTAATTCAAACTCAACCGGCGCTCCTAAGGAACACATTCATAACATATATACAGGGTGACCTTCCAACAAAACGGGCCACAAATCTAATTAGGCCCCGTTTCTTAGTGTTTTTTTCCGAATGAAATAAAACTTTCGTCATAACTAGTTAATTATATTCAAAACATCACATCAAAACAATAGGGTTTTTGGCCTTTTTTTCTCCGTTCTACAGTATATGTTCTATATGGCTTCTATTTAGTTTTTTTTGGGGGGGGTCAACCTGTATATATATATATATATATATATATATATATATATATATATGCTTATATATGTATTGTATGCATATATATATATATATAATATGCATATACATATATATATGTATTGTATGTATATATATACATATACATACATGTATATATATATATATATATATATATATATATATAAGATGGACTCTCCCGTCGATTTCGACGCATGAGGTTCAGACACCACATATTTCTAAAACTCATTTATGCTTTTGCCTTTGATGACTTTTTAGTCCAGCAAGGGACTTGCAAACAAGGCCAAAAATAGAACATGAATGTGGATTTAACGCTGCAGATATTGGTGCGGTTGCTAGTCGTTTTGCTCTTACTCTGTTTTCTTTCAGTTGCCTTAAGCTTTCAGATTGAAACCTCTGGAGACCTTCAAAACACCTTGATCTCCATCCTTTTCGGTCATTCACATCTTCAAGACTCCTGTATTGTATGTTCACTGCAGACAAGTTACTCTTCAACTTGTCCATCGCAATTTTTGGAATTCTGTCATCGGGCATCCTCAATACATGACCAGCCAACCACAATTGTGATTGAATAAGGAATGATTCTATGCCAGATATTTTGCATTTTGTAAATAATTCGGCATTTGATACCTTGTCGCGGAGGCTGACCACATATGGAGCGTAGACAGCTTTTGTGGAAAACGTCCAGCTGATTAATGTCATGTCTGTATGGGGTCCATGACTCAGATCCATAAAGAAGAATGGAAAGAACAACAGCGCGGTAGACAAGGATTTTTGTGTCTAGTCGAATACCCCTTTCGTTCCACAAGCGATGGCGAAGATTTCCAAAGTCAGAACTTGCTTTAGCAATCCTGCTGACAATTTCATCATCAAGAGAACCGCCCTGGTTCACCTTGCTACCAAGGTAAGGAAAGGACTTGAAATAATTGATATCATGACTGTCGACTTTCAGCTTGCGCTCAGGAAATCTATACTCTGGTGTTTTTTGCTTTACGCCTTCAACTTGTTTTGGAGTAGGGTGTGGCTGATGCACTACCTCAGTCTTCCTTATACTAATTGTCAAGCCAAAGGCCTTGCACGCGGCTGAAAATCGATCAAGAAGAACCTGGGCTTTTTCATAGGATGTGGCTACCAGTGCGGCATCGTCAGCGAAGAGCAATTCGCAAATAATTTCGGTGCGAAGAAGAGTCTTGGCCTTAAACCGTTCATGGTTAAATAAGCCACCGGATGACCGAAATTGAAACTTGACACCAGTGTCCAAATCATCAAATGCATGTTTCAGCATTAGTGTAAAGAAGAGCGCAAAGCGGACTAGTGCCATTACACATCCTTTTTTGTTCCCATTCTTAACATCAAATGGATCAGACATCATACCATCTGAGACAACATTGGCCTTCATCCCCTCGTGAAAGGAAATGATCACATTCAGCATGTTTTCTGGAATACCAAGCCTTCTAAAAACTTGCCAAAGAGCATCGCGATTCACAGTGTCGAAGGCTTTCGTCAGGTCAACAAACTCCATATACAATTATTGATTTTTCTCACGGACCTTTTCTGCCACCTGACGTAAGGAAAATATCATGACAATGGTGCCGCGACCTGACCGAAACCCACACTGAGACTCTGGATAGACCTTATCTACGAAACGATTTATGATTCGGTTTAGAATGAGCCTAGCCAGAATCTTTCCTGCAATTGAAAACAGAGATATCCCCCCGATGGTTGTCACAGACATTCTTGACACCCTTATTTTTGTAGAGATTTTTGATGCAGGCATCTTTGTAGTCGTGTGGAACTCGGCCTGCTTTCCATATCTATACAAAGAGAGCATGGAGCTTTTTTACCAGCACATGCCCACTATGCTTTACACTTCCGGCGGAATTGGATCCTTTGGTGATGGGGACTTGCAAGAAGCTATTTGTTTGATGGATTCCCATACCTCCTGATAAGTAGGTTCCAATGACAATTCTGGAATATCTAGATTCTGAGGAATAGAGGACACGACATCGCTGTCAATGACAGAGGAGGTATTTAAGACAGTTTCAAAATACTCCTTCCAACGATTGAGAATATCTGATTTATCAGTCAGCAATGCCTCTACATCGGCTGTGCTTAATGGGGAAGCACCACTTTTCTGAGGACCAAATACCTCTTCCAGACAATCATAGGAGGCTTTCGTGTTCTTGCTGTCTGCAGCTCCCTGCAGAGCAATTGCCTTATTGTACCACCGCTGTTCTTTCATAGCTCGGAGAGCTCGTTGTACCTCACCTTTACACTTTTTGTAGGCCGTGTCCTTCACTGTTGAGTTTTTGTCATTTGTTAGATGAGTGCATTTGGTTAATCAGTGCTTTAATTTCATCATTCGTCAAACCAATCCTGATGTTTTCTTTTCGGACATCTACTGCTACAGCTTGAGTTGCTTCTCGCAATGCTTTCCAAGAAGATTCAACATCATCAGTTACATCAACACCCTCAAGGTTTTCATCAAGGTTATTAGAGATCTCAGTTCTCTTTTCCCTGGATTTAAGAGGCCGCGCACATCAATGCGTTTGGGACCTGTTGATCTTGTAACTCTGTGCCTTCGCACATGCAACGGCAGTTTACTTCTGGGAAGGGCGTGATCCGAAATATAGCAAGAAGTGTGGAAAGAGCGAGTGATTTCGAAGTCACTCATGTGCTTCCGCTTTGTTATGGCGAAGTCAATAAGATGCCAGTCATTGAACGAGGATGCATCCATGTCATCTTCCGATGCACAGGTTGTTGGAATATGGTATTGGTAATACAGAGGTCAAACTCCCTACATATTGTAAGAAGTCGTAAAACATTTGCATTTACCTTGCCTATGCCATGCTTACTAAGTACACCGGTCCACGACAGATGGTCACATCCACCACGAGCATTGAAATCGCCAGCAAGAACGAGTTTATCATGGTGTCGAACTCTGGAGAGGACACCACGGAGGGTATCGTAGAAGTCATCCTTCTCTTGATCTGAACTGGCTAACGTTGGGGCGTAACAACTAACTAGCGTTACCCTGGTGTTTCCTTCTAACTCTAGGAAAAGAGTTGCCACACGATCAGATATGCGTTTGGGCAAAGACGATAAGGACTTTGCCATCTTGGACTTAATGGCAAAACAAACGCCTGATTGGCGGGGTTTATTTTCTGCCTTTCCTGACCAAAAGAAGTCATATCCACCCTTTTCCTCTCGAAGTTGAGAATTGCCAGGCAAGCGAGTTTCACATAAGACAGCAATGTCAACCTCATACTCTGTAACTTAAGAGAAACAATGGCTGTCTTGCGCTCGGGTGCAGCATCATTATCCTGGAGGGTACAGACATTCCAACACTCGATTGAGAGATTCTTTGTTGAGTTTATTTGTCGTATTCTATTGTTCTGACTGCGCAACTGGATAACCAGACAGCCAAGTTAAGTGGTGAGCAAGCTATTTTTAGTGCTCCTTTTATCGCCCCCTCCCCGCTACAGGGAAAGCAGTGCTATCCCTAAACAGTGCTGTTTTGTCCCTGATGGAAGACACGAACAGCACAATTGCTCAGAGTTTTGTGCTAGAACGGCCATCTACCATCAGCCGCCCCTGTGCAGAGATCCGGCTGAGGACTTCCAGTAATATCCTTTACATGTCCCCGTCGCTTTCACTCCATCGCCAGTGGACTTCTTGCAGGACAGTGTGAGGTTTTCAAAATGAAATTACGATAAGCTGTCAGAAACCAACACAAATGACTTGATTTAAGTGATGAAGGATCGTGTAGGACCATCTACACTTTTTGGAACTGTTGATTATCTCAATCGGTGCAAACCAATTGCCACAGAACAAGCAGACAACAGCCTCAGGTTTGATGTAAGAGTTTCCTTCTCTTAGTGGTATAACCGCGCCCCCAGACACCAACCTGGTAATTTCCTTGTACCGGCGCAAATATATATATATATATATATATATATATATATATATATATATATATATATATATAAGTATACATACACACAAACACACATGATGCTAGTTATCCGTTGACCCCGAAAAAGGGTTCATTCGCCCTTTGTAAGGTCTTGTTTATGATCCTTCAGGGAGACTAGCCGCTCTCCCTACCAAAGAAGTCTGGTGGGGGAACCAGTTTAGTCGTCGGTGACCCGACCATGAGGCAGGTAGTACTGGGTTACATGGTACCAGTAGCATATGACATGACCTGACACACACACACACACACATACACACACACACACACACACACACACATATATATATATATATATATATATATAAATGCAAATTCAAAATAGAGTAATTAAAATGGCGTACTGGAAACATATTATGAGATATTTACAGCTTCCTTTCACATTTTCAGAATTTTAATCATGTCAGAACGCACGTTAATTCCTTTTGACGGATTGATTGTTGCTATATTTTCTGATTGGTTAAGGGGGTAATAAAGTCACTGATTAATATAATAATTGATTGATTTTGCGCTACGTAACAGATACTGTCAAGAATTGTAAATGTAAACTGAATTAAAAGAATAAATTATAAGATGGTTAACATCATGAACTTTGTAATATTCTTTTGTATTTTATTAATTATATATATATATATAAATAAATATATATATATATATATATATATATATATATATATATATATATATATATATATATGACGTGATAAAATAAGTCCTATTGAGAATACTGAACTGTTTCGGGAGCTAAGTATGACTACTTACTTTAATCACATAAATTAATATACTAAGATATAATTTTATGCGTAAATATTTTAGTATTTATTCTAACATTGCTCAGTACATTGGTAGAGCTGGATAGAGCGTTATGAAAATATATATGCCAATTAAGCTACAAAGAATGATTTACGTTTAATTCTCGTGAGAATTCTTCAGGCCCTGCTGCTAATATATATATATATATATATATATATATATATATATATATATATATATATATATATATATATATATTATAATGAACATTTTTCGATTTCTGACTCATATCACCGCCCGTCGGTAATTCTCACTGTTTACTATGCTAAAATCACAATGACTAATGTAAACCTATTAACCCTTATCCTTGAGTGGCCTCTGGGCCTTGATAAGTGGTGACACCCATGTAAAAAAAAAAATCGTCAGTAACATAACATCACTAAAAGGAACATTCTCTCTCGTTTAATGTAAACGGAGTGTGTTACAATATAGGTACATTATTCAGAATGAAATGATAATAATTTGGTTTTGTGTCTTCCTAGAATGGTTCCAATAAGGGGGATCGATTTATTAGCATTTCTTAATCGAAGCTGAGCACCTCTTATAAATCTTTAATCATTAAACTTTTTATATTTTGATTAAATTTGTTAGTTTACAGTCGCTGATAATTAACTAAAAAAATAAAATTGAAAAAAGGACAAAATTAAACAGAATGATACCTTTTCAGAATTGACCCGATTCCTCAGAATATTTCGTCAGTTATTGTTAAAGCTTAACCGGCATACACCGGATTAAGCCGAACATAATATACATGCATATATATATATATATATATATATATATATATATATATATATACACAACGAATGGAATGTCTGTTTAATAGTAAAAAAAAATATATATATGTGTGTTTTTAGAAACTATATAAAGCAGAGAAGAACAAAGATAACGAATCTTTGAATTACGTTTAATCGAATACTTATGGGAAATAAAACGTTTAGTTTTCAATTTCGAGTTTTTCAAATTGAAAATCAAATTTTAAAAAAGAACAACATCTACATAAATACGATGAAAATTCAGAAAAAAAAAGAACACGTATTAGAAACTAAGTAAAGTTTGTTTTATCAGCAATGGTTTGTTCAAAATTATACCAAAATAATTATGTTCAAAATGCCGCAGTTTATGTTCGATGCTCAAGGGAAAAATGACCTGCCTTATACATTTAATTATCTATGAGTGATAGTAAAAGTTGAGTCCATTCAAAAAAATATGTACATTTTGTAAAACGGGACAGTGTTTCGATATCCATTTCAGTATGCTCTACTTGGAAATTCTACATACATGCATATATATATATATATATATATATATATATATATATATATATATATATATATATATATATATATACATATTTATTGTCTTATGGCAGCCTATCCCATGGTAACACATATTCGGTGAGTTTTTGACACTGTATTGTATAGTTTTTAGTTTTCAACTTTCCCAAAGTTAACGTATTCAACAGAGTCTGCAACCATTTCTGTTTTCGAGCCGATTAAACATTTTACATCACATAAAAACACTAAATAGTTATCCAGTTAGGTAGAAACGTAACTTGCCTTACATTTGCTTTAATTTATTTGTTTTTGGACAACTTTTTCGAATCTGTGTATAGTAACCCCCCCCATCACTCAAATATTAATTACTAACTCACATTTTTGTATACAGAAAACAAAAACACAAAAAAAAGGCATTTAGCGTTTCAAAATTTTTCTACGTTCCACTGATTGGTGGTCGAGCCCAAGCCATGATTGGCGGTAATCCCGAGGATCAGGATCCAATTTTGCAAGAGTACAATTTTTTTTTTCATTTTCGCCTTTTTTTTTAATTTTTGGGGTGGATTGCTGTACTAAGAATATAAGAAACATGCATTTTCTCTTTTTATTAGAATTTTCCATTACACCAAATTGAGCCACAGCAACACGTGGCAGATTACAGCTAGTATATATATATATATATATATATATATATATATATATATATATATATATATATATATATATATATATATATATATGCAGGATGATCCAACGTTGCTCGCGATTTAAATATGACAGAGACTAATATTTCGCATTTCCATATTTTTATTGTCATCAAAGTTCCTCATTTTTAAACCCAATCGATTGATTGCCTGCTCTTGTGCTGCCCAATCGCGGTGCACCAGAAGAAACCTTCACATGCCTTCCCGCACTGATTTTGGTTTACATAGGTGTCACCCCTTATCAAGGCCAAGAGACCACTCAGGGATAAGGGTCAATGAGACATTATCATAGCAATCATTAGCAGTGTAAATTAGATAAATTGGATTACTTAAGGGGCACGGCTCATTAAGATTTTTTTACGTTGAACTTGAAAACGACCATATTGTAATCAACTAGAAAACAGGTAAAAGGAAGGCAGTTCCGCAGGTGTTCCGTTCTAAGAAAGACGGTTAGTCTACAATGTATTATAATTTACATTGCACTGTTGAGAACATACTGTTGATTTTATACAATTGCTTCCATATAATGGCTTTAATTAAAGTTTAATATCCAAAAGTCAAGTATAATGCTTCAATTGTGCTCTAACCGGAAAATATTGAGAGGCACTAGCAATGAGGCTCACGGCTCAATCAATTAGCAATCAGGCTCATATATATATATATATATATATATATATATATATGTTTATGCTTCTGAGGTTATAAAATATATATAGACTGTATAGTGGTGCTACATTTCCCAAAAATTTTTGAATATATATATATATATATATATATATATATATATATATATACTAGCCTGGGTGCCCGGTGTTGTCCGAGTGTTTGGAGGTATGTGTTGGGCAAGAAAAAAACTGGTAGTAGGCAGGCCGGCTCGAACCCATAACGCGATGGCGAAAAAACGTGAAAGTAAATCTGACATGTTATCGTTACTTTTCTTTTACAAGCTTTCATTTGCTTAATTTTGATCAACAGTCACTGAGGTTTGGAACTTTTAAAATTGCCAATAAATGTGGTGTATCTATATATATATATATATATATATATATATATATATATATATACATGGATATCTACATTAGTAGTGAAATTAAATAGGTAAATGTTTATATCTTTTGTTCTTTAGGAAGAACATTTGCAGGCATTTTGACGATTATAATAAAGTTCTACGGTGAACATTTAATGGAAATTTTTAAATAACCCTATATTTTTACATTAATAAAATACGCCCAAATTTGCCCACATTTGTATATGTGTTGTCCTGCAGGCCAGCTTAAGTTTTGTTTTTCTGTTGTCTCCCCTGTGACACCAATATATATATATATATATATATATATATATATATATATATATATATATATATATATATATATGTGTGTGTGTGTGTGTGTGTGTGTGTATGTGTGTGTGTGTATATATATATATATATACACGAGGGACGTGCAATAAGTAATGCCCCTGATCCACTTCCAGTTGTCTGGTCTAGCTGAAATGTTGCATGTGCCATGATTTATATCTCTACGGGTGATGTGTCAAGTCACAGCTCTGAACTAATTGTGGTTTCTGTATTACAGGTGTTCGAACTGAGCTGGTGTGAAATGGAGCCTGTTGAATGTCGAGCAGTGATCCGGTTTTTATATTTGAAATGATGCACACCACAGGAGACTTTTGATGAAATGAAAGAGACTTAGGGTGATAATGCGCCATCATATGACCTTGTAAAACGCTGGCATCGTGAATTCTTACATGCCCGGAAGTCTGTGAGAAAAAGCTCCCAGACCTGGTCGCCTCCCCCTTTCAGCCATTGATGAGGCATATGTCTGTCAAGTTGAGGCTGCCATTTTGGAAGATCACCGCATTACTATTCGCCAAATAGCCCAAGATGTCTAGATTAGTGCAGGGTCTGTGGAAACTATCATTCATGACCATTTGCATATGAATTGGGTGTCTTCCAGATGGGTTCCCAGGTTGCTTACACCATTCCAGAAGTGAGAACGCGTCGAGTGCTCGAGGATTAATTTGAGATGTGCCAAGAAGATGAGTCAAAGTTTTTCAAAAAACTTATTACACAGATGAAACCTGGGTCCATCACTATGATCCAGAGACCAAAGCCCAGTCAATGCAGTGGAAGCACTTGGACTAACCAACTCCAAAGAAGGCAAGGGTTCAGCCCCCCCCCCCCGCTTGCAAGGTCATGCTCACAGTCTTCTGGGACCAGGACGGAGTAGTGATGAAAGATTCCTGGCAAAGGGTACGACAATTACAGGATCCTATTATGCTTCCCTTTTGAGGAAATTAAGGCAAGCTATCAAAATCAAGAGGCGGGGCATGATGAGCAACAGTACCCTCCTCCTGCAGGACAACGCTCTGGTCCACAACTCGCATGTCGCCAGATAAGAATCACGGGCGTGTGCTTATGTAACCCTTCCCCATCCTCCCTACTCTCCTAACCTTGCACCCTCTGACTTTCACCTCTTCCCAACCATGACGTTGTTTTTGAAAGGAAAGCGTGTCCCAGATGATGCAGCCTTGATGTCTAAAGTCACGTCGTGGTTGGAGGACCAACCTGAGGTGTTCTACGAAAACCGTCTCCAGAGCTGCATCAAACGATGGGAGAAATACATTACTCTGGGTGGTTCCCATAGAAAAAGACTAATAACTGTGCCGAGTTTCGTTGCTCTACTGCTATGGGAAGTGGGCCAGGGGTATTACTTATTTCACGCCCCTCGTATATATATATATATATATATATATATATATATATATATATGAATATTTTGAAAATTTTAGGTGTCAGGAAACTGATAAAATCATTTTATGCCCTTTTGTTGGTGTTGTAAGTCCAATATTTCGCTAAAAATTGTTTCATCAGGATAATTAGTCAGTTCGTAGTTTTTTTTCTTTTCTTTCTATCTGTTGTTATAGAGGGAGGAAGTCATTAAGAAGAAATTTAAAAGTACGAGCAGTACATTTTTGACGTGTGCGTTCGCTCCAGTTTCAAGCAGGAATATGAAATAAGAAAATAGTTTCACACTATTTGAAGACACTTGTTTTAAATAGAAATTTGAATATTTTGAAAACTTTAGGTGTCAGAGAAAATGATAAAATCATTTCTATCCAAAACAAGTGTCTTCAAATAGAAGAAAACACACTACGAACGGAAGAACTGCACTGATAAAGCTATTTTTAGCGAACAACACCACAAAACCAACAAAAGGACATAAAAATGATTTAATCATTTTCCTGAAAACCTACACTTTTCAAAATATTCAAATTTCTATTCAAAACAAGCGTCTTCAAATAGTGTGAAACTATATTCTTATATATATATATATATATATATATATATATATATATATATATATATATATACGTAAATTGAATAAAATCACAACCTACATGAATAGAAATTCACTTATTTTGGCGTAAAGCTCTTACAGCTGTTTCGTGAAAGGAGAGACATAATTATAATAGATAAAGAGGAATACCCACAATAAATGAATAATTATAATACAAGATAGAATTACAGAAACACCTAATTGGTTTAATGTAGCACTTTAAATTCCGAGTGAACCTAGAGCTTATATAATTTTTAAATCCTTCTTTCGTCACATTGTTTTTAGAAGTGACTTAGATCTAAAGGTTTTTTTTTAGACGTAAAAAAGAAAGTTTTTATTGTTTTACTAAGTTTACTATAATCTTCTGTTTTTTTTTAAACCGCAAATCCATGTTGTTTGTGTCAGTTCCTTAACTCATTATCATAATCGTTAGCTTCATACTTCTCCAAATTACTCATTTATCACATTTTATTTTTTACATGTAAATATTATCAAGTTTTAACTAGACGTAAATAATGAAGTTTTTATTGTTTTACTAACTTTCATATAATCCCCCATTTTTTAAAACCCCAAATCCATGTTTAATTGTACATATTCTATCCTGGATCCTGAATTCAGGGTTTGATCAATTTCTCATTCGTTCCTTGAACCCGCGAAATCTAAATAAAAGCTAAAGGTAAATTAGAATATCATTAAAAAGTGAGACTCATTTAAAATAGTGCCCCCAAAATAGGCTAAAAACCAAGTAAGAGGAAGATGTTCTTGACTGTAAGGGTTGTACGAAACTAAAAACTAAGTATAAATACGAGCTCCATTTGTATATGGAG
>NC_136512.1:22127100-22214600 GCF_053919585.1 Euprymna scolopes | reverse complement strand
ACATTTTCCCTTTATAAAATAACCGAACTAAATATAATGAATATTTAAAGAACCAAAAGCAAATGTCGGCTATCTACGTCCTGCATACGATTGTCACCGGACCGTGAGCCTGATTGCTAATGCCTCTCAAATTCAATGGCTTTCAAATTCTAAAAAAGGCTACTCTTATCTTTAGATCGACCCAGAAAAATATTCGAATTCGATCACAAAAAAAAGAACGCGATCAAGTTAATCACTAAAAGTCTGCGTAAAATATTAAAGAATATCCATAAATCACCAATGAATAACACTTAAATCAAGTTACTGGCGGCAAGCAAGAGGCGAACTCAGATTTAAATGGAGAATTTTGTCTCTGTCAACTTTCGATTTCATGCCTTATGAATCTGTCAGCACATGCTTGCAACTATTTGTAAGTACATGTGTTTTGGTTTTGTGTGTATAGTTAGTTTGTGGTACAGTTTTCAATATCACTTTCAAACATGCACGTTATAATTTCATCCATGTCAATTAGCTGACTTTTTTTTCTGTTGGTGTGTTTTGAGGTTGCTTGAAGAAAAGTAAATGTTGTTAGATGTTGCTTGAAGAAAAGTAAATGTTGTTAGATGTTGCTTGAAGAAAAGTAAATGTTGTTATATTTTGTAATTTTTATATTTTGTGTGTTACACAATATTTATTTTTGTGTGTGTTACAAAGATGCTGCACATCTATTTCTAATTCTCTTTCGGTGGAGGAGAAATCCTTCACGACTGAGACAATTTTTATTTTTGTACCTTTTCTCTACGTTAAAAAACGACCCTGGTGTGTAACTCTGTCCCGTGGGGAGGCATAGTAAATAGGTACAAAGTTTATTTTGATGTGTGTTACACAACGTTTATTTTGTATGTGTTTAACCAGGTTATTTTTGTGCGGGTTACACCATGTTCATTTTTGTGCCTGTTACACAATGTTTATTTTTATGTGTGTTACACTGTGTTTATTTTTGTGTGTGTTACACCATGTTTATTTTGTGTGTGTTACACCATGTTTATTTTGTGTGTGTTACACAATTTTTGTGTGTGTTACACTATGTTTATATTTGTGTGCGTTATTCCATGCTTATTTTTGTGTGTGTTACACCATGTTTATTTTTGTGTGTTACACCATGTTTATTTTTGTGTGTTCCACCATGTTTATTTTTAATTTTTATGTGGGTTACAAAATGTCTATTTTTGTGTGTGCTACACCATGTTTATTTTGGTCTGCGTTACACAATGTTTATTTCATGTGTGTTACTCCATGTTTTTGTGTGTTACACCATGTTCATTTGTGTGTGTTGCACTATGTTTATTTTGTTGTGTGTTACACCATGTTTATTTTTGTGTGTGTTACACCATGTTTATTTTTGTGTGTTTTACACCATGTTTATTTTTGTGTGTTACACCATGTTTATTTATGGGTGGGTTGGACCATGCTTTGTGTGTTACACGATGTTTATTTTTGTATGTGTTACACAATGTTTATTTTTGTGTATGTTACACAATGTTTATTTTTGTGTGTGTGTTACACCATGTTAATTTTGTCTGTGTGTTACACCATGTTTTTTGTGTGTGCTACACAATGTCTATTTTTGTGTGGGTTACACCATGTTTATTTTTATGTGTTACACAATGCTTATTTTTGTGTGTTACACCTGGTTATTTTTGTATGTTACACAAGGTTTTTTGTGTGTTACATAATTTTTTTGTGTGTTACATAATGTTTATTTTAATTCTGGATTTACACATTTTTGTTGACATGTTTCTGCATATGAATCTTTCCTTATTTTTCATAAATGACCTTCATCCAGCCCACGACCTATAATTGTAAGGTGATCCGACCCGCGGAGTCGATTGAGTTAACGATCCCTGACTGAAAGCTTAGTCATCGTTATAACAATATCCAGATTTGATATTAAATAACGCGAATAGTTTTAATATGCTGTAAAACAAAATATCTTTACAAAGCAAAATGAATACATATTACAATATATAATACACTCGAAATATAAATATTTTTTTATCTAAATGATCGAATTATTCATGTAACAACCCATCAAATATTTATTCTCCATAAAACAAAACAACCGAACCAAATATACAGAAACGTCTGCTATTTTCCCCCAAACGCGCACTCGCTGAACGTGTTGATTTTTTTGCCAGTGTACGATAAAAAAAAAACATCAATTAATGAAAAGCGTTTCTTTACATTCATGAATCTTATTAATCTACAATCAGAACTTGCTACGGTTTTGAAAGGTTTTATTGTGGAGAGAAAAGTTGTTCACGAGGGGAGAGACTAAAATGAATTTATTCGAAAAAAATGGATTAAAATTAATTCTTTTAATTTGCTTACGTAGCATTAAGATATGCCCGACAATAGAAAGAGTATCGATGAAATTCACTACAATGTAACTGTTGTGAGACCCGACTTGCATCTCGACTTCCACAACGCGAAATGTCTTGAAAATTTCTCCTGTTCCTAACACCTGATTTCTATCGTATTTCTTTAACCAGGGGGTTAATAGTTGATACTCGAATCAATCGCACTAGGTAGACTGAATTTATTTCAGTTTCCAACCAGGATGTCGTGACATATACGACGATTTTTATTAGTGAGATGCGAAAGTTGGTCTATCATAGAAAAATAATTCAGTTTCAATTTCTAAATATATTTTTTACTTGTTCATTGCCGGAAAATGTCATCTACTTAATGTTCGTTCAAATTAATAACGGTAATACTTATCGTTTTTCATAAGAAGTTTTAAGGGACAATTTTCCACAGTTTTTTTTTTTTTTGTTCACGGACTCAAGCACCACAAAAGGCGAAAATTTTAAGATGCAAATAATAAACAACAAAAAACGGTTGTAAAGCTTAAATAACTTTAATATATATTCCAACTTTTTTATAAAAGGTCGAGGAAAATCGCATTAATTGGCCAAGATTATGGACTAAATGTATATTATTTTTCATCATTAATTAGTAGAGCTGTTATGAATAAAATCGTATGATCATTATAATAGTTTACTCTGATCAACCCACGTTTAAATTGATGGCGCTTCAAATGGCGACATATTAACGTTGAAACGCTGATCGATCCACGTAGACTGTTCATAATCGTACAGTAACTGTACCTATTTACTATGCCTCCCCACGGGACAGAGTTAGACACCAGGGTCGTTTTTTAACGTGGAGAAAAGGTACAAAAATAAAAATTGTCTCAGTCGTGAAGGATTTCTCCTCCACTGAAAGAGAACAAGAAATAGAAGTGCAGCATCTGAAGAACAAATACTACACTTTGATCTTGACCAAAAGGCCATCTATGATATTAGAGATATATTGCTTGAAATAGGTTTAGTACCCGTTATCAATATAATTAAATTTAGTACACACATATATATGTGTGTATACATACACACACTCACACGCACCCACACACATGCACACATATAGTAAGTTGTAAAAATATATGGCAAAACAGAATAATCCGCCTTTCATTCTTGTGAGAATTCTTCAGGCTTATGCGTCTCCCCCCTCTCTCTCTCTATATATATATATACATATATATATACACACACATATATATATATATACACACATATATATATAGAGAGAGAGAGAGACAGAGAGAGAGATAGATAGATAGATAGATAGATAGATAGATAGATAGATACTAGCAGGCCATCCGGCATTGCCCGGTCGTAAGATACGCTTAAGTATGATATTTTAATTACGTATTGATAATTATGGAGACAACTCTCTATCGTTATATTGAAATGAATATATGATACTGAGATAAAAAACTAACAAAATATATATGACATATGTGCAACCAGCTTGACTTGACACCTAAGTAAGGGTGACGATTCGTGTCAGTCCTGGAATTCGAATCCAGGTACGAACACATCTGTCGCTCCATTTGCTAAGTCTCTAATTAACATCTACCAAACAATTGCCACAATAATGAAAGAAAATTAAGAACTATTAAACGCTAAATTTGGTTAAATATATTTAACAATTTACTGTTTTTGCACAAGCGGAAGCCGTGAACATTGCTTTAAGTGCTTAAAATATAATATAATTAAATAATAATTATTCTTATTACCTACATAGACTGGTGTTTCATGGTTGCACAATCACCAGTATAGGGGTGTTAATTTCTGCCGGTGATGGAATTCAATGCAAGCCACAAAGGTAGCCTTTACACCATTAGCTAAGTCTCTACGTGTATTTATATATATATATATATATATATATATATATATATATATATATATATAAGAAAAAAGAATTAATAAAACATGTTAAAACATTTTAAGAAGAATTAAATATATATGTATATGTGTGTGTATATATATATATGTATATATATATACATATATGTTATGAAAATATATATGGCAATTAAGCTACACAGAATTCGTCTACTTAGCTGTAATTGTGTATTGAACACTGTTGAAGTAAATATTGAACATGTGCGCATAATATTTATCATCTCATATTAATGTATGTGTTGAAATGAGCTAGTAATACATATATTACTATATATATATATATATATATATATATATATATATATATATATCGATAACTACATATATATATATATATATATATATATATATATATATATATATATATAAAAGGGAAAAGACGTTACTGTTACATTAGAACTTTATCACATTATCATGCAAATAAAGCTCATTACAATACGTTAAAGAGAAATTTTAGGTTATGGCATTTAAACTGTAAATGCTTCACATCAGAAGAATAGAAAAATAGGTATTATAAAGGGCCTTCTTACCTCAGTACATTTAAATTCTAATAATTTACTCCATCCTTTTTTGAAATGATAATCTAGTAAAGTTCAAATATAACTTTAATCTTCATCTCTCTATTTTTACTCATGAATCGGATGGAGCTTCATCTAGCCATAACGGTTGACCCTTTCTCTCTAAACAAAAATCCTTTTTTTTTATTCAAGTTAAATTTATTTATATAAGAATTTAAAATGAAAATCAAGAAACAAAATGCTCAACGATCTCCTTACTTTTTTTTTAAATAAAATGTAATTTTAATATAATTCTATTTTAGCAGTTTTTAAATGGGAAGTATATGTTTTTAGCTTCTAGTTACAGACGGATGATCAGGGTGGAAAAATCATCGTTTTGGAATCCTCTATTTTGCAGTTATTTTATTCATAAAATATGTTGTAGGCTGTTTTTAATCGTGGGTTGTTATACTTCAGTGTCCACATAATCTTGGGTCCTCAGGAAATAATTCGCACCGATTATTTATTCCTGGGTACTCGACATAATTGATCTATTCATCTATCTATCTATATCTATATCTATATCTATATCTATATCTCGTCCTCTCTCTCTCTCTCTCTCTATATATATATATATATATATATATATATATATATATATATATATATATATATAGAGAGAGAGAGAGAGAGGTAGATAGATAGATAGATATAAATATATATAAACAAAGGTATACATATATATATATACATATATATATATATATATATATATATATATATATATATATATATATATATATATATATATATATAAACAGTACTATATGTGGATAACTATAATGCTCCCTGTCTTAGGTTGAGCATTTGGGAAGTGATATACAATTACCATTAGAGTATGAAGCGATGCTCTTTGTTTAAACAAATTGAGCTTAGGTACTTTATACAATGTTAAATCCTAAACAATTCACTGCCCGTATAGCGCAACGGTAAGAAGCTCCGGCTGTCATTTAGCCGATTAGGTTTCGATACTGCTTTACGTTAGTTGTTTTTCCTAGTACTGCATGTGGATAACTATATATATATACATGTTTTTGTTTTGCAATACTTTATGAATGAATTCAATTACATATACGAAATTGCATTTTTACCTAAATGCGAGCATTAACTAATTTTGGTACCCCCAAATGGGGAGCGGGATATATATTACTTTTATATTTTAAAAATAATATATATATATATATATATATATATATATATATATATATATATATGGTGTAAAGGAGTGTGTGTGTGTGTAAATACAAGAGTAGTTATGCGCTTTTGAGGGCTATTTTTATTATATATTGAATCGATATATTCTGCGACGGTATAGAAACGGTTTGTGTTTGGTGGTGTATTGATAAAAAAAAAAAATTAGTTCAACTTTTTATTGGCAGAGGGCGCGTTGATTTGTATATTGCGTGGAATGAAAGAGACTAATGAACAGGATACGGAAGCGAAACCACAAGCCACACGTCGTTCGGACATTTCTCTTTATATATATATATATATATATATATATATATATATATATATATATATATATATATATATATATGTCCGAATCACTTTTGGCCGTTTCGCCACCGTATCCTGTTCACACACTCTCTCACACACACACACACACACACACACACACTAACATATACACATATATATATGTATATACGCACACACATATCTATAATATAAAGCTGAATATCTGTGTGTGTTGTGTGTTTGTGGATGGGTGTGTGTGGTCACGAATAGGCTCCTTTATGGTTGACTATTTAAAAAAAAAAACTTAGTACATATTATAGAAGATGTATCGAGGCACAGAAATGGGTATGTTTGATCTGGCCGAAATGGTGGTTCATTAAAATTGTGGGGTCTGCGTTCGCGCCTGTTCCACTAAGTATGTAAATAAAAAAAATTAAAAATTGAAAAGAAACGTTTACAAGTGTTTTTGATATAGATGTACATAATAATACTTTGATAAGTATGTTTCTACTTCAATAGGGATGGTATAATAAAATTGTGGGAATCTGCGTTCGCGCCTGCCCTCCATAGAATGGAAATAGGCACAAACTTTAATAAAGACTTGTCATATCTATCTGAGTAAGTATACTTTGATACTTATGTTTCAGTTTGAATAAATATGGTATAATAAAATTATGGGCTATTCGTTCGCACCTGACCTCCATAGAATGGAAATATGTCACAAAGTTTAACGACGTTTTTTAATATAGATCCACAGAATATTCTGATAAGTGTTTCAATGTGAACAGGTATGGTATAATAAATTATGGGGTTTATCTATTTTATTTTTACTTTCATCATATTTTGTGTTGGTTTGATACCCCCAAATTCAACCTAAATGTACAATCTTTCCTTTTCATAATCTATCATACTCTCATAAATCAGAGTTCATTTTCTGTAGGCTGCTTTTGAACCTAGTCAACGACGGGTATTTTTGCTAGTATATATATATATATATATATATATATATATATATATATATATATATATATATATATATATATATACGCTTTATTTTATTTTTTATTACCGTATTTTTCAGTTAAGTTACATTATTGTTTAAGCTACCCGGCCGTTTTTTGGCCGTCTCTAGCTTCCTTTTACAGAAATGTTCGTTATGATGGGATGAAAGAGTGAATGATGTCAGGAACTGAGGATGTTGTTATATTGTTTGCTTGGCAATAGATGATTTTTCTGATTATGCTGTATTAATAAGGTAAAAATTAGGCAACTGGTAAGACAGGTGGTAAGAACAACGGACAGATGAAAAACACACAAAGAAGAGGAGAAAAACAGAGGAGAGGAAAGTAATTGTATAGGTTGGGTAGAGGAATTTATGACATCAAAAATGTATTCTGACTTTGAATTCTTATCTGTGCGTTTATTCAACGTAATATAGTCAATAATTTACACGATGGAAATTAAGAGTGAGATGATATAAGGTATTAAGAGGAAAATAGTGCAGAAAGAAAAACACGAAGAGAGTTAGAAATAGAGCAGAAATAAAGGAAGACGTTAAAGAGAGAACGTTATCAAAATGTATTCTCATACTAATTGCCCTATTTGCCATGACCAATAACCCCATTTCGAGTTGGTTGGTTGGTTGTTTTTGTTTTACGGCATATCAACCCTTTTCAGGTTTTTTAATGTCGAATGCGGTGATTTTGAAGAAATTTTTTTTAATAGAATATATATCTTTTTTGCAAGTCAGTTTCTATTTAACCCATAGTTGGGACCCAAACAGGTACTACCACTCCGGGTCAGAGTGGACCTGCGATCAATGGCGATTAAAGGTTGGCTCCACACTCCCCAGAGCGCGTTAGCTGGGGCCTCACCATCGGATATAGTTTAAGGTCATATCCAGGACCCCCATTGAGGGACTTTTACCCTCTGCAGGGGGGGGACCAGGCGGCGTATTCTAATGCCCCACCGACAGGGCCCCGATTTCGAGAATTCAAACATGTTGGACTGACATTCTCTTACAACATAAGCAGGAAAAAATACATAAATGATATTGACACATCTGCTGCAAAGATGGTAGCCATTATTCATCGTGTTTTCATATTTTCAACACCTGTGCGTATTTTGGCTTGCTTGGTAATAAAACTTCTAAAATGCACTTATGATGTTAGCGTCCGTAAGGTGCAAACTTTCGTCAAAAGAGCCTGTTTCTTTCGGATAATTTTGATTATTGATTATCGATATTCACTGAAGATATTCCGATAGAAACCCCTTCTAAGAACACTATCAGTCACATAATGTACATTCGTGTTAAATTTCAAATAAACCGGACCTGTTGTTTCTGAGTATATAGGGAATGAATTATTGATTATCGATATTTATTCAGGATATTCCGATAGAAACCTGTTCTAAGCACATGGCAGTCACATAATGTACTTTCGTGTTAAATTTAATATGAACAGGGCCAATTGTTTCTGAGTCCATGGGGAATGAACTCACACAGACTCACTCACAGACAAATTTACTTTTATGTTATAAGTTATATGTTTTAAATTATAAACGAAACTTCTCATGTACCGGAAACTCCACCTAGGAAGTGCGCATCAGGGTTATTTCTGTATATATTTTTGTTATAGTAAGAATAGCTTATTTTGTTTGATTCAAAACTGTCTATTATTTCTAGAAAATTTAAAATGTTTGAGAAAAAGATGTGAAAATGGCTGCTTAAAAGTTTTCTCGGGGTGGATTTTAAAAGGCATATTATTTAATTCAGGATAAAACACAACAAATAAAAGAAATTAATCGCAAATAAAAATAGAAAGTGGTGAACGATATAACAGTAAATAAACACGTTTTAAAATGTATTTATATTAGAAGTTGAAACAAAAAATCATGCAATGTTTACATGAATAATCATTTAAAAACGGGACCTGTGGAAATTCCACAGGGGACTAATTCATATATAGTATATTGATGTTGGCATTCCGGAGATGTTCAACGTAAATACGGACGCCCTGATATTATTGTAGCCTTTTTGTTAAAACTGCTAAAGTACTTATAAAAGTTAGTAGGGACGCCCGCCGTAGTCCGCTCGGAAAATACGCTTAAACATGATATTTTAATTCATGCAGATTTCGTATATAGTATTATAGAGTCAATTTTCTATCGATTCTAATATATATTATAAAGTTGTGATTTCAAAAATACATGTATATTCATATGGTTTAGGTGCATCAGCATGAATAGAAACCGAAACAAAAACTTATATATATATATATATATATATATATATATATATGTGTGTGTGTGTGTGTGTGGGTGTGTGTATGTGTGTGTGCGTTGGTTTCGGTTCTGATTAAACCTGATGTGCTTAAACCATATGAATATATATATATATATATATATATATATATATATATATATATATCTGGTTTAGGTGCATCCGGTGGAATAGAAACCGAAACCAAAACTTATATATATATATATATATATATATATATATATATATATATATATATATAAATATATATATATGTATATATATTTCAGTTTTGGTTTCGGTTTCGATTCAAGCTGGTGCACCTAAACCATATATATATATACATATATATATATATATATATATATAAATATATATATATATATATATATATTCATATGGTTTAGGTACATCAGCTTAAATCGAAACCGAAACAAAAACACACACACATACACACACATATACATATATATATATATATATATATATATATATATATATATATATATATATAAGTTTTTGTTTCGGTTTCTATTCATGCTGATGTACCTAAACCATATGAATATATACGGCATAAACACGTTGACACACCGGTCCCTGCTGGATCACCCAAGTTAAGCCACGTTGCACATAGTCAATACTAAATGGGTGACTATTTAGGACTTCCAGGTGCTGTATGTGCTCTCTGCTTATCTCGGCATTGTTTCCGGTCGTCCTTAACTTGTCCTTGCCACTGGACTCAAACTGTGTCTATTCAGGAGAGGTGGGGTTGGGAATCACGCAATATCTGCTGCACAATTACATTCCTAACTGCCATTACAGGAGGTATACTTTGTCTTTCGAGACTGAACGGAAGCATCGTTTATATATGTATATACTAGAAAAAATCAATAGTCATTACAATTAAACGACAGTCACTCGAAAGAAAAAGATGTAAGCGTGACACAAAAAATAACAGCCACGCCATCCTATTAATATAAAGATTATTATTATTGCTTTATATGCTGAGGCTTTCGGTCTATAAAAAATATCTTCTTCTTAGCAAGACTTCCTTTTTTTTTTAGTTATTTTAATGGTATACAAACCGCAAGCCCTTAAATAAAACATATAAATTGTCAAAACGCTGTGATTAATAGAGATTACAGATCTCAAGTTATGAAATTTGAAGAAGGTTATAGTAATATTATAATTTTTTTATTTTACTTTATAATCGTTGTTTTTTGTTTTTTTTTTATTTTCGCGTTATTATAGGGCCAGCAATGAAATTATACATTAAAATTAAAAAAAAAAGCCTCACTTTATAAACAGCTTACAGAGACTTTTTTAATTACGGAATCTGATAACTAATAGTTTACTCCTTTTTCTATGTTTGCTACATCGCAACAAGGTAGAGAAATTTAAATATAATGTGAACAATAATATCATTACACAAATTGTTACTTAGGATGTATTTATTTTTTTCTTTTATTAAAGGTTACGCTTTACATGTCAGTAGCAATATCTCTTGTTGTGGGCGAAGAGCAGTAAACGTTTCGATAATAGGAATATTTTTTTTACATATATTCGTTATCATAACTAGAGCTGTGAGATCGTTTTACCTCTCCAGTATATATCCGACACAATTAGACACATGTAATCAATCGAGAATCACATCACTCCATCTAAAAACCTATAAGATATTAAATGATATATAATCGAGAGTCAAAATAATGTAAAGAATATTCTCTGGTCATAGCCTTAATAATAGCAGATGTAAAAAAACTAAATATTCCATCCCCTCAAAAAAGTTATACACACACACACACACACACACACACACACACACACACACATATATATATTTGTGTATATATGTGCATGTGTTTGATGTTTTTACTTTTACCATCAATTGAGTTCTGTCATCGCTTACACGCAGTATTTAAGCAAGAGACGACAGAAACGTACGAGCAAAAGAAGAGCCCGCTATCAAAGACATCCTTATATTGGCTCAAATAAGGTAACTTTTGCAGTTAATAGTATAACATCAAGTATGTTGCCAAGGTCGCTGGAAAGATAGCGGGATCCTTCTACCGCTCCAGAAGATATCTCACTACTGATGCAATTCTCTATCTATATACAAGCCAAGTACGTCCAAGGACGGAATACTGTTGCCATATCTGGGCAGGAGCTGCTAAAAACAGTCTATCCTGCCTTGACAGAGTACAAAATAGACTTCGTGGCTTAATGGGAGATGCCCTTTTCTCTACCCTGCAACCTCTCTCCCACAGAAGAGACGTTGCGAGCCTATCCTTGTTTTATCGTTGTTTCCATGGCAGGTGCTCGTCTGAACTCCAATCTCTGGTCCCCCCTCGCATATCTTTCACGAAAAACACTCGTCTAGCTGAATCCACTGTGAAAAATTTCCCCCACTCTATATCTGTGCCTAAATCAAAACGCGGATTCCATGAACAAAGCTTATTTTTTAGAACTGCACGCCTTTGGAACTCTGTTCCGTCTGCCTGCTTCCCACCGGACTACAACTTGGAGGTCTTCAAGTCCACCGTTAACAAATTCCTAATGAACCGCCCCCTTAAGTAAACACTTCATCAAATCTCCACACTAACGTAATGTACTTGCAATAACCCTTATCCCTGGGTGGCTTCCGGGCCTTTATAAGTTGTGATCACTGTGTAAAAAAAAAAATTGTAACACTAAAAATAAAGCGAAGTATGACGCTTAATTACCTAAGAATAATTAAGCATTACTTGAGAATGTATGTTGGTTCCCGCTAGGTATCTGTCCTTGGCAATCAAGTTGTAAGGACCCGTGCCGTTGGGGGTTCATCTGGTCATTTCTCTTGGGCCGAGGTGTTTTAGCTCAGCTTCAGGCGGTTCACCGTCTTATGTTTTACGGCCTCGTTCGAATGGATCTGTTTAATGCTAATTGCCTTACTATCGTTTGCCGGGGAATCCTGACAAAAGTTTTCTATGCATTTTTTTGGGGGGGGGGGGCTAAAGTCAAATATCTGCTCAAATTGCTAATATGAACCAATTAAACACTCACCTCTTAAAAGTTTATTTTTAAAGGTAGTCTCGTTTTCGAACGAATATCATGTTTAAAGGTGTCGTCGGTAAGTATTTATTATATTATATAACTACTGTCAACAATTTTCCCCACTCTTTATCTGTGCCCAAATCCAAACGTAGATTCCATGAGCAAAGCTTCTCTCTTAGAACTGCACGCCAGTGGAACTCTCTGCCGCTTGCCTGTTTCCCACCTGACTACAACTTGGACGTTTTCAAGTCCAACATAAACACACTCCTGACAAACCGCCCCCTTAAGTAAGAAACTCAATCAAAACCCCCAATACTAATGATTGCTACAATACTATCTCATTGATTGCTGTACATGCAATAACCCTTATCCCTGAGTGGCCTTCGGGCCTTGATAAGTGGTGACCTTCATGTAAAAAAAAATTATAATATAGAGACATTTATTATGTAATGTTTCGTGTAATGGTTTTCATGATCGACATTTCGTTTTCGCTGCAGATTATAAAAAACAAACGCAAACGATCAATTTTTCCGAACATTCGTTGAGTATTTCATTTGGGCTTTCATTAAACCTAGCAAAAACATATTCCATGTTCGGTAACCATAATTCTAACTCATCATAATATTATGTTCGGTTTGTTTTTATATTTGTTTTACATATCCAACATTTTTTTCATTTCTTTTCTCGGCAATTTCTAACTACAATAAATTCACTTAATGCAATAACTAGCAAATTTTAGCATTGCTACAAATATAATTTTCTGATTTCTTTATGTCCTCTGGTTAGAAGAATAACAAGTATAGCATTCTTTGAAAAGTCCGCGGAATAAGAAATTCGTAAATTGTTTTTTTAGAATAATCAATCGAACAATAAATGTTAATTGGAAAATTCAACTTACGGTTTTAATTTTCTTTCTTATATATATATATATATATATATATATATATATATATATATATATATATATATATATATATAATTAGTATATAGATAATGTTTGTATATATATAATATGTATATATATATAATGTGTATGTATATATATATATATATATATATATATATATATAGTGGAAATTAATAAAAACTGAAGAAAGTGCTCAATACTGTTTCTGTAAAAGTCTGAGGAAGCTACAGACGGCCAAAAAAACGGCCGGGTAGCTGAAACAATAATGTACCTTAACAGAAAGATACGGTAATAAAAAATAAAACGTATATATATATATATATATATAATATGAATATTATTTAATGGACAAATACTCGTACAATCACAGGAGTGAGTAATGATATCCTGCATATGAATATACGGGAAATAGAAATAAAAGAAGAATTTGTATATCTTAAATAAAAAATATATATAAGAGAAGGGGTAGAAAGTTTATACATATACATTCATAAGTATACATACCTAATTATAGTCAGGCAAAAGGTCCAGAGTATTAAGGAACCTCTTCTGTCTGCAGAAAGAGGGATTGAATCGTGCAATGGAGACGGGTTCGAGACTTTTCAGAATGCTAGTCGATCGGCCTCGAAATAGACTTGAAAAGAAGTCATCCTTTCATCCTTACGTACCAATCCACATTCTGGAATATCTAATAAATGTTGTCCAATTGCGGAATCTAAATTATTCTGGGTAGGTTGCCACTGATGATAATCCCGAAAGACATCTCTTCTCCGTCATATATAATTATTGTGCCCTAAATAACTTTTTCTAATGCACACACATACCCCCCACACACGCATATATATATATATATATATATATATATATATATATATATATATATATATATATATATATATATATAAAGGATTCCTTCAGTCTTGACAAACTATGGATACCCACCGTAAGGGTGCCTGCGCGTGAAATTTTTGTGGAAAGATTTGCGCAATCACCAACCACACCTCTCCTGAGTTGACATTTTTGAACACCAGTGGCAAGTGAAGGTTTAGGACGACTGGAAACAATGCCGAGATTAGCGGAAAGCACCTACTGCGCCTAGACTTCCGAAATAGTCACCCATCTGGTACTAGCCAGTCGCAACTTTGCTTAACTTCGGTGATCTGACGAGTACCGCTGTTCCAACGTAATTATGCCGTACCAAAGAATTATATATATACGTGTGCGTGTATATGTGTGTGTATGCGTATATGATATACGTGGATATACACTTAACCTCATACACAATTTACAATATTTATAGACATATGTTTACATATATATACATATATATATATATATATATATACATGTATACATACATTTTTATATTTATGTATATGAACAAGAATATTAGTGTAAGAGTTTCAACTGATATATATATATATATATATATATATATATATATATATATAATTATGTGATTCTGTAGTTATTATATGAGGTTAGTATTTGCAATACTCTATTGATATATTTTGTCTGCGTGCCAGCGTTCGGATGCGAAAATAAATAAGCGTCTTCCCATCGATGCTGGCCGATGTTTTGAATTGCAAACAATGGCCCGCTCCATTTATGGCCGCCCAACAATATTCGGCCGCGGACATTGCTTGACCCCGGGGTCAGCTGCTGGCCCGCTAAGTTATTTGCGAACGGATTTTGCACAGGAAATATAATACTTTCGGTTGCACTTGATCTAGCTTACCTCTCCTGTCCACTCTTTCTTTTTCTTTTCTAATTCTATAAGACACTTCCGCCCACAGTGAGAGTTTATTTATTGCGCACGCGCACACACATACAACTCCCGTCAGCATACGTACATATATGACATACAAGCACAGAAAAATATATGTATATTCGCTTTTTGTGTGTGTTTGTGTGCGTGCGTGTTTGCGCGCGCGTGTGTGTGTGTGAGTGTGTGTTTGTATGTGTGAGGATGATAAGAGACAAAAGTAGTAAGAAATATACTAAAAGATTTTGATAAATAATATATATGATTTCAGATAGGTTTGCACATAAATATATACACTTTTACACGCAGGCACTATCATCATGACCAATATCATCATCATCATTATCATCATCAGCAGCAGCAGCACACAGTGCATCAGCGTCAACATTATACACGGTATGTTAAAGATAAATGTGAATATATCTGGATAAAAATAAATAACCGTATATCTATCCTTACGAAAATTTTAGCGAGAAACCTCCGGAGGAATCTGTGCTAAATCGTACGGGAAATTAAAATTTCAAAAAAAAAAAAAAAAAATGTCAAAAAACGAAACTTCGAGTCAGATAGAAATCCTAATTTTTCTACGCCGTGTTAAATGTAGTACAATAATAAATTTACTCTATAATATTTTTTTAATGGTATCGTCATACGAACCTATCTTCTCGTGCATTGATAAAACTTTTAAAATTTGCTTGTGATGTAGGGCTATATAAGTGTGTTATTATTATTATTATTATTATTATTATTATTATTATAATTATTATTATTATTATTATTATTATTATCATTATAAAGATTATTATTATTAGCCTCATTATAATTAACATTATCATTATTATTATAACTATTATTATTATTAGCATTATCATTATTAGCATTATTTTAATTAACAGTATTCTTATTAAGATTATTATTATTAGCATCATTATAATTAACATTATTATTATTATTATTATTATTATTATTATTATTATTATTATTATTATTATTATTATTATTTATTCAACCAGACATTTTTAGATGACGACCTGCTACCGAATTATACAAATATATACATATATTAATATATATATATATATATATATATATATATATATATATATATATATATATATATATATGTTTAAAGAAAAATAGAAAAACCGAATGAAATTATTAAAAAATCAACGTTTCGTCCTTGTTTCAGAGGACATCTTCAGGATAATTGACTATGACTTTTTCTTTCCTTACATTTTGATTTCAATTATCCTGAAGATGTCCTCTGAAACAAGGACGAAACGTTGATTTTTTAATAATTTCATTCGGTTTTTCTATTTTTCTTTAAACATAACGTCAACCACCGCTGGTATATTTTTTCATTCCTTATACATATATATATATATATATATATATATATATATATATATATATATATATATATATATAAACGTTTCTATATGAAACTAACTCCTTGACGTTATTCTCGCGTTGTATACGCAAAGTTCCAACATTTCAAAATACAGCCGCTGAGATGCAACGCACGGCTCTTTACAAACAGACTTTTCATTCTCTAACTTAAAACACGACAAAGAAGAAGAAAACATGAAGGAAAACAACATACTGATGATGGCGTATAGCTCTGAAATATATTTATGTTATAAATTTACAAACAAGTAAATTATTTGTTTATTTTCCTAATATAACGAACGTTATGATTTAGCTTTCAAGCGTACTTTATGCGTATTATATATATATATATATATATATATATATATATATACATATATATATACATATATATATACATATATATACATACATATATATATATATATATATATATATATATATATATATATATATATATATATATATATAGCAGGACATTGGTCGTTGAGAGATCGTAATATAAGTTTACATATATTTTAATTTAATATAGACTTTGTATGCATCATTATAGAAACAATCGTTAATACATTATTATATTTAATCCAATCCATAGTAGTGTCTACAATAGAGTGTAAAAATAAGGAATTTGATTACATCAGTTTGAATAGAAACCAAAAAATCGAGTGGAATTAGCTTCTATTTAGTTAAGCGCATCTGCATTTAAAAACTTGATGCATTAATGCCATTAAATGTAAATAATTATGTTTATACATGTAAAGAACTCGAATGCCTACTAGACTGTCCTCGAATGTCTAAAGTCTCTCTGTACAGGGGTTTGTCAGAACAATCTGGCATTTCCATAGAAGTAAACGCTGGGCAAATATTCAAAATCACATAGTAGTCGCTGCCCAAATAAGATCTCGTCACTATAGATAACTCACATTAGCTTTTCCGAGGAATGGTGTACCTTCTCCAAGTGATGTTACCTCAAGTAATAGCACGAAGCTGGATACTCCACCAGACTAGATAATTTCTTGTTATGGAATCCAGTAAGACCAAGAGACCAAAAGAAAAGATATACTACAACATATGAATATGGTTAATTGGGGAGAGGAAAATTATGTTCTCAGTTTATTTACTAACTCAGTGTTTGAGAAATAAAGACGTTTAATGGAACATTCGAATACATATGTATCTCACAAAGAGTTCAAGTGCTAGCTACAGGTTTTGGGCTCCTTGATTTCTGAGAACTTCGACTTAAGTAAAATAAAAAAAAGTAAAACTCATGCACATTACGTCCAACTATAACTGCAAAATTCCATTTTTATAGATTTCGACGCCTAAGTATTTGTTTCTGGTAAAGATTCTAGCTGAATTTTATATCCGCAAGCCGAAATACCCCATATGTCAAATTTCAAGTATGTAGACAAAAATCTGATAGAATAGGCAAGTAAAGAGGATTATATATATATATATATATATATATATATATATATATATATATAGAGAGAGAGAGAGAGAGAGAAAATAAATGATACAAAGTTATAATCCAGAATTCATGATATTGACCATCTTCTAATTGATTCCTTTAATTTAGTTGACTTACTTTCAAGACCTGTATAAGTCAACTGAATTAAAGGAATAAATTATAAGGTTGTCTACATAATGAATTTTGGAATATGGCTTTTTGTTATTTATTGTCTATATGGCTCTGTAATTACATTGAGGTCTTAAATAAGGATTGGTATATGTTATAAGAAAATATATTTCTACAGAAATATATATATATATATATATATATATATATATATATATATATATATATATATATATAATAAATTCCACTGTGGAATGTATTATATACAATCTCTCACATTCTGAAAATCATATATATATATATATATATATATATATATATATAGGGAGAGAGAGAGAGAGAGAGAGAGAGAGGGGGGGGACAGTTTCATACTATATGTACAAATATATGGAGAGAGATGGACAGCCGGAGAGATTGACAGACAGAAAAGAGACAGTGAGAGACCCACAAATCAATTTATTGGCAGAAATTCTCGAGAAAAAGGCCAAACGCATTGGTGCTAATCAAACCTATATGAAGACATCGACCACCTAGACGGGAACGAGAACAATCTTTCGTTTCTTTTTGTTTCGCTTCATATGACGTGAAATATACAACACGAAATCCAAATGAAAAAAAAAAAACACAAAGAAGACAAAACAGGGTATTTGGGAAATCGATGACATCACATGGGGATTATGTCTCACGAGGCGTCTAAAATAAGTTTCCCGGCTTTTTTTACGTAGAAGCAATTTTATTAAGACGTACATAAAACTCTAGTCCTCTCCGAAGTAATCTCCTCCGACTGCAATGCACTGGTACTGTTCTAACAGCTTCCGGAAAGCCCTATGGATGTCTTCTTGTGTGAGGGTGTTAATTACCCTCGTCACAGCGTATTTCATCTGTCAGTTGTCTCATAATGACAGACTCTATGGGTTTCCTTGAGCTTACGAAATAACCAAAATGGACAAAAAGGAGAGTTAGGAACTGTCTTGACGCAAATTCTGGTCAAATGATCTGTGGACTGCTGCATTCTCGCAAATCTTACACATTTAACTCCTCGTGAATAATTGAGTGTACAGTTCCCACACTGACATCAAACTGTTCACTTATTGTCTCTAAAGACATGCGACAGTCCTTATCCATGAACTTCTATATTTGGCTAATTAACTCTAACACTTTACCCCTCCCAGACCTCTCACCGTTCCTCACGAACTTCCTGCCTTTCTTGAATCTTTTATGCCATTCAGAAACTGATGATAGATTCATGGAAGATTGTTTAAAAGAAGTCTTAAACATCCCATACGTTTCTCTGGCATTTTTACAAAGTGTAAAACAAAATTGTATTGCCTATCGTCCTTCTAAACTGTCCTCACGTCCAGATTGCATTTTTTAAATTAACCAACTGTGATAATCAGACTTTAGTAGGATGCATTTCAATCCCTGCTTTGGATGTTTATTTGAACATGAAATCATAAAAATTATGATCAGCCATCTCTTACGATGTATAGAAATAACATATTGATTTTTCAAGAGTCTATGACAATTTTAAATGTCTGTACAAAAAAGTCTGGAAATTCATTGAAAGTAGCCTCTTTGTTTTTATATGTTTATAGAATTCAGAGAATTATTCCTTTTCCAGTTATAGTTTTGCAATAACTAATACTATGTAAAAAAAAATCAACATAGTACGCAATACTAATAAGCATTTATTATGTGTACCTCTGATTTTTAATTTGTTTTTATGTTTTACACACTATTAAGTTCTTTAAATTCTAACAGCACACCTATCACAAAAGTTAATATTTTTTACTCATTAAACCTTTGATGCAATAAAACCCTAAAGCTTAGTGTAATACTGATTTAGGGCTAGAAGTAAAGTGCCGTCATCTAACTTATAACCATGATAGGTATCAGTAGGTAAGTTGTTAACGACATGTTTATATGGATATTTAAAGTTTGAATCTAGATGGCTCCGCAAAAAAAACATCACTTTTACTTAACATGTTAGCAACCAGCATCTTTTCCCTCCTGTAAGTGCCTGATGTCTTTCTAGAAAGAAATTATTGAAAAAACATCGGGGAAACCAATGCCGACAAAAAAGTTTTCAAATTCAGACGATATGATGATGATTATTTCAAATCACTGCTTAATTTGACAACATTCGGCGGGAGACAGCACATTGGAGAATAAATCCGTGTATGTTCAGTCGCATGAAATCGAAATTATATAACTATACAATAATGTAATTTCGTTTTTCTCATTGAAGTTAGGGAATTGCTTTTGTCATCATCTCTCTTTTCTTTTTTTTAATATGAATTGAATCTAACATTGAACAAAAGTATATTCGGTCATTTATTTCATTTTCGATGAAAACGTTAATTTACAACACTTGAATATCAGTTTATGTTATCTTTGTAAACGTGATCGATCATATAAAGAATAACAACACATATAAATGGTTTCTACATGTTGATCACTTACAAGTAGCCCAGAAACATCTAGTGGAGACGAGGAATATTTCTTTATTGTTTAAATTACCTGTAGCATTGTTTAAATTACCTGTACTGTTACAAAAATAATGCAAGTGCTCCCCGTTGACATCTATGCAGTTCTGGACATGTTTAACAACGTTTGCAGACACGCCCTGTAGTTCTTCGTTAGTGATTCCTTGTTAGCGGTGGTAATATTCTTCTTCTAGATTGTGAGGATTATTTTTATAAACTCTTTTGTTTTAAAGTCCTTAAAGATAAAAAAGAAAACCTCATGAGGAAAAATCCGGGTATTGTGGTGATCATAACCCTTTGCTTACTGTTCTCTCTCACGTAAACATGTCATGGACTCGTATCAGTGATCTGTGAGACGTGTAGCGCCATCTTGCTGGAAAAAGAATTGCATATGGTCTTGTGGTGTCAGTTGGTCCATAAGAGAAAGATAAGATAGATCGCGCTACGTTTAAGTGGTCACCCTGTATTAGCTGAATATCTAACCATTTAAACAAAGAGTTTATATATATATATATATATATATATATATATATATATATATATATATATATGAGCAAACAGTTAATAAAATATGTTAAAAAACACTTTGAAATGAGTGAAAAACATATTTAATCTGAAAAGACAACACTAGATAAATCCATTGTCCTTAATCCGCGGAGTTTCGAAGAAATACTCTCCTTCTCATCAGAGGGTAGGAATTAGCAAAATGCGGGATCGGATTTTGCATGCAGAAGTATTTGATGAAACAACAAGTAAGTCAAAGATCTTACTTGAAAACAAAATAAGTTAAGAAGAGGGAATATGGTAAAGAAAAGGTGATTGCACATGAATGGATAGTCTGGTGGAAGATAAAAAATCCAGTGACGGTAAAATCCAAATGTAAAATTTCAAGAAAGTTAAAAGAATTTCCATATGTACAAGTAAAATCCAAAGACATCCCGAAATTGGAAGAAGATGGTCCATAATAATCCAAAGGCAGAAATTCATGGAGTAATTCACAAACATGTGTACAAGGAAAAGAAATAATATTAATATAAGAAAAATAAGATGTGCTTTTCACTCTACTTCCGAGACATAACTATAAATAAAAAAAAGATCTAGGAAGAAAAAGGAGAGAGAGAGAAAAAAAGGACAGAGAGAAAAAATGATAAAGTTAAATATAAAATAAAGGGAAAAAAGTAAAAACGATCCAGAAAGGAAATGTTAAAGGCGTGAAAATATATATCGGGCAAAATAATATAGGTCAACTGGAATGTACAGGCTATCACTTAAAAAAATGGCAGCAAGAGTGATATATATATATATATATATATATATATATATATTTCATTTACGCATCACCATCACGCATAAAAATATGAAAACATGTGCCCCCCCTATAACAAATGTAACTTCAACCTATAACCTCTTAATGGCACACAAATAACTCTACAGCACACAAATGTGCCGCATAACGGTGGTTAGGAAACCAATGGTCTAAGAGATATTGTTCTGTTCCTTCCCCATTAATTGAGTATTATCTCTGTGATAAGCTAGAGTCTGGTGTTGCACAAACATCGAGTAAACCATGGGCAAATGAGAACAAACTAATATAAAGCCGGGGAGGCTAATAAGAAACCCCTAAGGATCATGACAAAATGTGTTTTCTTTCACAAAATATATATGGAATCCTCTCGGTATCTCATACAAATATAATATTTGCTTGTTTCATGCAACAAAATAAAAAAAACACGAAATATAGGTATAGATTAACCCAAACTAGATACCGGGTGTCAGCTAACATTGATCTGCACCTTGACTCAGCAGTTATCACTCTTTTATTACCACGCCATCAATCCCAGCTCACTAACGGACAGGTATTTTGCATTGTTTCGCAGCACTATTTCGATTCTGCGTGTCTCCAAGCAAGAAAAAGAAAAATAATAATCAATCACAAAGCCCAAAGTTTGAAGAAACATCAGCTTCTTAAAATGTTTTCATTTTGTTATAAAATCGCGCATATTAGTATTACAGTATTCACAATATGCAAACGTTACAATAGACCACAACAACCAACATTACTGGGTGAAGAACTAATAGAACCGCTACAAAAATAAAGAAAAAACAATGTAGATAACATTTTTCAACCATTTTGATTAATTTACTATTACGTGCAATAAACACACCTGTTTACGAATATTGGCAATACCTCAAATAACAGTAGGAAATGACTTATGTACCATATATTACGACCAAAATGCTACCGTAAAACCTGACATAGTTATATAGAATAAGCCAGAAAGAGTGGACACCTTTGTTGAAGTGAATGTCTCTAATCATGGAGGTCTGAATAGGGCTGATAGGGAGGAACAGACCAAATATCAAGACCTCATGTATAATATGAAAAGAATCTGGAATCTTAGGGAGATATCAATCATACACGTTATTATAGGTGCCAAAAGACTTATGAAGAAGAACCTGAAGTCCTACATTACTAGTATTCCTGGTGAACCAAGTGCAAACAAGATCCAGACAATTGCATTTAAGTGAACAGCGAGGATACTAAGTGCTCTCGATTAGTTTCAATAAAAAGTAGGGGAATGTTGGCATCCGGTTTGGCTACCCCCATACTCAGCATTACAATCTCCAAAGAAAGAAAATTAAAAAGAAGAAATATTATTTCGTCTGAAAATGACTCGTGTTGATTATAACTATCTGTTTCTTATATTATATAAAGTAAAAAGTTATATTTTTTCTGTCACCGTTGTTGATAATAAAAAAACGATATATATATATATATATATATTTTATAACTTACTATATATATATATATATATATATATATATATATATATATATAGTAAGTTATAAAATATATATGGCAATTAAGCTACACAAAATATTTCCCGTTCCATCCACGCTAGCGGAATATTCTGTGTAGCTTAATTGCCATAACTTAATTAAGCTACATAGAATATTCTTCTTCCTCTTCTTGTGCGATCCTCCGAATAAATTCAGCAGATGTCAGACTCTCCCCATATACCCTGGCAACTGTTTTTGCTATCATAATCCTTCAGGACCCCACAGAATGACTGTTGGGAAATTCCCCTCCCCTAGTCATAGATGATAAACCCCACCTGTTGACTACACTCGGCCTGAAATAAAAAAATTGAGTGTTCCAAAGTAAAGAAAAAAGGGTAATAGATTAGTATAACCTGTGTCAGATTAAGAAAGCAACATCTTGACTCGATGATTTCATCATAAAAAGTGGGAAACTTGATGGATGGAGTAGATTGATTTATTCAAGCTTGAAGCACGCAATATGCCTTCTGGAAAGGAAATGCTATTCAAGGGAAGCAACTCTATTAAATGGGCAATTCAAGTAAGGGATGAAACAGCACTCCTGATGGCAGTTATTTCCCATTATATGTAAAGGAGATGGAATTCCTCCGTGGGTTGAATTACCCCGGTTCACCCTACATTCACAAATGATTGCTTATCTGATACTAATGAGGCTCAATATCACTTATCTTCGATGATCTAATGTGAACCGATCTGTTTACGTTATTATGGCTTGCATATAGGTATTAGCGTTTAAAAATATAAGTTCAATATGAGAAGGACTAGCGTGACGAGGTTGACAAAGGTTTGGTACATTTCAAAGTCACTGACGATCGTTGGGTTATTACACGTCAATTGAGCAGAAAAGAAAGCTGTGTTGTGAAAATGGAATGGTATATCATGAACCGTATTTTAACTTGTCTTTCAATGAGTTTTTCTCCCAACGCCAAGTCGCGGTTTCTAGCAGTAATAGACGCTAAATAATTTAATTCCAGGACTCATATATAAAAAGTTGTATTTCTTTTTTAATAAATAGGATTTTTTATATGAATATCGATATACCAAAAAGAACCAACAAATATATATATATATATATATATATATATACATATATATATATATACATATATATATATATATATATATTATGGGGTATTGGTTCGCATCTGACCTCCATAGAATGGAAATATTTCACAAAGTTTAACAAGATTTTTTAATATAGATTCATAGAACATTATAAGTGTTTCAGTGTGAACAGGTATGGTATAATAAATTATGGAGTTTATCCATTTTATTTTTACTTTCATCATATTTTGCTTTGGTTTTGATACCTCCAAATTCGAAGCTATCTCTTTACAACCTTTCCTTTTTGTAACCTATCATACTTTCATAAATTAGAGTCCATTTACGCTGTTTTTTAACCCAGTCAACTACGGGTACTTTTGCTAATATATATATATATATATATATATATATATATATATATATATATATATATATATGTGTGTGTACAGGGTGTGTGTGTGTGTGTACAGGGTGTCCGTAAAATTACTAAACAGTCTTATTGTTTTATTTTATTATATTTGTATCAATAGTTAATATTTATTTTTTTACAGGTTTATTTAATCAAGCATGCCGCGCAAGCTAACTTTGGAAGAGCGCAAATTTATTTTTAAGCGATATTGGAAAACAGAAAACGCACCGGATGTAATTCGTGATTGGAATCTTTATTTTAATACAGATCCTCCAACACGTTTGGCTATTTATAAACTTCGAGAAAAAATTTGATGATACTGGCTCAGTTGCCGATACTCCCCGTTCTGGTCGGACAAATGTGTGCACTGAACAAAATTTGGCTACAGTTGCTGAGGCATATGGCAGAAGCCTAAAGAAATCATTTCGCCGTGCTAGTGCAAAAATTGGTATCAAAAGAACCTCTCTACATAAAATACTCACGAAACTCCACATGAGACCATACATTCCGCGCCTAATTCACGGACTTCTTGAGGATGGTCCTGATAGCAGGTCTTAGTTTTGCGAACAGATCGTCAGGATGTGTGAGGATAATCCCACTTTCTTGGACGAGATTGTGTGGACTGATGAACCCACATTGAAACTTTCGGGGCACGTAAATCGTCACAACTGTGTTTATTGGAGTGACGAAATCCTCGTTTTACGATCACATCCCAATTGAATCAGCCTGGAATAACTGTCTGGGCAGGAATATCGTCTGATGGAATTGTGGGTCCACAGTTCTTCGACTGAACTGTTACAGGAGAAAGGTAACTGGACAAACTGAGAAATTTCATCGTACCGGTATTGAGACAACGACCAGATTTCAATAACTGGTACTTTCAACAGGATGGAGCCCCACTCCATTATGCTACAGCTGTCCGAAATTTACTGGATGAGACATTTCCTGATAAATGGATCGGCAGGCGAGGGCTCATTGAATTTCCTCCACGATCTCCAGACATAACGCCAATGGACTTCTTTGTCTGGGGAGTCATTAAAGACTCTGTGTATTCGAGAAAGCCAAGAAGTGTAGAAGATCTTCGACAATTTGTTATTGATGCATTTGCCAACCTTGATCGTGACTTGTGCACCAAAGTTTGTCAGAGTGTGGTGTCACGTTGTCGAGAATGTATTGGAGCTGAAGGCCTCCAATTTGAATATTTCTCATAGAAATTGTTAGCCTTGATTTTTGTATGTAACACGTGTATTTTCGGAGATTTTTACAAGCATAAATGTGTTATTTCTTTTTATGTCTTTTCTTAAAAAGAAATATTTTAATACAATATCTTACTGTACTGTTAATATATTACATGGTGTCTGTATAGTAACTTTACGGGCACCCTGTATATATATATATATATATATATATATATATATATATATATATATATATATATATATATATAATTATTTTTTTTACTATAATAATTAAATACCTACAGACACTAGTGTTTCATCCTTTCGGGATTCTTCAGTGCAGGGTGTCACGATTACTACCAGTCGAACGATTCGAACCCCGCGACACGAGACATCTCTGGCTCGATTAGCGGAGGCCGTATCCATTCGGCTACCATTAACCGTGTGAAATAACGTTGAATTTTAAACATTTTAATTTAAATGTTCATTACGTCAGACAGACAGTGATCAAATCGTTATACGATGATCTACGAATAAGAGCTAAATTGACCGACTTTTAATTCAACTGAAAGTGCTCAACGATAAGAAACGAATTTCTTAAAGGGGCTGTCATAATAATTTTTTTACTATATTAATTAAATACCTACAGACACTAGTATTTCATCCTTTCGGGATTCTTCAGTGCAG
Organism: Euprymna scolopes; assembly: GCF_053919585.1. Classification (NCBI taxonomy): domain Eukaryota; kingdom Metazoa; phylum Mollusca; class Cephalopoda; order Sepiida; family Sepiolidae; genus Euprymna; species Euprymna scolopes. The sequence goes on along the minus strand of NC_136512.1, from coordinate 22,187,716 downwards.
GGTGTCACGATTACTACCAATCGAACGATTCGAACCCCGCGACACGAGACATCTCTGGCTCGATTAGCGGAGGCCGTATATATATATATATATATATATATATATATATATATATATATATATATATATATATATATATATATGCGGGTTAATGTGTGTGTGTATAACGTAGATTTTTCGGAAGTGCTGTCAACTGTTAATGTCTAGCTAGACATATTTTATAATCGTATCAACCTGAGAAACAATAGAGAAACTAATCGATCAGGAATACTAATGACTCTCGTATATGTATACGAGTACACACTCAACATAATAGACGACCATAAAGACAGTGTTTTTACATATTTATATACACGATATACCAAATATTTTTCTTATAAGTGACACACAGACGTTACATATGCAACTTTACTGTCCTGCACTCCAATATAACACATACATACACGCGCACACACACGCGTGCACACACACACACACACACATATATATATATATATATATATATATATATATATATATATATATATATAGTGAGAGAGTGAGAGAGAGAAAGAGAGATAGAAAGAGAGAATTAACCATCCGACGTAACGAAACGAAGTTCAAGCAAACCGATTATTATTCATAAGTTCATGAACGTTTCAGCAATGTTTTCTAAAGGATTAAAAAATGTTTAATTGATATAAAAAATGCAATAAAAATTATAAAAATTTAGGATAAGTTGTGCGTTCATGATATAGACGGAGTGTTTATATATTATTGATAAACCCTAAGCAGTAAACTTCAGGAGATGTTATATATAATAAATTTGTAATGTTTTTTTTTAAGTAATGTATGTTTATTTTTATATCAATATTATGTACAAAAAATACAAAAATAAGTTGAACACTTACTAAATATCTTGACGATATATATATATATATATACATATATATATACATATATATATATATATATATATATATATATACATCGCCAAGCTTGTGAGTTCCATATAGAAACGTTGATTTAATTTGGCTTTCGAGCGCACTTGATGCGTATTTTATTTTATTCAAATAAAATTAACGTTTCTAAATGGAGCTCAGACCCTTGATGTTTGTCTCGCGTTAACTATGCACAGTTCCAACATTTAAAAAAAACCGCTGAGATACGCGGTTCTTTCCAAACAGACTTCTTTCTGCAACGTTACAACATGGCAAGGAAAGAGAAAAAGGAAAAAAATAAACAAACAAAATAACACACTGAAGATGGAGTGTACCTCTGAAATATATTTGTGATGAATTTCAAACAAGAACAATATTTGTTTATTTTCCTAATATAACGTTGTGATGTGGCTTTCAAGCCCACTAGATACGTATTTTATTTTATTTAAATTAAAACAACGTTTTATATGAACTCTCGTCCTTGACGTTATTCTCACGTTGCCTACGCACAGTTCAAATATTTCAAAATACAATCGCTAGATACAACGCGCTTTACAAAGAGACTTCTTTCTCCAATATTACAACATGGCAAGGAAAGAGGAAAAGGGGACAAATGAAACAAACAAAATAACACAATGAAGATGGAGTATACCTCTGAAATATATTTTTGATAAATTTCAAACAAGTAAAATATCTGTTTATTTTCCTAATATAACGGCTCATCAAGAACTTGTTTACATTGGACTTGAAGACCGCCATATTGTTATCAGCTGGAAAAATTCGTGCATATATTTATTATTATTATTATTATTATTATTATTATTATTATTAGTAGTAGTAGTAGTAGTAGTAGTAGTAGTAGTAGTATAAAAAGGGCTTCTGAGTAGAAATTAATCATTACTAGCGAAACGACCCGGCTTTGCCCGGTTGTAAAAAAAGGCTTAAATATGATATTTTAATTTGTCCAGATTTCGTATATATTATTATTAGGGAGGTGACAACAGCATATTCTTTTCATTTTTTTGCCTCTTGAGTATATATCCGTTGATATCTTATATGTTATTTTTATATGGACCCATGTGGTTCTCGGTTGATTGACTCTCTTACTGTGTCGGATATATACTTGAGAGTCAAAACAATAAAAAGAATATGCTGTTGTCACAGCCCTAATTATTATAGAGTCGTGATTTCGAAAGTATATTAAAAAAAAATATTTGATTGCAATCAGCTGGAATCGAAACCGAAAGCAAAATTATAGCATTCAAAGCTGGTGACCTCACAACTGTACCAACGTGATACACATATGAACTGATTAAAATAAAGATGACTGTACAATATGTATAACGATTTATTTCAAATTTGATCCTTTTGATCCTTTAAAACTATCTTAGCCGACTAAAGACCCGTAAAAAACGGTCCACAAAAAATCCAATCTTTTTACCCCTCGCACAGTTCTGCGACTTTTAGTTTCGGGTGAGATAGAGTTTGAAAATATGGAGGCAGACAGACAGACATAGTGAGTTTTATAAATTAGATTTAATTAAATTTCAAACCGCGAAATTAAAAAAAATATATATACGGTGATTAGTGAAACGCCATATAAAAAATGTAAAAAGGTTAGGAAGCAAGTGGCTGACTAATAATAATGGACATCATCATCACCATCATCATCATCATCATCACCATCATCATCATCATATCGTACAAAATGGATAACTAAATTGTTGGCATTGGTTTCCCCGATATTTTTGTAATGAAAATTTATTTCAGAAAGACATCAGATAATTACGGGATAGGCAGCGTGAAGGTTGTCAAGAGTTAAGTTAAAGTCGTTTTGGTACAACTAGTAGGATTCGAACGTTAAAAATTCAGGTCGAGAGTCCGTTTCGTTAACGACTTGACCATTGTCCCTTGCCAATAATAAGCGTAATCCTAAGAAAAAAAACTTTTACAAATATGGCTTCGGAAATAACCTTAATCAGAGATATGTTCTTCGGATTTACGTGTGATTGATCAGTTAAATAATGCCTTTAACGCAATATTCATATCGTTGGTAAAGTATCTACAGAATTTATTCCTGCCTTCAAAACGTTTTTAAGTATAGAGATTTGTATTTCTTGTCACAAATGTCTATGGAATTTTCGTGAGAATTGGCAATTCAGGAAAGTTTCAATATTAACCTAATTTCAGGAATGTCTACGAAATATCGGTCTATTTCGAAACTGTGCAGTGCAGTCTCCTTTTATTTAATAGAGCGCTTCTAGGAGAATTGTCCCAGAGCGTGAAAGAAGTACCGAATACCAGATTACACTTGCGGCGCAATAAGATTTATCGATCTTTGTTGGGGCTTATAGATTTTGTTGTGTATCTCAGGTTTTTTGCATCACTCCATGGTGTGTGGCCTTTATTGCCAGAGTCCAATCTATCTGACGACGGACAAGTGACAGTAATAAGGATAGTCTGTAATGAAAAGAAAAAGCAAAAAAAAAAAATGGCGTGCGACGAAGTGTTTCGGTCAATGATAAAGGCGTATGAAGCGATATATATATATATATATATATATATATATATATATACATATGCATATAAATATATATACATATATATATGCATATATATATATATTTATATGCATATATATATATATATATATATATATATATATATGTATGTATTATTTGTTTATATTTTTAATGAATTCAATAATTAAGGAAAGTGCTTTTTTACAAAAATGCGAGTTGGGAATAATTTGCCCTTGAACCAATTTAACCGAATTATTCCCAACTCGCATTTAGGTAAAAATGCACGTTCCTTAATAATTGAATGCATTCAAAACATATCGCAAAAATAAAAACAAATAACATGTAAGAAAATTGCGATATATCAAAACAATCGGCGAGATGGACCAGCGGATAAAGGGGTTAGGTTCATTACCGTGGGTTTCGAATCTGGCTAGATTCAACCACTCTGAGGAGTCGTAGACGACGAAACACGTGTCAGTGGAAATGATATATATATATATATATATATATATATATATATATATATATATATATATATATATATTATTACATTTTCACCCCAAACAAGGCAAATTGCCACTTTGGAGTAGGGGGCTACTATCAGGGGAACAACTACTGAGGTACTATGAAGGATTTGTGCAGCAAGGTGTCGGTTCACGTTACACTTGAACTTCTGCACGTCAGTACTGTTGAGGAAGCAGGGACCTGGATTGGAATTCCAGAGTCTAGCGGTTCTGGGGTAGAAACTATTGGAGTAAAAAGATCTTTTACATCTAGGGATCTCTACAGTGTGGGGGTGGGATTTAGCAGCCTGTCGGGTTTGTCGTGGGTGCTCAGGTCGTGGCGGCACAAGTGATTGCAGTTCCTCAGAGCATTCACCACTAAAATACTTGTAGAAAACGCAGAGGGATGGATGCAACATATATATATATATATATATATATATATATATATATATATATATATATATATATATATATACATATCGGAATTATAAAAAAGAAATACAGAGAGTAATCACATGTTGTTCATTAGAGTAGCACACCCGGAAATCTTGCATATATATATATATATATATATATATATATATATATATATATATATATATATATATATATATATATATTAGTGTTAATTATTACACCTTGGGCTGATGAGTCCCAAAAGGATGAAACACTAGTAGTTATTTAATGTAAAAAATAAATTACATACACACACATACACACACAATAAATAATTACACACACACATACATATATATACATATATGTATATATATATATATATATATACATAATATAAAGTAGACGATTATGTGCCTGCGTGTGTCTGGCTGTACACGAATAATATGTATATATATATATATATATATATATATATATATATATATATATATATATATATATATATATAATGAAGCAGACGATTATGTGGCCGCGTGTGTCTGGCCGTACACGAAAAAAAAGTTGACTATAATACAAAACTGACCTCACATAATGATAGAAGGGGCATCAGGGATCAACAAGGCCGATACCCATTAGTCGCGTGCTCTCGTGTAAGGAATGAATTGAATGCGTGAATGTAGGATTGACATGAAATTCTTAAAGATAAACTAAAATGACTGAAAAGTCGGCTGAAATGACTTAAATAAAGAAAAAAAAGTAAATGATTTAGAATGACTTTAATGAACTTAAGAATGAATTGAATGCTTAAAAAATAACTGGGATCCTTCAAAAACCACTTGAATTATCTGCAGAATGACTTGAATGGCTTTGAGACTGACTGGTTGTAAAGTCGGTGATGATTTTACATTAAATTAATACAGAAAAGTGATCCCCCACTTTATATTACAATAAGTACAGCATGTAGTGAGAAAATATACTACACTTTGATCTTGGCCAAAAGGCAAAGAAAAGCTTAAAAAAACTAAGAACAACATCTATTAACAACAGACCGTTGATCTTAACCAAAAAGGCCAAACACAAAAATGTCACGGACAGACCGACAGACCGACCGACCGCCGACCGACAGAGTTACTTATAGAGTCGTTTGCACGCGACTAAAAATGAATATGTTAGATTTTGAACAGTGGTTGTTTATTTTAATTGTGCGGTCTGTCTACGCGATTAGTCCCAAAGTATGGACTTTTTAAAAAAATTTCAAGGGTTTTCTGATATAGATACGCATAAGAATACTTTGATAAGTATGTTTTATCTTTAACATTATAGAATTGTGGGGTTTTCGTTCGCGTCTGGCCTCAATAGAATGGAATTATTCCGCAAACTTTAACAAATACGTTTGATAATACTTTTTTTAAAAAAAGTAGTCAACCATATAGGAGCCTATTCCTGACCAGACACACACACATACATTAAGCTTTATATATATATATATATATATATATATGTATACGATAAAACGCCATTGATTTTGCGCCAGCATAATATATAAGTAAAAGTATATGCAAATAAATGTCTTAATACGAAACTTATATGAGAATTACAATGAAAAATGCGTATATTATAGAACATTGTGTAAGGGAAATAATTCTACTTTACTATAGCTGAGATACAAGGTGACCTCCAAAACGGGCCTCAACTCTAATTAGGCCCCGTTTCTTTGTTTTTTGTCCGAATGAAATGAAACTTTGGTCATTACTAGTTTATTATATTCAAAACATCACATCAAGACACTAGAGTTCTTTTTCCCTTTTTTTTTTCTCCGTCACTGTAAAATGCTCAGAATAACAGTTGAATGTCCTCTGTTTTTTTTTGGGGGGGGGGTCACCCTGTATTCCGTTTAGACACTTTTATTAAACAAGGCAGAATCAAGATTATGCATACGTATAATAGGATAGTAAACACTTATAAGTGAACAATTATAAGCGAAACACGTAAAAATAATCAAGTATTAATAAAATAGATATAATTTTTTATCAATTCCTTATATTAACCCCTGGCGTATATTTGCGAAATTGATTTGACCAGTATACAAATATATCGTACTGCGTAATTGATATATAATCCCAACATCCGGTTTCCGGCATGAACATGAAAGTGTCTACCGAGTCAACGAATAAAATCACGTTGAGTTACGTTATGTATGGGGGGGATAAAAACATGGGGGAAACGATAAAAATAAAGCAACGTTATATTACCCGAATATCCTAAAGTCTAATCACACTCAAACCCAAGAGGCAGTCTTTCTGTTTACAGAGGGAAGGCCTTCTGAACCAGAAATGAACAGTCTCCAAGACCTTTAAATGAAATGATGAGTGAGCACGATTCAGGATTAAAAAAGAGTCCGTGCTAAAGCTCTACATGACATGCGCTACATGACGGGTTCTTTTATAAGATTGTCAGTAATTAAGACCTGTATGTGTTAGCAAGTACGTCTGTTCTTTGGTGTGTTCTATTTCTTATTTTGGTATATACGTGTTGTTGGACTCTTCTATGTTTTTTTTAATTTTCCTTACGCGTTGACAGAGGGGTATAAGTGGAAAATTAAGGAACTTAACTCAACATTGCAATTTTGGATGCAACTCATTATGTTGGCGAATAAAATAATGTAATTTCTTTTAAATCGTCATTATTAAATTTGCTCTTTTGTCTCGTACTCAACAGTGCTCTCCTACCAGAATCGATTATATACTAACACCTATAACGCTATATGCTTTGGTTACGTTCGTTTACATTGTATTACATGTTCCCCAGAACTGAGGTAGATTTAATAAGGTAGGAATGTGTATACTGAATCAACTGGCAACGCATTTTCAAAAGCCAAAAAATTGATACAAGTATTTTTACTCTTGAAAGTTATTTCGTAGAATCGTATTTGTTACAGGGAAAGGGCAGCGATGTTGTGCTATAACGTAATCGATTACGGACTCTGAAATCGTTCTGCGATTCAATTCTTCGATGGTAAATTGAAGGAAAAATACAAATAATTATCGATTTCATTTTCAATACACTCTAACGAAAACAACGTTCTGTTATTTTTGTCGATGGATACGAAATCAATAAAAATGTTCCTAAATATTACATTGTTACAAATACACACACACACACAGCCCACAGACACGTAGAGGCATACACAAGCATATATATATATATATATATATATATATATATATATATATATAAGTTGTAATTCTTTTTTAATAGGATTTTTAATATGAATATCAATATACAAAAAAAGAATCAACAAATATATATATATATATATATATATATGTGTGTGTGTGTGTGTGTGTGCGTGTGTGTGTGTGTATGTGTGGGTGTAAATAGTTTGAATGCAAAATGCGATGAATCATGTTTCTTCATGATTTCAAAAGTAAAATAAAAGTATTTGGGTACCATCTGCTAGAACAGAAGCCGAAAGCAAAACTCTAGCACTCAAAGCTGGCGACGTTACCACTACACCAACATAAAAAATAAACTTAGATGGATGCACAAAGTGTATGACGATTTCTTCAATTCTGACCTATTTTGACCTCTATTTATTTTTCTATTTTAGCAAGTTAAAGAGGCATGAATGAACGATCTACAAAATCTCCAATATATTGAAGCCTCTATCGCCCGTCTGCGACTTTTAGTTTTTGAAATGAATTATAGTTTTAAAATATAGAGACAGACAGATAAACGGACACATAGCCTTTCATATAGTAGATTAATTCCAAAGCAACCAGTAATTAATATATTATTCCTAAAGGACTTCATATGAAACGGACGTGTCCTCTATCTAATAAATACACAATATTTCCTAATCGCCAATTCAATCAGTATATTAGTGATGAAAGTTCTGAAGTTTATTAAAAAGTATGTTTGGATTTAGAGTAAAACTAGCAGCCTGCCCGGCGTTGGCAGGTCGTTCAATACACATTATTATATCTTAGTTAATGTAGAATTCTTATTTATTATAAACAGAAAAATCGTAGGTATTGAACCTTACGTTAATTTTCTTTTTAAAAATTTAGTAAAAAAAAAAAACGGAAAGAAACTGACAGATGTGCATGCAGTATAATGTCTTTTTCTAAACAGCTCACTTCTTGTAAATAAAACAAATAATACTCGAGCTGAAATTATAACCAAACCTTAAAACAGTAAGTTAAGTACGATAACTATTAGGCCAGCTTGTCCGAATGCATAAATAGCGTTTTCAAACCTACTTATGATTTATATAAGGAAACTGTCAGATAAACTATTCACGCATGCGCAGTTGTGAACCATTTGACACAGATAAAATCACATACCAATTTTTCAATTTGGACCCCTTAGCAACTTTTTTTTGGATACAAAAAAAAACGAGTAAAATGTTTTCCACATATCTGAATACTCTATGCACTAAATTTCAAGTCGGTAAATAATGAATTCCATCAGTACATAGGTTAAGACTTGTCCTCACACACATTCTTATTTGGAAAGCTTTATAGAAAAGGTAATCGACTAATTTTACGGAAAATGTTGAAGTTTTGTTCAGTATGGACGGCAAAATAAACACAAACCCACATTTTACAATCTTAGTAAAGTTCGCATTGATGTATTCCATTAGAAAAACACAAAATAATACGACAATTATATTACAACTACTACAACTAATAATAATAATAATAATGATAATAATAATAATAATAATAATAATAATAATAATAATAATAATAATAATTATTATAATGAGGAAAGACAGAGGAGAGAACACTGACCAGTTCTTCGCTGAATAATTGCGAAGATAACTGGGGCCTTGGCGAGGCTTACTGCCACTTAAATTCCAGTGATGACCAACAGCCGTTGGTAATGCAAAATCAAAGGTAAGCAACTGTTGCGATTATGCAAATTTATTTGCAAATACTATCGAAAGAGGTGAAAAGTGCTGGGAATCTAAGGAGACTTGTTGTCACTCAGCTTCCAGGTAATGCAACATGATGTTTTCAAAGAGAAATCTTTGATAACCTGTGAGAAAGCTTGCTCCTTTTCAGCCAATAATAATAATAATAATAATAATAATAATAATAATAAGATTAATAATAATAATTATACTAATAATACGATTTCTAAATAAAGCAAGACACTAACTCTACATCCTCGACACAAACCTTCATCCACAACATGGCCTAATACGTCTTTAGATGCAGTAATGTTGCTACATCTGCGGAGGAGCGCCTAAAAGTAACTTTTCCTGCCTTGACAAAATGCAAAACTGTTGCAACATTTTTTAAATATAATATTTAGGTAGATATTTACTTACTGTCCACCTCAGCAAGATGTTACACAAAGTCAGAAAGTGGGATGCCCAGTCAGCGCTCTTAAAAGAGGGGTATGCTTGCTTAGCACCTTCATCGGCATTTCTCTCGTAGAGGCGCCTCAGGAAACAAACAGTAAACTTGCCCCACCCGAGATCTTGGTAGTAAGGCTTGGGAGGTAAGACCTCCTAGGTAATACCTAGGTGACGTACTTCAGTCCGACAGGTACCGGGCCAGTTACTGGCCTCGCACCTATCGGGCTGATTGTCAAGATTGGATTCTTGATTAATACTTTCTACCCAGTCTTCAGCCATCTTAAGCAGCAGTGAAACGCATTCTCATATAATGTGGGGGTATGGGTAAAGAAAATTGGAGAGTTCTACTGATAGATACTGGCGATAGGAGCTGTCTATTCAAATGGTGCCACGTTCTTCTAGTAACTAATCAGAAACCGGAATCGCTGAATAAAAACAAAACGTATCTTTTAGAATTCAAACACATAATTTTTAGTCGCGTGCAAGCGACTCTATAAGTCACTCCGTCTGTCGGTCGGTCTGTCCGTGGCACTTTTGTGCTTGGCTTTTTTGTATAAGATCAAAGGTATGTTGTTAATAGATGCTGTTCTTGGCTTTTTAAGCTTTTCTTGGCCTTTTGGCCAAGATGAAAGTGTAGTATCTGTTCCGGCAGATACTACAAGCAAAGACCATATGTGGGGGCGACCCCACATATAAGACCTTGGTCAATGTAGGGGCAACCCTTCATACCAATTGTCACTATCCAGCTCCCCTACTCCCCGGGGAGTTGGTCCCCATTTCCCCTTCACTCCTCACATTAAAAATCGGCCTTGTGCCTAATTTGCTCGGTGGGGGAGCAAATAAATACCATCTGTTCCGGCAGATGCTGCACTTAAGATAATTTGTACCAGTCAATGGAGGGGAAACGCTCTATACTGGGACAATTATTATTTTTGGTAACCAGAGTGCCCCCTTTTTGCCTACTTTTAGGGGAGCTGGTTTTTACCTCACATTAAAAACGGCCTTGTGCCTAATTTGCTCAGTGGGGGAGCAAATAAATACCATCTGTTCCGGCAGATACTGCACTTAAGATAATTTGTACCAGTCAATGGAGGGGAAACCCTCTATACTGGGACAATTATTATTTTTGGTAACCAGAGTGCCCCCTTTTTGGGGAGCTGGTTTTTACCTCACATTAAAAACGGCCTTGTGCCTAATTTGCTCAGTGGGGGAGCAAATAAATACCATCTGTTCCGGCAGATACTACAAGCAAAGACCATATGTGGGGGCGACGCCACATATAAGACCTTGGTCAATGTAGGGGCAACCCTTCATGCCAATTGTCACTATCCAGCTCCCCTACTCCCCGGGGAGTTGGTCCCCATTTCCCCTTCACTCCTCACATTAAAAATCGGCCTTGTGCCTAATTTGCTCGGTGGGGGAGCAAATAAATACCATCTGTTCCGGCAGATGCTGCACTTAAGATAATTTGTACCAGTCAATGGAGGGGAAACCCTCTATACTGGGACAATTATTATTTTTGGTAACCAGAGTGCCCCCTTTTTGCCTACTTTTAGGGGAGCTGGTTTTTACCTCACATTAAAAACGGCCTTGTGCCTAATTTGCTCAGTGGGGGAGCAAATAAATACCATCTGTTCCGGCAGATGCTGCAAGCTATGACTAGCTATGACTAGCTATGACTAGCAAAGACCAGATGTGGGGGCAACCCCACATGCCTGACCTTTAACCAGCTCCCATTTCCCACCTCTCGGGAGCTGGTCCCCTTTTTCCCTTCCCCCTCCCTTCACTCCTCACATTAAAAATTGGCCTTGTGCCTAATTTGCTCGGTGGGGGAGCAAATAAATACCATCTGTTCCGGCAGATACTACAAGCAAAGACCATATGTGGGGGCGACCCCACATATAAGACCTTGGTCAATGTAGGGGCAACCCTTCATACCAATTGTCACTATCCAGCTCCCCTACTCCCCGGGGAGTTGGTCCCCATTTCCCCTTCACTCCTCACATTAAAAATCGGCCTTGTGCCTAATTTGCTCGGTGGGGGAGCAAATAAATACCATCTGTTCCGGCAGATGCTGCACTTAAGATAATTTGTACCAGTCAATGGAGGGGAAACCCTCTATACTGGGACAATTATTATTTTTGGTAACCAGAGTGCCCCCTTTTTGCCTACTTTTAGGGGAGCTGGTTTTTACCTCACATTAAAAACGGCCTTGTGCCTAATTTGCTCAGTGGGGGAGCAAATAAATACCATCTGTTCCGGCAGATACTGCACTTAAGATAATTTGTACCAGTCAATGGAGGGGAAACCCTCTATACTGGGACAATTATTATTTTTGGTAACCAGAGTGCCCCCTTTTTGGGGAGCTGGTTTTTACCTCACATTAAAAACGGCCTTGTGCCTAATTTGCTCAGTGGGGGAGCAAATAAATACCATCTGTTCCGGCAGATACTACAAGCAAAGACCATATGTGGGGGCGACGCCACATATAAGACCTTGGTCAATGTAGGGGCAACCCTTCATGCCAATTGTCACTATCCAGCTCCCCTACTCCCCGGGGAGTTGGTCCCCATTTCCCCTTCACTCCTCACATTAAAATCGGCCTTGTGCCTAATTTGCTCGGTGGGGGAGCAAATAAATACCATCTGTTCCGGCAGATGCTGCACTTAAGATAATTTGTACCAGTCAATGGAGGGGAAACCCTCTATACTGGGACAATTATTATTTTTGGTAACCAGAGTGCCCCCTTTTTGCCTACTTTTAGGGGAGCTGGTTTTTACCTCACATTAAAAACGGCCTTGTGCCTAATTTGCTCAGTGGGGGAGCAAATAAATACCATCTGTTCCGGCAGATGCTGCAAGCTATGACTAGCTATGACTAGCTATGACTAGCAAAGACCAGATGTGGGGGCAACCCCACATGACTGACCTTTAACCAGCTCCCATTTCCCACCTCTCGGGAGCTGGCCCCCTTTTTCCCTTCCCCCTCCCTTCACTCCTCACATTAAAAATCGGCCTTGTGCCTAATTTGCTCGGTGGGGGAGCAAATAAATACCATCTGTTCCGGCAGATGCTGCACTTAAGATAATTTGTACCAGTCCATGGAGGGGAAACCCTCTATACTGGGACAATTATTATTTTTGGTAACCAGAGTGCTCCCTTTTTGCCTACTTTTAGGGGAGCTGGTTTTTACCTCACATTAAAAAAGGCCTTGTGCCTAATTTGCTCAGTGGGGGAGCAAATAAACACCATCTGTTCTTATCACATGCTGTACTTATTGTGATATAAAGTGGGGGATCACTTTTCTGATTTAATTTTTATGTAAAATGATCTCCAACTTTACAACCTAAATACATACTTAAATCATTCGTTGACATCTATGCTGATGACACAACCATCTACGGCAACACATCTAAGGCTGTAAATGACAAAGTTCTCTCTGATTCTCTCTCCTCTGATCTCGAGCGCGTGGTTCAGTGGGGGAAGATGTGGCTGGTTACCTTTAATGCATCCAAAACCAAACTCCTATCCTTACATCATCAACGCTCTGATCCCCAGCTGGCATCAATTGTGATGGATGGCTCTCGTCTGGGTGAGGCCCCGTGTTTTGACAAGCTTCTGGGTTTGACCCTTACTCCTGATCTGAAATGGAACACGTACATCAAGTCTGTTGCCAAGGTCGCTGGAAAGATGGTGGGATCCTTCTACCACTCCAGAAGATATCTCACTAGGGATGCAATTCTCTATCTATATAAAAGCCAAGTACGTCTAAGGATGGAATACTGTTGCCATATCTGGGCAGGAGCTGCTAAAAACAGCCTATCCTGCCTTGACAGAGTACAAAATAGACTTCATGGCTTAGTGGGGGATGCCCTTTTCTCTACCCTGCAACCTCTCTCCCACAGAATAGACGTTGCGAGCCTGTCCTTGTTTTATCGTTATTTCCATGGCAGAAGCTCGTCTGAACTCCAATCTCTGGTCCCCCCTCGCCAATCTTTCACGAAAAACACCCGTCTAGCTGAATCCACTGTGAAAAATTTCCCCCACTCTATATCTGTGCCTAAATCAAAACGCAGATTCCATGAACAAAGCTTCTTTCTTAGAACTGCACGCCTGTGGAACTCTGTTCCGTCTGCCTGATTCCCTCCGGACTACAACTTGGTTGTCTTCAAGTCCAATGTTAACAAATTCCTAATGAACCGCCCCCTTAAGTAAACATTTCAGCAAATCTCCTCACTAACGTAATGTACTTGCAATAACCCTTATCCCTGAGTGGCTTCCGGGCCTTGATAAGTGGTGATCACTGTGTAAAAAAAACAAAAAAAAAACAGTCAGTCTCAAAGTCAGTCAAGCCATTCTCCAGATCATTCAAGTTGTTTTTGAATGATTCCATTTATTTTTTAAGCATTCAATTCACTCTTAAGATCATTCAATTCATCCTTCAGTTCATTAAAGGCATTCTTAGTCATTTACTTTTTATTTATTTAAGTCATTTCAGCATATTTTTCGGTCATTTTATTTTATCTTTAAGAATTTCATGTCAATCCTACATTCACACATTCATTCCTTACACGAGAGCACGCGACTAATGGCCATCGGCCTTGTTCATTTCTACACGAAAAACTTTGTTCTTTATCTGAAAACTTTTAAAGTTTAAGACTTATAGAGATCAGCTACCCATCGACATCTCTCTTTTTATCTCTAGGACTTATGTAGATTAGCTACAAAAAGAAAACTTTTTTTCAATCCCAGGACTCATACAGATTAGCTATCAATCGGAAACTCTTCTGAAAATAAACATGCCTATCAATTAAAAAACGACCGTTTTCTATATCTAGTGACCGAGCACCTATTCACCTCCCTATTACACATTTCTCATCGAAAGGGACGTCACGACGGTATCTCTTCTCTATCGTTACTTTTTTAGTAAGTGCTCGGCTGTAATTCAATCCATAGACCTTCTGTAACACTTTCACCACAAAGAGGGTGATCACTGTGTAAAAAAAAAAAAAAAATGCTTTCCTAGCTACAACAACCCCCCTCACAACTTAACTGTATCTAGATGTAAACGTAAATTCCATGAATAGAGTTAGTTTCATAGAATTATTCGTTGTGGAACACAACACTGTGTATCTGCTTCCTGGCTTTTAAATTTTTTTAAATTTTTTAATTACATTTTCACCCCAAACAAGGACCATTGCCATTGTGGTGTAGGGGGTTACTATCAGGGGGAACTACTACTGGGGTAATATGTTGTGATTTGGGCAGCAAGATGTCGGTTAACGTTACACTTGAACTTCTGCATGTCAGTAGAGTTGGGGAAACAGGGACCTGGAATGGAATTCCAGAGTCTAGCAGTTCTGGGGAAGAAACTACTGGAGTAGAAAGATCTTTTACATCTACGGATCTCTACTGTGTCGGGGTGGGATTTAGCTGCCTGTCAGGTTTGTCGAGGGTGTCTACGTCGTGGGGGCACAAGCGTCTGCAGTTCGTCAGAGCATTCACCATTAAAATACTTGTAGAACAGGCAGAGGGATGCAACGTTTCGTAGATGGGACAGAGGCTGAAGCTTAGATGCCAGTTCAGGGCCTATCAGATTGGCGACTCTCTTTTGAACCTTGTCTAGGAGCGAGAGACTAGCAGCAGATACATCAGCCCAAATGTGACAGCAATACTCCATACATGGGCGAATGGTGGCCTTATAGCATACTATAACTCTTCAAGTCTGATGTAAAAAAAATGTTATTGCTGAACAGAATTTTATGCCATCAAAACACTGTCTAAGTACCATCAAATCACCACGTGTAAATGTCTGGTAAACACTAATTAACATTATCCTCGAGTTGTTTCTAGGTCTTGGTAAGTGATTTACTTCTAAGGAAATTCTTAAGACAATAAAAAGTCCGACAATTTCTAAATTCTACAGCTGCTTGTATGTATAGCTCGATTTGCTATAAAACAAGTAATAGATTCCTTCAATAAGTTTCCGGACCTTTTTCGTATGGGTGCGTTTATTGCTAGTACATACATCAAACTCTAGCCCTTTTTCTAAGCAATCTCCTCCAGCTGCAATGCACTTATTGTACCGTTCAAACAACTTTCGAAAGCCACATGGAAGGCTTCTTGTGTAAGCTTGTCAATGACCCTCGTCACAGCCTCTTTCATCTTAATTGTCTCATAACGACACCCTCTTAGGTTTTCCTTAAGCTTATGGAATGACCAAACGTCACAGGAAGCAATGTCGTAATAAGGAGGACGAGGAACTGCCTTGACGCCTATCTTGGTCATGCTAACGTTTTTCTTTCTGACCATCTCTGAGCACGCGTGGGATAATATTAACGCAAATCTCCGCATCTTCAGTTCCTCTCGAATAATTGTGTGTAGAATTCCCACTGATATCAAACTATGAATGTATTGTCTGTATATATAAATGACGGTCCTGATCCATGAAATGCTTTAGTTGACCCATTAATTCTGGTGTTCTGATCTCCTTACTCTTTCTACAACTCCAAGGAACCCTCACAGATTTCCTGCCTTCCTTGAATATCTTATGCAACATAAAAACTTATGCTCGACTCTTGCAAGATTGTCCAAAAATCAATTCTAATTATTTCATATATTTCTTTGGCATATTTACAAGGTTTAAAACATAATTTTATTACACATGCTCCTACTTCAATATTGTTACGTCCAAATTGTAATTTTGCAATTCACAAGCTGTCACAATCAGGGTTAAGTAAAGTGTATTTCAATTCCTGCTGTAGCGGTTCATTTGAACCTGAAATACAAAAACTTGGCCAGTCATCTATAATTATGTATAGTCATAACATACTGAATTTTTAAGAGACTACGGCAATGTGCAATGCCTGTACAAAAAGTCTAGAAACTTGAAAGCACGTCGTACGCGCATGTATAAAAGCATTCGCAATGCAGACGATCGCAACTTGTCTATATAAAACGACAGAGAATCAATTAACTTTCCTTACATTTCCTTTCTTGATAGAAATTAAGTTTAGAGAGCGTTGTTCGATTCTGTTCGATTTCCGTATGTATCCGCAACTCTGTCTTGCCAATCAAACCTATTCAAAACATTTATTTTCAAATGCATTATTGAATAATACAATATGGAAAGATCATTAGAATGTTACAGAGATAAAAATACACGCATATAAATTTCTATTAAAACATTAAAAAAAATGTTTATATAACAACACCCCCTCTTAAACTTAACACACAAAAATGGTAAGTATTATAGGAAAACTGTTTTAAATGTTCTGATAAACAGAATGTCTAGTAACACTCCCTCTCTCTCTATTTTCTTCTGTCTGCTCTCTACATATATGTAAGTATATATATATATATATATATATGTATATGTATATATATATATATATATATATATTTGTGTGTGTTTCGTCTTTAATATAAGTTGTTTGCTGTTTATCTGCAATTAAACGAAACGTGTTTACCACGCAATAAAATCTTATGAAAGAAGAAATATAAATACGTATTTGGTTTAGAATGTTGACTACTGTAATATATGCCTTATAAATATAAACGCGTATGCATTCAGTTTAATTAATTGTAAGGAACGGAAAATAATTATATATATTATTAGTACATCTTTTGTAATTAAAAGTGTATACATATATATATATATATATATATATATATTTGCTCAACATGTAATAAACACACACACAAACACACACCCACACATACATATATATGCATATACATATATATTTGTGTGTGTGTGTATTTATTACATTTGAGAAAAAATGTAAAATAGAAAAAGTGAGGTCGGCACACAAAATAACACACATTGAAAGAAATTAGATGCAATAACTCATTAATGGGAAGTTTTGTCATCCAGTTTGGAGATATAATCTTAATTTGAAAAAATAGGATCCAGCTATTGCCAAAACATCGCTAGCGAGCGTTCAACATATTAGATTGATAAACAATAGAATGTAATTATAATTAGGAAATAGTATATATATATATATATATATGTATGTATATATATGTATATATATACATATATGTATATATACATGTGTGTGTACACACATTTATATGTGCATACGGATAAATAATTTCAACACAGTGTGTATATGTGTGTGTCTATATGGGCCATTGTGTATATGTTTACAGTGGATTCGCTAAAATTGAATTTCTGCCGCAAATAACATCTAGTTATTTTCTTCCGAATCATTTAGACAATTAAACTGTTCTCCTTTCCTCTCCAGCTGCCAATTTTATATCACTTTAGCATATTATGTTGAGCAACTAGTTTGAATTTGTTGTTAAAATAGAACGTTTGGCCACTCCGTAAATATTACTTTTTTGTGCGTTTAAATTTTTAGTATAAATGATTTTAATTTTTAACGAGGCGATCTAAAAGTGTTTCTCTATCTCCTTTCGATGATAATAAAAACGTTTTCACTTAGAATTTTTCCAATGAAATACCCCCTACCGAAATTCTAAGATGTTATTTTCGAATTTGGAATTGTCTCATGTTTACTGATCAGCAACAGAGATTATTACAGTTTCTAATTGACTATTTCAGCAGCATCTCTACATCTGACCAATCACTATTTGCTTTGCATTCCACCACATTTTCAAGAACATTGAATAAACGGATATAACCGATTTAGAACACTTTAAAAATGCACAATATTGTGTAAAGAAAAGAAAATACGATTCAATTTCTTTTTCTTGATTGTTTTTTTTTATTTGTGAGTTGACATATTTCTGGTAACATGTCTATCTTCAGAGAGTTAAAGAGTTATATTACCTGTTTTACCTCTTGCAAGTAAAATCCTTGTATTGTTTAGTCCAAGGCGTGCTGCCGATTTTGAAAAGAAATGTTGAAGAGAATCCTTGCTGCAAAGCCTATGGCATTGCAACAAAGCTGGTGTAATTTCCAGAACGGCTGTCAGGTATTATCACAAGCTGGGCTACCATGCTAGAGTTGCGAGAAGAAAACCTCTTTTTCATCCTGCCAATATCAATGCAGAAAAGATTAGGCTCTTGCGATATTCGAGAGACCGATGAGTTTTTGACTAACATAATTTTCTCTGATGGGTCACGGTTGTATTATTTCCCTAAAGTTGCAGGGTATAGGTACGGACGCTTCTAAGCAAGAGTTTGAATTAAAAGGACTGAAGCCAACGATGAGACATGGGGGGTTTCTCAGTTAACTTATGCGCACAATTTAGAGTGGTGAACACAAGACCTGCTGGAGCGAGAAAGAGGACACCAATTGTTTTAAATATGTTTCAATACTACATGAAAGATTCTTACCAATATTTTCAAGTAGTAAAATGGACCAATTTAATTCCCTATTCATGGAACACGTAAGTCGTTGTCCCTCTGTTAGAGCGACAGAAGAGTGGTTGTGAGAAAGCGCTATTAATAAATTTTCATCGGAAAATTAGTCCCTGGGAATGAACTCAATTGGAGAAAGACACACTGAAGATGAAGGTTTCCTTCGAAATATATTTATGAATTTCAATATAAATTTCCAGCAAAATAAACGTTAGTTTATTTTGTAATAATGTGTTGTCTTGGCTTCAAACGTATATAATACGTATTTTATTTTATTCAAACTCTACCAGTGCTTCTAAGAAACACAAATCCTTAACGTGAATCCCGCGTGACCAAACGCACCGATCCGAGCAAACGGACTTCTACTTGCGGATTCTCTGCTCCAACAACAACATGGCAAAAAAATAGAAATATATTCGTAAATTTCAATATAAATTTCAAACAAAATAAATGCCTGTTTATTTTGTGATAATGCCTTGTTTTGGCTTTAAACGTATATAATACGTATTTTATTATATATATATATATATATATATATATATATATACATATATATATATTATATGCATATATTTGTATGTATGCATATATATGTACATATACACACACATACAGACATATACATATATATGTGCGTGTGTGCATATGTGTATATATATATATATATATATATATATATACATATACATATATACATATATACATATATACATATTTCCCCAAAACCTCTGGCCTTGATAGAGGTGAAACAAAATATGCTGCTATGGTTTCAAATGATCTGGAATAACAGCACGGGGAGACTTGATTCCAAATAATTCTCATATGTTATATCTACACTGTTTTTTTTTTAAATACGGTACGATTATGAATATCTCCAGTATCAAATAAACCTTATGCACTGTGAATCGATCTATCTATCTATATATCTATAAAAGTGAACGTGTCTGTGTGTCTGTGTGTGTTTCTGTGTATATTTGCCTACGCAATAACTCTGTCAATTTTTAGTCTACAGACTCGAAATTTGATATACAGTGTACTGACATTTGCGAATATCGATGTGATCGGTTTTCGGCCAGATTTGGCGATTAAGGTCAAAGTTCAACTATTTGACCTTTGAGAACTCTACAAAACTCGTCCGACAATTTTCGGTCTACACACTTGAAATTTTAGATATAGGTTCCTTGGACATGGATCTAACTTAATAACTTGATTTGAGCCCAAAATAATAAATTGTAACTGACCATAATAGGGGTCAAATTTTAAAAAATGACCGCATTTTTTTTTGTTCAACATAGACCTCAAAATACCCGGGAAACGCCAGGCTTAAATGCTAGTATATCTATAAAAGTGACCGTGTCTGTGTGTCTGTCTCTCTGTGTGTCTGTACATTTTTCCTTCGCAATAACTCTGTCAATTTTCAGTCTACACACTCGAAATTTGATATACAGGGTACTGAGATTTGGGAAAATCGTGGTGATCGGTTTTCGGCCAGATATTTGGCTGTTAATGGGTCAAAATTCCACGAGTTGACCTTTGAGAACTCTACCAAACGCCTCCACCAGTTTGGGGTCTAAACACTTGTAATTTTAGATATAGGTTCATTGGACATGGATCTAATTTAATAACTCGATTTGAACCCAAAACAATAAATGTTAAGAGGTAATAATTGGGGTCGAATTGTAAAAAAAATTACCTTTTTTTTTTTTTTGCCCAACATACACCCCTAAACACCCGGGCAAAGCCGGGCTGAAATGCTAGTATATCTATAAAAGTGAACGTGTCTGCGTGTCTCTGTCTATCTGTCTGTGCGTCCCTTTACATTTCTCTACGCAATAAATCTGTCAATTTAAAGTCCACAGACATGCCATTTGATAGACAGGATACTGAGATTTGGAAAAATCGATGTGACCGGTTTTTGGCCAGAACTTTAGCTGTTAAGGGGTCAAAGTTCAACAATTTGACCTTTGAGAACTTTACAAAACTCCTCCGACAATTTGGGTTAAACACTTGAAATTTTAGATATAGATTCCTTGGATGTGAATCTAACTTTATAACTTTATTTGAGCCCAAAAAATAAATGATAAAGGGTCATAATAGGGGTCAAATTAAAAAAAAATTCACCGATTTTTTGTTTTTTTATATTTTTTTTTGCCCAACATGCACCTCCAAACACCCGGGCAACGCCGGGCCGAAATGCTAGTCTATATATCTATAAAAGTTAACGTGTGTGTGACTCTGTGTCTGTCTGTCTGTCTGTGTGTGATTTTTTAGTTTACATACTCGAAATTTAATATACAGGTTACTGAGATTTGGGAAAATCGACCTAATCGGTTTTCAGCCATAAATTTGGCTGTTAAGGGATCAATGTTCAATGATTTGACCTTTGAGAACTCTACCAAGCTCCTCCACCATTTGGGGTCTAAACACTTGAAATTTTAGATATAGATTCCTTGGACATGGATCTAACTTAATAACTTGATTTGAACCCAAAACTATAAATGTTAATGGGTCATAATAGAGGGCAAATTAAAAAAAAAAATTGACCGTTTATTTATTTACTTTTTTTTGCTCAGCATACACCTCCGAGCACCCGGGCAACGCCGGGCCGAAATTCTAATATCCAGATATCTATAAAAGTGAACGTGTCTGTCTGTCTGTCTGTGTGTCTGTGTGTCTGTCTGTCTGTGTACATTTCCCTACGCAATAACTCTGTCAATTTTTAGTCTATAGATTCGAAATTTGAAATACCGGGTACTGAGATTTGGGAAAATCGATGTGACGGGTGTCAGCCAGAAATTTGGCTATTAAGGGGTCAAATTTCAACGATTTGACCTTTAAGAACTCTACCAAACTCCTCCGACAATTTTGGGTCTAGACACTTGAAATTTTAGAAATAGGTTCCTTGAACATGGATCTAACTTAATAAAGTGATTTAAGCCCGAAACAATAAATTTTAAGGGGTCATAATAGGGGTCAAAGTTTTAAAAAATTTACCATTTTTTTGTCTTTTTGCTTTTTTTGCACAGCATACACCTCCAAACACCCGAGCAAGGGGTCAAAGTTCAACGATTTGACCTTTGAGAATTCTACCAAACTCCTCCGCCAATTGTGGGTCTAAACACTTGAAAGTTTAGATATAGGTTCCTTGGACATGGATATAACTTAATAAATTGATTTGAGTCCAAAACAATAAATGTTAAGGGGACATAATAGGGGTCTAAGTTTAAAAAAATTGACCGCTTTTTCTTTTTCTTTTTTTTTCCTCAACATACACCTCCAAACACCCGGGCAACGCCGGGCTGAAATGCTAGTATATCTATAAAAGTGAACGTGTCCGTGTTTGTATCTGTGTGTCTGTGTGTCTGTGTACATTTTCCTAGGCAATAACTCTGTCAATTTTAAGTCTACAGACTCGAAATTTGATATACATGATACTGAGATTTGGGAAACTCTATGTGATCGGTTTTTGGCCAGAAATATCGCTGGTAAGTTGTCAAAATTTCACGAGTTGACCTTTGTGAACACTACCAAACTCCCCCGCCAATTTTGGGTCTAAACACTTGAAATTTTCGATATAGGCTCCTTGGACATGGATCTTACTTAATAAATTGATTAGAACCCCAAACAATAAATGTTAAGGGGTAATAATAGAGGTCAATTTTAAAAAAAAATGGACCGCTTTTTTTCTCAACATAAACCTCCAACCACCCGGGCAACGCCGGCCAAAAAATGCTACTTTAATATATGTATGAAAACCAAAGACGGGAGATAAAATATATGTCTCTTCTTGCTGTTATTTCAGATCTTTTGAAACCATAGCAAGTTTTTGTATCCCCTGCATCAAGGCCAGAGATTTTGGAGAAATATAAGATATTTTTTAAATGTTATGTGCAAAACTAGGAAAACTAATGACTAGGATTAAAGTATTGTTAAAGGTGCCGAATCTTTCCACTCACGAAAAATCTTTTTTGAAATTACCTCTATTACAGGTTTTCGAGGGCCCTGAAAACGAAAATCACAGTAATTATCCCAGGAAACGAGTAGTTTTAAAGGTTTTAAAGAAATTATAAATTGGGAAATCACGTTTCTACATTAATTTAACGTAAAATAACACCTACTTTATAGCAAAGGTGGCTAAAAAGTGGGTGCTCATTTTACATTAAATTAATACAGAAAAGTGATCCCCTCTTTTAAACAGTAAATTGCGACCTTAAAGGTAAATGTCACATAGCACACTACACATTTAAGGTCATTAGTTTTCCAACGAGTCTTCATTTTTTATTCTGATCAGCATTTGCTGAGATTTGGAACTTGCCCCAAAACACTGATATATGGATATCTCTGGACTCGTAGCCAAATTGGATATTGAAATACACATATCATTATTTCTATTCAACTAAAGTACATGAACATTTGGAAGATTATAAAACTATTCTATTGTTTAAATTTTATGACACTTGTTCCATAGAACCTATAATTTCAGATCAATAAAATATACCTAAATTAGAAGAAATTTATATATATATATATATATTTATATATATATATATATATATATATATATATATATATATATATATATATATATATATATATATACACACACACACACACACTCCTAGCAAGCTAGCTTTAGTTTTCTTGCTTTGGGATGAATTTTGCTTCGGATATTTTTGGATTGGTTGTCTCCTCTGTGGCTTTGTCAGGCCAGTAATATATATATATATATATATATATATATATATATATATATATATATATATATATATATATATATACCCAAAAAACGGGTCTCTGCCTCTAATTAGGCCCGGTGTCTTAGTGCTTTGTTCGAATAAAATTAAACTTTGGTCATAACTAGTTTACTATATTCAAAACATCACATCAAAACACTAGGATTTTTGGCCTTTTTTCTCGGTTCTACAGCATATTTCTAGATGGCCTCCATTTAGCTTATGTTTTTTTAGGGGTCACCCTGTATATATATATATATATATATATATATATATATATATATATATATATATATATGTGTGTGTGTGTGTGTGTGTGTGTGCGCGCGCGCGTGTGTGTTCTTTTTTAGTCTCATCTTTTTAAATGTTATAGATTGCAGAATTTTTCTCATTAAGAAAAATGACTAATTGATTTTCAACAATCAAGTCTAAGTTTTGATTTAAAATTGAAACAGAAATACTGTTGTTTTCAAACCGAGATTCTACCACCTGTTATAATTGAATCTTTATCAATAATTGTAACAAGTCATAATAAATTAATTTGTGTTTCTTTGACTAATGTTAGACACAACATTATTTTTTTAATAAATTTGCTGTAAATACATGTTCACAGAAACAATCAATCTAATACTTAATTTAATATAATAGCAACAGATTAATAAAGATAATTTGAAAAAAACAATCATGAGAAATAAAACGTTTTTTTATTTACCAAAATATTGGGAACGAGTACAGTTTTACTCCTAAGAGATGAAGTGGTGTTTAAAAAAATTATTTAATTTAATACGATATTTTAATATTTAATATAATCTTCACTTACATATAAACAGTACTTTGTCGGTTTTTCTGTGTGTGAATGGGTTCCTTTTCTATAAAGTCCGGCACAACTGGGCCGATTTTGATTAAATTTCACACA
This sequence comes from Euprymna scolopes, assembly GCF_053919585.1. Classification (NCBI taxonomy): domain Eukaryota; kingdom Metazoa; phylum Mollusca; class Cephalopoda; order Sepiida; family Sepiolidae; genus Euprymna; species Euprymna scolopes. Next base: position 22,163,020 of record NC_136512.1, on the reverse strand, counting down.
AATATAATATATCTCACTAAAATTTTTCTAAGATCGGTTTTGTATCCGAATATCATCAGATAAGTATGAAAACTAGTAGCAGATAATGGAAACATTCGATGAGAGAAGAACTATTCGGGTTTCGAATAAATTTAACACTTTATAAAGCTTTACATCACAAGTGTATTTCAAAAAAATATCACCGGACAAACAAAAAGAGACGGCATATAAAATCAACAGTAAGTTCTTTGGTAGAGCAAGGCGCGTGCTTTTGTAACGTTTCTGTTGAGAACAAAATTTAACCATGCTTATTGATTTTTGCATTATAAACTTTAATTGAAACCGTTATATAAAATATTTTCGCACAATATCCAATATGTTTTTGATTAGACAGGGGCACGTTATGAATGAATCTTTGTGTTTAGGGCACAACTGGACCATGATACTCGATTTTTGAACTTTAAACTTTGTTTCATAAAATGTTTTGTTTTCTATAAAAAAAACAATGTCCGAAGATTATCTTAAGTGTATTTTTTTTTGTTAGAATTTGGAGGGGCTGTTTATATATACATATATAGTGCAAGACGTTGGCGGCTACAATATTCGTCAGTTAAGGAGTGTCTACAATAAGCCACATAGAATTCCTCATTGACATTAACGTTGAACTTTGACTTAGATACCCTCAAATTAAATCAGTTCCAAACTGAACCTTGATCGCTATTTTAGCTAACTTCTGCTAATCAATGTGTATTGTACACATTTGCCGGGGGATAATAACACACTAATTAAGTTTTCATCATTCAAATTCCTCAGCCTGAAATTCACAAGTCACATGAATTGAAACAAATAATTTACTAGAATCAATAGCAGGATCCTCATAGTGCAATGTAGACTACAGTGTGTTATGGTCTAAGTCGCTGCGCGGAGATATCTGATGTTTTCTCCTGATGCACCGCAGTGGGTCTCAAGAACAGCAATAATAAATTGATTTGATTTAAAAATAGGAAATTTCACCGGTTTTAATGACAATAAAAGTTTTGTGTAAAAAATTCATTAATTCTTATTCATTCCTGTAATGTCGAGTCTTCCATGTAACTAAAAATTAAAAACAAAAATAAACAAACGGTTAAATGATATCAGAAGCGTCGAGAGACGGTTTAATGGTAAAAAAAAACATTTAGTTTCCTCGAAATACATATTGGCATCCTTATCTAAAAATTTGTAATACATTTTTAAGAGAATACATAACTAGACTATTTTAATCTTTAAGTCGACAATAATATTTAGTTATCTTATTTCTTGCTTGACATCAATAAATATAAGTTTACTTTATTTCAGTCTAAACAAACAAATTGTAGCGGTATTCGATTACACTTTGCATGATTATAATTTAAATAAGTTTCATTGTGTTATAGTTCATAACAATAATATTGTTAGGTCTGCGTAGATGCTTACCGTTGACAGAAATGTAATATACTTCACTTACTGAACATGGATAATATAATAATAATAATATTATTATTATTATTATTATTATTATTATTATTATTATTATTATTATTATTATTATTGTGAGACCTGTGTTCGCGCTTTACATCCATGGGAATATTTTTTTTATTTTATTCATAACAATAACATTCTGTTGTATACAGGAACGCTTTGCATTAATAAAATGTTATGTTTTATTTAAAAATTATATCGTGGGGATCTTAATTCCCGTTTGATATCAATATCAATTAAATCCTTTTTTATTTTATTTGTAAGTTTGTGAGGTCTGTGTGCGCGCATGCCATCCATATAATAGAAATGTTTTACTTCTAATGATATTTGCTAATAATGGAACAGTACTTAACACATATAAAATATGAAGCGATATTGTTTAGATGAGTTTACATTGTGGACATGCATATAATCGTGTTTATCGGCAATTTTTTACTTGTTGGGTATTTCATCCAGGCATTACGGGAATTATTTAATATCCGGTTATGGAAACATTAATTTATTTTTAATTCGAAATATGACTAATGGGTGTGTGCCTGTTTTATATGCATATAGAAATACGTTTTATTTTATCCGTGTCAATAACGATATATTTATTTTATTTATAAACAAAAAAAAAAAAACAAGTGAAATTTATGTGCATGCTTCGACATCCGTATAGAAGTACATTATTTTTTAAAATTTGATTCATAACAATACTATTATGTATGCGTCCATGTTTTACATCCCAGAAATAGGAACTTCCTTTTGCATTAATTCTATTTTTAACAACTAGCAAGGCATGTGGAAATTCCATAGCGCCATTATTCATATGTAATATATTGCTACTAGAAATTCTGTGGACGTTCAACGTGAATAGAGACCCCAAAATATTATTGTAGCCTTTTTGTTAGAACTGGAAATGTATTTATGTAAGTATTTTGCTTAATTTAGTGTCAGGATATATCTGGTTATTACGGTATATATATATATATATATATATATATATATATATATATATATATATATATATATATATATGTATGATTTTCAGAATGTGAGAGATTGTATATATATATTCCACAGCCAAACAACGTCGCAGCCTACAAGAACCATACAGTCAAAGAACCGGAAGTTCAAGACTCGAGTTTCGCCCTCATTCCTGAGTTCGGGTGTGTCTAACTGATGAGCCCAATGAGGGCGAAACTCGAGTCTTGGACTTCCGGTTCTTTGACTGTCATGGCTCTTGTGGGCTGCGACGTTGTTTGGCTGTGGACGTATTATATATATATATATATATATATATATATATATATATATATATATATATATATATATATATATATATATAAGTTTGTTTTTGAAATGTCATTACTTTCAATGTATACCGTTTTCGTTTAACGGGTCTAGATTGTTATTTTAAAACAGTTCACCGTTAATTTTGAGTTAAGTTAAATGTGTCTATTTAATAGGGACAGAGCAAATATAGTGCAAAGTTTTGTTGAATATTCAAAGACTCACACACACACACACACACACACACACACACACACATATATATATATATATATATATATATATATATATATATATATATATATATATATATATCAGAACTGGTAAATAGTAAAACGTGAAGAAGGTGGTCAATACTATTGCAGAGCAAATGTATACTCTTTTTAATGTATTACCGTTTTATCTGTTTAGTTACACATATTTCCGCTACCGAATCGTATCAACGATCCAGTAACTTCGTCACACTTCTGACGTAGTTACTGGATCGTTGATACGATTCTGACGTATATATATATATATATATATATATATATATATATATATATATATATATATATATATATATATATATATATATATATCAGTTACAAATTTCCATCTTATGAACACCCGGCGCAAATGGAATCCTACATTAGTATACTATTTATAAACAGAACAGATACTGCCCTTGGATCCTAGCAAGAAGACCAAGAGAGGTATATTTACGTACGGCCCAAAAGCAACATAATTTTCTTTTGTTTGTTTGTTTTAAGTATATGTTTTTTACATTACCTCTTCCATCATCATCGCGATATCCCATTTATTAAAAAGGAGTGTAGAACGCAATAACATACAGTGAACATCAAATTAGCGTATCATATACTAATTTGATGTTCGCAGTATGTTATCACCTTTTTTTCTCCTTTTTAATAAATAGGATATTGTGATCGAATTCTTGTGTTATAGGCTACCATATCACCATTCAAGGAAGGATGTGTAATAGGACGGTATATCACCCTACAGGATATATGTGTGTAATGGTGTATGTACTTGTGGTGAAGGGTTTATCCTGATGTGTATACGTACCACTAAATGTCTATGGTGGTTCTTCACCATCTGAACCTTAAGTTATGTTGCTGCATTCTATTAATGTTCCAATGCGATGTACGTCTCAATGTTCATATGCGGGTGTGTGTGTGTATGTGTGAGTGTGTGTGTATGTGTGTGTATGGGTGGGCGAATGAACTCTTTTCTGGGTCAACGACCAACTAGCACCGTGTATATTTGTGTGTGCGTATATGTGTATTGGGGTAGAGAGGGCTCCCGTAAGCCGTGGTGAAGGTAACCTTTCTAGGAGAAGCAAATCTCTGATTAAAAAAAACATAAAGCGGAAGACCAGTACCCGCATTAAGCTGGTCTGCAGTTTAATTTGTTGCTGGATATCTTGCTCTTGCTTGTTGCTGGATCTCAACATTTTGAACCGAGAGAGAGACTTAGCTGTCGTACAAAGCTCAGACTCTATAACATCATATTTGTATAGATACTCCCTCAGACATTTGGGCTCATGGATTTTAAATGTCTGAGGGAGTGGCACTCGTCTGACAAGACGGTGCAATCATCATGTGTGGGTGTATATGTGTGTATGTGTGGGTATATGTGTGTATGTGTGTGTATGTGTGTATGTGTGTGTGTTTTTGGGTGTCAGTGTATGCGTGTATGTGTGGGTGTGTATGTGTGTATGTGTGGGTGTATGTGTGTATGTGTATGTGTGTGTATGTGATACATGTATTTTGCAATATACTTTACTCTCATGCGTCGTTGATCTTGGTCCATCTGGCATGCATCTTGTTCATTGCGGAGACGCTGGAACCTATTTGAACGAATATTTATTCACTTCCAAGAAGGCTGATTGTATTTTATAAAGTGTTTATTCTCTTTCCAGGTGTCCATCGCAGATGAATGGAAATTTAATATCTTTGCTTGCGTGGTTAATTCGAGATCTCTATGTTTTAGACACGCCAGCACCCTCCCTAGTTAAAGGGTGGGGCGGCGACCTGTTAAACCGTCTGCCCTTCTCAACGTTCAAATTCCAACTCCAATGTGATCTCCAGCTGACCTGATCACGTGGTAACATGCACGTAGTTCTATCAGCTGATCAGATGCTTCCAGTAAACTTGTGTATGACATGATTTTATTATACTTTGACAATTTTTAAACATTCCTAATACTCATCACTTGTTTATCTCTTCAGTTAGTTAGATATATGATGTATGGATACAGAAATAGATAGATAACCAGATCGAGAGATATATCGATAATATATATAGATAAATGTGCAGATCGATAGACGGATAAGAACTAACAGATAATTTCTTGTGTTCGACCTACTACATAACAGAATAATTTAACTGGAAAACATGACACACGTGCGTACGTACGTTAAAGATACTGCGGTATTATTATATAGATACGAAATAATAATATACGAAATCCGTATAAAGTAAATACGGTTAAGCCCTTTTTTTTAAATAAATGTATTATGGGTCTTTGCGCGTGGGCTTGACATCCAAAAACACGAGATACATTTATTGTTCGGTCTGCAATCACACACACAATTATATATATATATATATATATATATATATATATATATATATATATATATATATATATATATATATATATATTAAATTTTTTATTGAGCCCATAATAAATTTACATTACTGTTTCCATTTGATTTTCACCCCAGGAGATGAGGTAGAGTACCAATTTCATCGGAATTTATAGGTGGACATAATTTATATATATATATATATATATATATATATATATATATATATATATATATATATATATATATATATATATATATAGGTGGATTATAAATTCCGATGAAATTGGTACTCTACCTCATCTCCTGGGGTGAAAATCCAATGGAAACAATAATGTAAATTTAATATGGGCTTAATAAAAAATTAAAATAAAAAAATAAATAAATTAAAAAATTATATACCGCTCTATTAACATATCGAGCACTTTTACCGTTTTTTAACCTTATTTCCCTTGAAAAGAAATATATATATATATATATATATATATATATATATATATATATATATATATAATTGTGTGTGTGATTGCTATGCATCTTTATTCTCGCACTCTCTTTCCCTCTCTGTCCTAGCATGTGCGTATAACTTTGTGATGTTAGCAAGTCTGTCTAGATTTTGTTGTTCAATACAAACAGCTGGCGGGCCGAATCCAACCATATTGGCCCGTACCCTAATTACCCCTGCTCTTAATTAGTGTAATAATTAATTTCGATGCCCCCAGAGAAACAGACATATTATTCTGTAATTGATATTATCTGCAATGTTGTTTGCTTTATCCCGAAAGGGAAGTCGATAAATTGTTTATTTTGTTTTGACATAGATTTCTTGGTATTCGACGGCAAAAAAAAATAGTTGTTTTTATTTCTTCTTCGTTGCTAATGATAATAATAATACTTATAGCAATAGTACTACTATTTTTACTGCTGCTTGTTGTTATAATTTTATGAAGAAGAAGAAGAAGAAGAGATGTAAAATAAGAAGGAGAAGAAGGGGTGGAATAAAAAGAAGAACCTAAGCGGAAGACGCTGGAAGAGAAAGACAAAAATATAGAAAAGGAGTTGAAAGATGCGACAGCAAAGTTTGACTAATTTCTTCGTTACCAGAATTAACGTTTGCCCAGCTGGGCAAAAATTGAGTCCTTGTACCGGAAAAATATCCAGTAAATAAAACTTTGCCTTGGTGGTTGCCGGTAGGCTGAGATAAACCGCGTCACACACACACACACACACACACACACACATACACACACAGTAAATCGAACTTTCTAAGGGAGATAATAACTTCCGGTGAATACCGGAAAAATATCCAGAAAATAAAACGTTGTTTAGTAAATCGTTATATATTTATTTTTGCATTTTTTGCAATTTTTCTCTTTTTTTTTCATTTCCATACTCCAAACATGGATATAAATATCACTAACACATCCGATAGGTCATAAGCTTCTTTCAGTACCTTACTTGCCTGGGTGGGTTGCCGGTAGGCTGAGACAAACCGCGCCACACACACACACACGCCCACACATACACACACACACTATAAATCGAACTTATTAAGGGAGATAATAACTTCCGGTGAATACCGGAAAAATATCCAGAAAATAAAACGTTGTTTCGTCAATCATTTTTTTTTTTTGCATTTTTTTATTTCTATTTTATTTATTAATTTTTTTTTTTTTTTTTTTTTTTTTTTTTGCAATTCCATGCACCAAACATGGATATAAATATAACTAAAACATTCGCTGGGTTATAAGCTTCGTTTCAGTACCTTGCCTGCCTGGGTGGATTGCCTGTTGTCTAAGATAAACCGTGTCACACACACACGGACATTAGGAAGATTTATAATAAAGATTACTTAAAACATTTATTCTACTACAACTTGTGGATAATAGGAAGAAGAAGAAAACGAAAAGATAAAGTAAAAAGACATAACGCAAAAAGAAAAGATAAATGACAAAAAGAAAAAAGGATAGAAAAAGACAGAGTAAAAATACGGAAAAAGAAGAAAAAGAAAAGGAAAAGAAAACACAGAAAAAATAGGAGAACTAGTAGACGAAAAACAAACAAACGCAAGAGGCACAAGAGAGAGAGGAGAAAAAGAAAACCAAGAAGAAAAAAACTAAATATTTAAAGCAGCAAGAAGCCGAGTATAGTTAAAGGCGGTCCGAAGCTGCCACATCGAGGTGTAGAAGAGGACAAAACCCTATTCCCAAGATTACCCTACTTGCTCTTCCTCCACCTCATATTGCTGAGTGGTTAGTGTTGTAGAGCGGTGCTAGCGGTTACAAATGAAAGAAACCACAAATAGTGTAAAGTGTATAAAATATAATATGTATTTATCATAAAGAATACAGGAGCCACTAAAGTGTTATAAGAGGAACGTGTTCGTAGCATGCGGTTAAACATGGTATGAATGTCTCCATTTAGTCTCTGAGACCAGTGTTATTCATAGGACTGGTTCATTCCACTTAGTACTCAAATAGGAGTGATTTGTGCCCCACAACAATTAGCAAGTGGGTAGAAAATAGCATTTTGAAATATTTGTTATGACTCGACCAATGATTGAACTTCGATCTGCCGGCCGTATAGCGATGCCATTATGTCAAATCGCCTGTTTGTTCAAAAAAAAAAAAAAAAAAACAACAACAAGTATTTATGATAATTTTTTGAAGAGTTAAAATGATCTCTTGTTTCTGTATCTCACTTTGGTTCTGACCAGGAGTACGTGGAGAAATGTAGTGATACTATTAACGCATTTAAAAACTATCTTCTCTCTTTGCACCGGCAGCGCTCATATGGCAATTACTTTCATTCCAAATGAGTAAACATCGACGTTGCGATCAAGTATATGGGGATAACTTATTGTATCAACAGCTTCTTTTATATAGAAAATACATTGTTATTTCAACACTCTCTCTCTCTCTCTTTCTCTATCTCCCTCTCTCTTATTTCAATAGTAGATGAACTGCTGTTTTTTAATCTCTGTCAGCAGAAACTCGGCTATTTACAGCCAAAGCAAAGAAAAAAAATTATATAACTTTTGGAAGAGGGCGGGTGGCAATGAGACTGATTCAGAATCTCTGCGGGCACTCCTAAAGGAGTAATGAAGGAAAACCTTTTTTAAAACTTTAAATGCATCCAATTTTATTTCAATATACGAACTCTCTATATATATATATGTGTGCGTGTGTGTGTGTTTGTGTGTGCGTGCGTGTGTGTATGTGTGTGTGTGTTTATTTTAACTTTGGAAGTATTTGCTTAACTCGATACAAGATTGTTTCTCTAGACGGGATAAATAAATTATCCGGTCTATGTCATCAGATAATTTAAGCCAGAATAAATTGTAGGAAAAAGATTTCGGATTACATATGGATTTTAAAAACCCAGAGTATAAGTAATGAATAGAAATGGGAGAGGGTGAGGAGAAAAAAAGAAGAAAAGGAGGAGAAATAGTTGGGTGGGAGAAAAGGTATATTTAAAAATACAACGATGCTTACTGTCGGGAGTTTTTTAGAAAGCTACTATTGCACCCATAGAAAAGCTTAACGATAAAAATTCTATATCAGGCTTGCTAAAGCCTTTTTAAAAGCACGTTTTTGAGTCCATAAATGCTCCTTTAATAACCCCAGTCACCCGAACAAAACCTCTTTAACTACACACTACTTAAGTCTGGTTCAAAATAATCTCATACCAACCATAAAATGTGAAATTCTAAAAAAAAAAAAAAAATCCAGTACTTGTACATCTCTATATTTCACTTGCCTTTTTTGTCTGCATGAAAAAATTTTATTACTGATTTTAGAGGTAGAGACAAATGATTAAATTTGACAAATGAATCATCGACCGTTTGCAGGTATTATAAATCCCACCTTCTCAGCAACTTCACCCAAAACACTATTTCCCTGAAACAGTTCATCTTAACTCTAAACTTTAATCCATAATTATAATCATATACCTACTCTGTTTTTTTATATACTTACCCAACCTATGTTAATTAAAACTGTAATTGTTCTGAAAACTAAGTAAAAATACTCAATCTTTTTATATTCCTTTCCCCCCTAAACTTTACGCAAACTCTATTACTACCCAATTAATGTCTAAGTGGTTCCCTTTCCTTGTATTTATCTAGGGAATTATAAATCGATTATTTCATATATATATATATATATATATATATATATATATATATAAATCCATAATGGATTGCACCTATTATTTTATATAAAACTAGCGGGTGTGGCGGGGTGTGTGGTGATGTAAAAGAAGAAACAAGTGTTAGTAGGCAGCCAGACTCGAACCCGTGACGCGGTGACGCGGTGACGTGATGGTAGATAAGAAAGTGACAAAAATGTATATCTTACCGCTACGCTACGAGATCATAGGAAGTGAGAAGCGTTCAAATTTAGCGACGTTAATCAAAAAGTTGACTTGCTACGTGAATGAGTTCACACAGGTGTAGAAATGAAGGTTGACTGAAGGCCAGTTCCGCTTTCCGCCATTTCATTTATTTCTTTTCCCACGAAAATGGGGAACTCACAAATGAATAGCAATTGGCTGATATGAGGGGTTTTCCCCACATTGATCAAAGCTAATTGGTTTCAAAACGTCCTAGCACGAAAGGTCGCTGACAGCTTTGCTTCGCCGAGTTTCGCTTTATTTATACGAAAAAGACGAACAAACTCTAACAAACACGGAGTAGCGTAAATTTTATTAAAGTCGATGTAAATAAATGTAGATACGACGTCCTTTCGCAAATCCTAGATATCATAATCTAGGGAGTATATAAAAAGTTCTAAAATATAGTAAACAATGCCAGAGAATCCCTGCGAAAAAGCCTTTACTTGTAAAATACATTATGCTAAGTAGATTTACAAAACACTTTTTAAAGGTGGTGTCCAGCTGGAGTAATGGTTATCGTACTTAACTTACTGTCTTTAGAATTTGGTTTCGATTTCAGCTAGAGTTTTTTTTTTACTTACAAAAATGAACTATATTATTTAATTGGAATTCATTGAGATGAATTTTATTTATTAATTTTATTTATTACATACTATTATCCTGACGAAAGCCAGAGGAACAGTTAGCCGATACGTCGTGAAACGACTAAGAAAACATGAGGATAATAGTCCGCAATAATTAAAATGGATAAATAACACTCATCTCAATGAATTCCAATTAAATAATATATGCCATTCGGTACGGACCCGACCATGGAAGATCAGATTAAATAAACATGGATTTATAAGACCGAAAAAATTCAACCTTGATCGCCGTTCGGGCTCGTGGCGCAGTTGATAGAAACGTTGAATCTCTGCGGTTCCAGGTGAGAATTGTTTGAAGATAGCGGTTTTAATCCTACCTAAAGCCGGCCAGAGGCTTACTTGGCCAAAAAGTGTTGAAACGAAAACGCGTATGGATGTCAGTACTGGCTGGGAATGCAGTTAGGAGATTCGAAGTTTCTATCCCATCGCGGTTACCACCTGACGAAGGCCAGAGGAATAGTTGGCAGAAACGTAGTGAAACAACTAAGAAAACATGAGGATAATAGTTCGCAATAATTAAAAAGTGAACTGTGAAAAAGAAAAAACATCACTCGCATGCAGATGTCCCAGTTTCTGTATAAAGTAAAATATAATATGTACGCGGATTTTACGATTGGGCAATGATGGCCGGTCTGCTAGTATGTAAGTATTTCGAATGCAAATTTTGATTGGATCGAATTTATTATAAACTAGCGGGGGTACCCGGCGTTGCCCGAGTGTTTGTTTCCGGGACGGGGGGGGGGTTAAAAATGTTATGGTAGGTAAGTAGGAAGGATCAAACCCGGAGTCATGAGTAAAAGTAGGAAAATAAAGTGTGAAAAAAAAAACATCTGCAACGTAAACAGTTCGGCCACCAAGAAAAGTCCATTCCAGTTGTTTAGGAAAAAAAACAAAAAAAAACGACTACGGTAGGTCGGCGCGAACGTGAAAATATAATGTGAATTGTCCAGCACGCTAACCACTACGCCACAGAGCACTGCAGCCTAGTTTAGTGATTTTAAATAACTTCACATGAAAGAACTACGAAGCCAAACCGGTGTTCTCTTCTCAACTGTTCCTTGTGAACGATCCCCAAACGGTGTTAAGTGGTGACAGGGGGAGGAGGAATTTATAAGAGAGACAATATTTTACCACTTCCATTGATCTTAACCGATTTTGGCCGTGACTTCTCAGCAGAAAAAGTATAGAAATCTAAGATTATCGAGGAATTTGAGAAATAATAAGCCTATAACACACCTCATATATTGTTCGGCCGTTTGTGCATATTATATTTGCATGAAGTATCTTGATTTTTAATCCTATTAATGTCAAAATCAGACGGGGAAAAATGAGTTCATTTTATTTATATAGACTAGCGGGGGTACCCGGCGTTGCCCGAGTGTTTGTTTCCGGGACGGGGGGGGTTAAAAATGTTATGGTAGGTAAGTAGGAAGGATCAAACCCGGAGTCATGAGTAAAAGTAGGAAAATAAAGTGTGAAAAAAAAAAACATCTGCAACGTAAACAGTTCGGCCACCAAGAAAAGTCCATTCCAGTTGTTTAGGAAAAAAAACAAAAAAAAACGACTACGGTAGGTCGGCGCGAACGTGAAAATATAATGTGAATTGTCCAGCACGCTAACCACTACGCCACAGAGCACTGCAGCCTAGTTTAGTGATTTTAAATAACTTCACATGAAAGAACTACGAAGCCAAACCGGTGTTCTCTTCTCAACTGTTCCTTGTGAACGATCCCCAAACGGTGTTAAGTGGTGACAGGGGGAGGAGGAATTTATAAGAGAGACAATATTTTACCACTTCCATTGATCTTAACCGATTTTGGCCGTGACTTCTCAGCAGAAAAAGTATAGAAATCTAAGATTATCGAGGAATTTGAGAAATAATAAGCCTATAACACACCTCATATATTGTTCGGCCGTTTGTGCATATTATATTTGCATGAAGTATCTTGATTTTTAATCCTATTAATGACAAAATCAGACGGGGAAAAATGAGTTCATTTTATTTATATAGAATAGACTAGCGGGGGTACCCGGCGTTGCCCGAGTGTTTGTTTCCGGGACGGGGGGGGGGTTAAAAATGTTATGGTAGGTAAGTAGGAAGGATCAAACCCGGAGTCATGAGTAAAAGTAGGAAAATAAAGTGTGAAAAAAAAAACATCTGCAACGTAAACAGTTCGGCCACCAAGAAAAGTCCATTCCAGTTGTTTAGGAAAAAAAACAAAAAAAAACGACTACGGTAGGTCGGCGCGAACGTGAAAATATAATGTGAATTGTCCAGCACGCTAACCACTACGCCACAGAGCACTGCAGCCTAGTTTAGTGATTTTAAATAACTTCACATGAAAGAACTACGAAGCCAAACCGGTGTTCTCTTCTCAACTGTTCCTTGTGAACGATCCCCAAACGGTGTTAAGTGGTGACAGGGGGAGGAGGAATTTATAAGAGAGACAATATTTTACCACTTCCATTGATCTTAACCGATTTTGGCCGTGACTTCTCAGCAGAAAAAGTATAGAAATCTAAGATTATCGAGGAATTTGAGAAATAATAAGCCTATAACACACCTCATATATTGTTCGGCCGTTTGTGCATATTATATTTGCATGAAGTATCTTGATTTTTAATCCTATTAATGTCAAAATCAGACGGGGAAAAATGAGTTCATTTTATTTATATAGATAGACTAGCGGGGGTACCCGGCGTTGCCCGAGTGTTTGTTTCCGGGACGGGGGGGGTTAAAAATGTTATGGTAGGTAAGTAGGAAGGATCAAACCCGGAGTCATGAGTAAAAGTAGGAAAATAAAGTGTGAAAAAAAAAACATCTGCAACGTAAACAGTTCGGCCACCAAGAAAAGTCCATTCCAGTTGTTTAGGAAAAAAAACAAAAAAAAACGACTACGGTAGGTCGGCGCGAACGTGAAAATATAATGTGAATTGTCCAGCACGCTAACCACTACGCCACAGAGCACTGCAGCCTAGTTTAGTGATTTTAAATAACTTCACATGAAAGAACTACGAAGCCAAACCGGTGTTCTCTTCTCAACTGTTCCTTGTGAACGATCCCCAAACGGTGTTAAGTGGTGACAGGGGGAGGAGGAATTTATAAGAGAGACAATATTTTACCACTTCCATTGATCTTAACCGATTTTGGCCGTGACTTCTCAGCAGAAAAAGTATAGAAATCTAAGATTATCGAGGAATTTGAGAAATAATAAGCCTATAACACACCTCATATATTGTTCGGCCGTTTGTGCATATTATATTTGCATGAAGTATCTTGATTTTTAATCCTATTAATGTCAAAATCAGACGGGGAAAAATGAGTTCATTTTATTTATATAGATAGACTAGCGGGGGTACCCGGCGTTGCCCGAGTGTTTGTTTCCGGGACGGGGGGGGTTAAAAATGTTATGGTAGGTAAGTAGGAAGGATCAAACCCGGAGTCATGAGTAAAAGTAGGAAAATAAAGTGTGAAAAAAAAAACATCTGCAACGTAAACAGTTCGGCCACCAAGAAAAGTCCATTCCAGTTGTTTAGGAAAAAAAACAAAAAAAAACGACTACGGTAGGTCGGCGCGAACGTGAAAATATAATGTGAATTGTCCAGCACGCTAACCACTACGCCACAGAGCACTGCAGCCTAGTTTAGTGATTTTAAATAACTTCACATGAAAGAACTACGAAGCCAAACCGGTGTTCTCTTCTCAACTGTTCCTTGTGAACGATCCCCAAACGGTGTTAAGTGGTGACAGGGGGAGGAGGAATTTATAAGAGAGACAATATTTTACCACTTCCATTGATCTTAACCGATTTTGGCCGTGACTTCTCAGCAGAAAAAGTATAGAAATCTAAGATTATCGAGGAATTTGAGAAATAATAAGCCTATAACACACCTCATATATTGTTCGGCCGTTTGTGCATATTATATTTGCATGAAGTATCTTGATTTTTAATCCTATTAATGTCAAAATCAGACGGGGAAAAATGAGTTCATTTTATTTATATAGACTAGCGGGGGTACCCGGCGTTGCCCGAGTGTTTGTTTCCGGGACGGGGGGGGTTAAAAATGTTATGGTAGGTAAGTAGGAAGGATCAAACCCGGAGTCATGAGTAAAAGTAGGAAAATAAAGTGTGAAAAAAAAAACATCTGCAACGTAAACAGTTCGGCCACCAAGAAAAGTCCATTCCAGTTGTTTAGGAAAAAAAACAAAAAAAAACGACTACGGTAGGTCGGCGCGAACGTGAAAATATAATGTGAATTGTCCAGCACGCTAACCACTACGCCACAGAGCACTGCAGCCTAGTTTAGTGATTTTAAATAACTTCACATGAAAGAACTACGAAGCCAAACCGGTGTTCTCTTCTCAACTGTTCCTTGTGAACGATCCCCAAACGGTGTTAAGTGGTGACAGGGGGAGGAGGAATTTATAAGAGAGACAATATTTTACCACTTCCATTGATCTTAACCGATTTTGGCCGTGACTTCTCAGCAGAAAAAGTATAGAAATCTAAGATTATCGAGGAATTTGAGAAATAATAAGCCTATAACACACCTCATATATTGTTCGGCCGTTTGTGCATATTATATTTGCATGAAGTATCTTGATTTTTAATCCTATTAATGTCAAAATCAGACGGGGAAAAATGAGTTCATTTTATTTATATAGATAGACTAGCGGGGGTACCCGGCGTTGCCCGAGTGTTTGTTTCCGGGACGGGGGGGGTTAAAAATGTTATGGTAGGTAAGTAGGAAGGATCAAACCCGGAGTCATGAGTAAAAGTAGGAAAATAAAGTGTGAAAAAAAAAACATCTGCAACGTAAACAGTTCGGCCACCAAGAAAAGTCCATTCCAGTTGTTTAGGAAAAAAAACAAAAAAAAACGACTACGGTAGGTCGGCGCGAACGTGAAAATATAATGTGAATTGTCCAGCACGCTAACCACTACGCCACAGAGCACTGCAGCCTAGTTTAGTGATTTTAAATAACTTCACATGAAAGAACTACGAAGCCAAACCGGTGTTCTCTTCTCAACTGTTCCTTGTGAACGATCCCCAAACGGTGTTAAGTGGTGACAGGGGGAGGAGGAATTTATAAGAGAGACAATATTTTACCACTTCCATTGATCTTAACCGATTTTGGCCGTGACTTCTCAGCAGAAAAAGTATAGAAATCTAAGATTATCGAGGAATTTGAGAAATAATAAGCCTATAACACACCTCATATATTGTTCGGCCGTTTGTGCATATTATATTTGCATGAAGTATCTTGATTTTTAATCCTATTAATGTCAAAATCAGACGGGGAAAAATGAGTTCATTTTATTTATATAGAAGATAGAAGAATAGAGAAGAGAAGAGAAGAAGATAGATAGAAGATAGAAGAAGAGAAGATTGATAGAAGAATAGATAGAAGAAGAAGATAGAAGAAGAAAAGATAAGGCATTAGATTATAAAAGGACGAAGACATAAACCCTTCCAAGTCTCAGCTCTAGCAACACCACTAAAAAGATGACACTTCGGCGGCCTTTTTACAATACGGTATAAAATCATTTTGCTAATCCCCTATTGTCTTTTGGGCTTATTATTGCTTAATTGAGTTAGGATTGAAACGTTTTAATTTAGATTTCGCCAAATCGTTTAATTTAAAAGAAAAGAAGTATAAAAGATGCTGCTATCGTATTACGCAGAACATGGTTGAGTTTTACAAAAGTTGATTAAATTTTTACTTGTTTTTCGAACGCTGAAGAAGGTAAGGAACGTACTCCGAAGAAGAAACTATACACGCTGGGCAACTTAGCAAAGGTAGCGAATGAAAAAAAATACAGGCAACTTGAAACGGAAAGTATTAGAGGGGAGGCTTGGAGGACGACGAGAAAGAGAAAGATGAGGAAGGGAATAATAGCCGGGGAAGGAAACAAATAATGGAAGATAGCTAATGGAATGAATGAAAATGTAAGCATACTTTAAAAGAAATCCGTGTTATTTGGATACATTTGATTACTGTTCTAATCGTGAGTGTGGTTGTCACAAGGTTTCAGTCGATGTAACCTCCGACTTTCTTCAGATGTATCTTGCCGAACTCGGGAATGTTTCAGTCGAACTAGACAATTTATTTACTTCATGGGGGCAGCATGCTCTTCTTCTGTAAACCACAACTGGATAGAGGTATACCACTATCAGCCGGTCACTGAGGTGTGACCGACAGACGTGTTATAGTAAATGTCTTAAAGCGGTCTCATGAAGATATGAAGATGGGCCAGTCATTAGGGTCTGTGTAGCAAGAAGAAAATCATACCTGAGATGTTGGATCTGGGTGTGGCTCCTTTCTTTTCTCAAGATGTTCTCTTCACTCTGGTGGCATTCTGGTGGGAATCTTCATCTCTTTGTCCTCAGGGCCGCCTTTCGACTTAAGACATGTATGGAGACATTTATGGCAGACACAAGAAAGACGACACGCGACACAATTGTAATATATATGAGAAATCTTAGCTATTTATTTTACAAAATATATAAAACAAAAACTTTAACAATTAAAAAGCTGGATAATCGGCTCTTCAAAGCTAACTAACCTAACTAGCATTGAGGGAGGGGGTGCTCCCCCCATTTACGGAGAGACAGAATATGCGTCTTCACTTCATGGTGGTCGTGCAGGAAAGAGAGAGAGCTCTAGGAAAGGGAATTATTGGAAGGCGTTTCTTTGTATCTCTACGCACATGGCCAAATACCACCCGGTCATGCTGCGGAGTTAGAAACAGTGGCACAAAGAAATAGTGCCACAGAGGTCCTAAGTTATTCGCAATTGTATTGGTTTCGGTCGCCCACACTGAAGATTGAACCTTCAACCTTCAGGAGAATATTACGATTTACAATTGATTTTTCCAAGTACTACCTGTAGCGCAGTGGTTAGAGTAAAATGAAGGCGAAAGAAAAAGAAATAGAGAAAAGGAAGAAATCAAAAATAAAGTATAAGAAGTATGAAAAGACTAGACATGTTGGATTTATTAGCAAATGAAAAGAAAAAAAGGAAAGAAGACGGGTGAGTAGAAATGGGAGTTTCCATTGAAATCGGGCCAGTTAATTCGTGGAGCCACTTTTCTTCACAAAAAAATCACCACTTATTAAGGCACGAAGGGCATTCGAAGATTAGAGATAATGAATATTAGGTGGTATTTAAGTAATCATTAATAGTGCAAATTGGGTAGAATTTTTTATTATTTAGATCAACAAGAACTTGTTTACATGGAACTTGAAAATCACCATATTGTAGTCGACCGGGAAGCGGGTAGTGGCGGGCAATTCTAAGAAAGAAGCTTCTTTCATGGAAGCTGCGTATAGATTTAGGCAAGATAGACGGTGGGGTGTAATTTTTAATAGTATTAGCAGGTCGTCGACTGTTCTTTGTGAACGTTTAGAAAAAAGGGCACATAGATTGGGGCTCAGAGGAGCACCTGCCATGCAAATAGCCATGGAGCAGAGACAGGCTCGTAGGCCTCTTCTGTGGGCAATAGATTGCAGGGAAGAGAAAAAAACATCATCTACTAACTTTTAAACCGTTTTTGAAGGCAGGATAAGGCGTGGCGAGCAGCTCCTGTCCAAATGTAGCAACAGAACTCCATTTTTAGACGTACTTGTCTCATAAAGATAGAGGATTAGATCGGCAGTAATATACCTCCTGGAGCAGTAGAATGATCTAACCAATTTTTCCAACGGTCTTGGCAACTACTTTGATGTATGTGTTGAAGGTCAGTCTCAGAAGCTTTTTAAGACATAGTGCTTCCTCAAGATACTAACAAAGCCGAAATTACCACAAATACAGAAGATGCGTATTGACATGAGTTTTAATTAGATCTAGGTTAAAACATGAGGTTCTTGGAACGAAGTAATTGGAATATGAAGATGTGTTACAATAGAATAATATACGGTATTTTTAAAATAATATTTATCATTTTTTGCCTCTAAACGTATGTTTTATATGCATTATATAGTGTGAGCAAGGCTTAATTCTTCTAGAAATCAGTATGATATATGCTAAGTGGCAGTCAGTTCATTCTCTTACCAGAGAGATCAACCCACAAATGTGTCCATGTATTAATTTATTTATCTATATGAATACGTTATTTTGATTTATATATGCAAATAGGTGTCATTTCGAACGAACTTCCCGGGCCGATATCGCGTATGCCCGCGCACTGCACAATATATGCAATGTCATGAAAAACAGAAAACTTACACTTCAGAAGCGGGAACGCTGTCAGCAAATCCTCTCGGGCTTTATGCATCGGCATGAACCTTACGCTGGTAAATTAATTGAACATAAAATAAAAAATGGGAATAGCTAAGGAATCACTACTTTACTTGTTCTGCTGTTGCTGTATATTACGATTTCTTGGCGAGGAATTTTTTTGTAATGTTGAATAATACTAGGAGTATGAAATGACGTTGCTGGGGATTGAATGAGAATCACAATCGTGTATATTTTCATAATGCAAATAACAGCATATAACTTTCTTTTTCTTACATAGGCATAACCACTTATCAAGGCCCAGAGACTACTCGTGGATAAGGGTTAAGAGTGTACAGTAGTCAATTAAACAATATAGTAATCGTTAGTAATGGAAATTCGGTAAATTTGTTAACTTAAATGGAACGGCTCATCAAGAACTTGTTTACGTTGGACTTGAAGACAAACATATTGTAGTCAGCTGGAAAAAAAGGAGAACAGAAGACAATTCACCAGACGTGTAGTTTTAAGAAAGAAGCTGTGTTCATGGAATCTACATTTAGGTTTAGGCACAGATAAAGAGTGGGGGGATTATCGATAGTGTTTTCAGCTAGACGAGTATCTCTTGTGAAAGTTTGGTGAGGGGGGACCATAGATGTGAGCTCAGCCGAGCACTTGCCATGAAAATAACGATAAGGTAGATACAAACTCGCAACATTACTTCTGTGAGATAGAGGTTGCAGCGAAGAGAAAAGGACATCTCCTACGAGGCTACGAATTCTATTTTGAACTCTATCAATGCATGATGAGTGCTTACTAGCAGCTCCCGCCCAGATGTGGCAACAGTATTCCATCCATTGGCGTACCCGGCTCCTGTATAGATAGAGAATTGCATCAGCAGTGAGATATTTACTGGATTGATAGAAGGATCCCGCCATTTTTCTAGCCATGGCAAAAGATTTGATGTACGTGTTTCATTTAAGATCAGGAGTAAAGATCAAACTCAGAAGCTTTTCAAAACACGAGCCCTCATTTTAATTGATGCCAGATGGGGATCAGAACGTGGATGATGTAAAGATAGAAGCTTGGTTTTAGATGCATTAAAAGTAACCAGCCACTCCTTTCCCATTGTACCTCGTGCTCAAGATCAGAGGAGAGAGAACCGGAGAGAACTTGGTTGTTTAAGGTCTTAGATGTGCTACCATAGATGGTACTCATTATTATTTTCGCAACGTTACGATCGGTGTAACTTCTAAACATCTTTGAATATATATTGTCAAACTCGGTAAGCTTTTTTTTCAGACTTGAGAAGTCTCCTATTGAATTCTGGAAACTTCATTGCATTTTGAACCAAACCATTTATTTAAACTAGCATGATCTTGTCCTGTCAGCCATGACTGGGTAGAAGTTTTAAGTAATCTATAAGTGTATTTTTCTGTGTTACCCGCTCTCAACCTCCAGAATACTCTAACTTTACAACTGAATCTACCATTCCACGTGTTCTTTTCGTTTGACAAGATAAACCAGAAGAAAGTCTAAAATTATGCTGACTGAAACGTTGTGGAAATAGTAGAAAAATGAGGACAATAGTCCGAAGAATCTAAATAATTTGAATAATCAATTCTCATCTTCATGTATTGTAACAGAGCGCGGGCGTTATTATATTAGCAAGAATAACCATATGTAAATGACCAAGCCGGCTGCGGATTGTGAACGCACAGATAAAAAGAATGCACGTGTTCAGAATAGGAGGTATTCGAGAAGGGTAAGATAAGTTACGGATTTGAGACAGGAGAGCGGATAAATAAACGTGTTACACACAATGTTACACACAATGTCCTAAACATAACCGGAGAAACATAGAGTATTACCTGTCCAACACGGTAGAGTCTTTTTAATCACATTGGAGTACGAAAAGATTTTGAACAAGAGACAAAGCGTAATTTTAGAAGTACCTGTAAATAAATGTATGTTATTTCAACTAGAAAAAATGAGTCAAATTCTTTTCATTGTCTTTGTTTTCTTTGCGACTGCTTTTATACAACGTGGCGGTTTCGAGTATTGGCATGTATCGAGAACGTAACAATATTAATTTCTTTGTTTTATTGCAACCTTATTTCTGTTTCTCTAGAATGTTCGAAAACTCTTTGAATAGTTTTCTTATATACGTAGTAAAAACAGCATTGAACCAAGATGCATGCATGATAAACTATCAGGGTCTTCTGTTCTGATGACTCAGTAATAGGTGAAGCCCTTATATAAAGAGTTACCTATAGTCCGGCATAACTTCCATTGTCTTTTCCGGTTAATTCTAGGCATAAAAAATATTCCTAAAAATGTGTTTTACAAAAAATTGTTATTTCATGTATTCTAAAAAAATTTTCTATAAGGACACAAAACCACCTTGAAAACATGTACACATATACACATATATTAAGTAATATATATATATATATATATATATATATATATATATATATATATATATACATACATATATATATATAGTGAATAAATGACAAAAGAATATATATCAAAATTCATGATGTTGACCATTTTACAATTTATTCTTTTAATTCAAATGACATTTAGGATTCTTGACAGTATATGTTTCGTAGCGAAAATTCAATCACTTAATTATTATATGAATCCGTGAATCTAATAATTGAGTGATTGATTTTGCGCTACGAAACAGATAGTGTCAAGAATTGTAGATGCTTTTGTGAACATTTTCAAACGACATAATGTTTGGATTTGTCCGAATCATCTTGAAACAATTGTAACTAACAATGAAATACTACTTTTGTTGATATCAACACATTCTTTGAAGTCTTGGCTTTTGTTAAAACAATATATATATATATATATATATATATATATATATATATATATATATATATATATATATTAGCAAAAGTACCCGTCGTTGACTGGGTTCAAAAAACCAAAGCAAAATATGATGAAAGTAAAAATAAAATAGATAAACCCCATAAATTATTATACCATACCTGTTCACACTGAAACACTTATCACAATATTCTGTGGATTTATATTAAAAACCCTTGTTAAACTTTGTGACATATTTTCATTTGATGGAGGTCAGGCGCGAACGAACACCCCGTAATTTTATTATACCATATTTCGTCAAACAGAAACATAATTATCAAAGTATACTTTCGCAGATAGATATGAAAAGTCTTTATTAAAGTTTGTGCCTATTTCCATTCTATGGAGGCCAGGCGCGAACGCAGACACCACAGATTTATTATACCACCCCTATCTGAGTTAAAAGATACTTATCAAAGTATCCTTATGCACATCTATATCAAAACCACTTTTAAACGTTATTTTTAAATTTTTTTTTATTTCCATACTTTGTGAATCAGGCGCGAACGCAGACCCCACAATTTTAATGCACCACCGCTCTGCCAGATCGAACATACACATTCCTGTGCCTCGATATATTTTCTATCATTATATGTATCATTTTTTTTTAAATAGTCAACCATATAGTAGCCTATTCGTGACCACACACACACACCCACACACACACATGCAGCTTTATATTATAGATAAATAAGTTATGTCAATGCATGAATTATCCAGTCGTTGTAAGCAAATAAATAAATAAATAATAATAATTCAATAATATTTTTATTATGTATTATTCGACAGCATAAGGAGTGAATGTACATTTCTACCCTTGTATATAAGAGATGCTCTCTAAAAATGTTGGGAATAAATAAGATCTACAGTTGAAAATATACCATCTATAATCAGGTCAATAAATAAAAAATAATATTGAATTAATTATATATTTATTTATCTTCTCACAACGACTGGATAATTGCTGCATTGACAATCACTTTACCACAACTTGTATCCGTTAAACAATGCTTCAAGCAAACCACGACATACTTCTTATGTATTTATATATATATAAATGTATATATATATATATATATATATATGTGTGTGTGTGTGTGTGTTAATATATATATATATATATATATATATATATATATATATATCAAATATACGATGAAAATAAAATTAGCATACTTAGCTTATTTTCTTCTTTTGCGTTGCCTCGGCCTTTTGATTTCATATCTCCAAATAATAATGCGTTGTGTTTTTTTTTAACGCGTTTATATAATTTTGCTAAAACACGTATTTTTAATCAATATTCTCGAACACACCAAAAACGGCCTGATTTTCTAATTCAGACAGTAAGCACGTTCCAGGAAAGAAGCTTGGCTGTTTGCGATAAAATTCCAGCGGGGCCGAGCTCCACGGTAGCGAACTCATCGTTCTTCATCCAGCGCTAGGCACGACAGATAGCGTTTACTCTGAAATTATCAAATGAGCCTGAATCTATGGTTACGTCTTGCCAAATATGTACAACGTTTGCCCATTTACAGCTTCGAATATTTGTGCTCTTTTCAAAACTTTATGCATGGCATATTGCGGAATCTTTGGATTGCAATTTAACTCCCTGATTTTGTTTGCTTCTTTTTTCCTTCATTTCTTGCAGGGTTTGGAGTTAGTTAACATACACTCTTCATTTAAGATATTACCACATGAAAATGCCTCCGATAAGTTCAGACAATGAGTCAAAACAATTGACCCCTGATTTTGGTAAAAAAAAATACTTCACAAGTGATGTACGTTGTTCAATGCTATACTGATACTTATAATACTGGTGTACGTTGTTCAATATTAAACTTAATTGGTTAATGCTTTACTTACTAATTTCCATAATGATATCTGTAGAATATCTGAAAAAGGAAAAAAAAATATTAATGGTAACATGACAAAGATTTGTAACCCTTCAGTTTCTTTTGGAGACCCTGTATCTATAAACCCCGCCAACTACCATACTGTAAACCCGGCGCAATCTATGGTCCCCCCCTCGCCAAACTTTCACGAGAAACACTTGTCTAGCTGAAAACACCATCAATAATTTCCCCCACTCTTTATGTCTGCCTAAGCCTAATCGTAGATTCCATGAACAAAGGTTCTTTCTTAGAACTGCACACCGGTGGATATGTATCCCTTTCGCTTGCTTTCCAGTTGACTATAATATGGTCGTATTCAAGTCCAATGTAAACAAGTTATTGATGAGCCGTTCCCCTTAAGTAATCCAATTTACCAAATTTCTACTACTAACAATTATTACGTTACATTGAGCACTGTACCCTTATTAACCCTTATCCCCGGGTTGTTTCCGGCCTTGATAAGTGGCGACTCATTTGTAAAAAAATACTTTTCGGTAAATGATAACATAGCATACAGTTCGTGTTTTACAAGCATACAATTGTTCTGACACGATGGATGATAAGAATCACTGCTCGGTATACTTGATGTTTGGTCTGCAGTTTCCTCTACGCTGCCAGACAATTATTCTGGCGCGTCTTAAGGCAGCACCAGGCAGCCTTAGCTATACTTCAATAGACTTCATTGACAGATTAATGCCCAAGTAAATTAACGTCCATGTTAGCATATACACAATATATACCAATTAGCTATATTAATGCTTCTTACGTTGTTTCTCATTTAACACCTTGCACGTATTGACACTTATCTTCGTATAGCCAGCAAGCCTTTATAAGCAGTAACTCGCTCGTATTTTCTTTCAAAGTAAAAGGGTTATATATCAGGCGAATCATAGAGAAGAAGCGATCTGTTTTCATTTGGTCACGCTGATGTAAGTTTGCACGTGTTTGCAGGATTTGTCCATTGAGAATCAGCCACGGGTGGTTTTAATCAACATCTCATTGCTATCGCGCATCCCTTTATACACATTCCAGCAGTGATGCAAAAAGTGAAAGACAAGTATTTAAAGATATTAATGCATGAATAATCTTATGCATCGCTTTAAGCATATTGTGCCAAAGTACAAAGTCATAGCCTGTTTGATCTTGTATGATTTAATAAACTCCGTTGGCTAAACACTACATGGTCATCTTCAAATCTTATTTAAATAACTTATACATAATAATCTCCTTTTAAATAATAGAGTGTTACCCAAGTTTCGCTATAACTGATCATGTTGTCTAATAATCGACTTAATTCTTATCCTTGAGTAGCCACCAAACCTCGTAAGAAAAATGTTTGACGATGTTATGTTATTTTAAAAACATTTAAAGTTTCAACTCATGAAAAGAAAGGTGTTACCATCCATCTATACCTGCAATAAAATATCAACCAAGTACATTATATCTCCTCAGGAACTTTTCCAACAATGACAATCATTATCACACAAGACTTTTAATAAGTAAGTTTACTCTGATATAATGCAACCAAATAATAAGCAATCATTGGTGGACATACATAGAAAAATGACTTCCAACAAGACATCGTCTTTCTTATGTCAGGATAATCAAGCTTAAGGATATTCCACTTCAATTTAACTTAAACTGTTTTATATTAGGGCCCTGCAGCCTGAACTTCTAGTGTTTCCATAAAACTGCTAGTATCGATGAAAGATCGACCTATACACTAGTGTTATTGAAATATAAAATTCGTCAATGGAGTAAGAATTTATTAAGGTAAATATTTGAAACCATTAACAGATTTGGAGTTGATTGAAAAATCGCAATAAAATATTTACAGTTAAAATAATAAAGACAAACCATTTACTTGTGCAAAACAATAAACAATAAGATTGACCCGTTTACGTAAAGTGCGTAACTTACAAAAATAGCTTTTGATATATAATCGTTAACATAAGTCAATTAGAGAGTCAGTTTACTGAAGATCGACTCGGCGAAAGGTCGTTTTTTTTTAAATCAGTCGGAGCATATCGGGTAATATAGAAAGATGTAGAAACCAAAAGGTAAACTTTGCGAACTCCGAGGGAAGCGTCAATAAGTGAAATGAAATGTATATGTAATATATATTTACGTTAAATGCGTTACTAACAAAGTAAGAGGTAGTGATATGGACACATAAGCAAAAGTTCGTCAGCGAGCCACAAAAACAAAGTATTCGAAGCTTTTATTCATATTTTTTTAGACGAGAAATGATGTCTCTTCTCCAAGTGATGTTGCTTATAGTAACAGTAATAAGCGAAATTCTGAACCAGACAAGATGAATTCTCATCTCGGAACTCAGTAGTACTAAAAGCCCGCTAGATAAATTACATAGATAACTTTAATAAGGCAACTATAAGTAGTGAAACGATAATGTTACAATGGGATATCTATGAATCTAATACTTTGAGAACTTACATTGAAATAAAATAAAACACAGTCGCCTATTATAATGCATGTTTAAACATTACATATTGTAACTTAAAAGCAGGAACGTGTGTGTGAGAACACTTTTAACCTATATACTCAACGTACATTTGATCTATAGACATGAAATTTGTTATAAAGTTCATTCAGACAGTAGGAAGACTTTTTTATTGGCTTTCATCCCGCCCCCAAAAAGACTGCTACAATGTCTAAATTGAAAAATTGGTACTTAAGGAGGGGGTCATCAGATTTTTATTTGATTCTTAACTGTTTCACGACTGTACATGCCCAAATCTGTCACGTGACAACTTACTTATGTTAAAAATAATTAGGTTTGAAAACAAATTTAATAGACCTTGGCGAGTTTGCCAAATGGTCATTGTACTTAGCTCACTGTCTTTGTGTTTTGGTTTTGGTCTAAAGTCAAGTAATTTTTTTTATTTTAATTACTTAAAGTAAACTGTTTATACAATGCATAATACTCGCATGCATATGTTTAATTTCTTTCCGTTTTTTAACTTCATCTTTTTAAATAAACTTAACGTTACGTTTTATACCGGGAAGCGCCGAGTATATCTACTTAATAGTATATATATATATATATATATATATATATATATATATATATATATATATATATATATATGTCGAATTCCTTTGTCAAGTTAACCTTTTTTATATGCTGTACATCCCGTTGTTTTCAATGTACTGTTTCGCAGTTGGAAGGTGGGGAACACCGATCAAGTGCAAATTCCTTTTTCTCTTTGAGGAGTGAAAGATTAGAATCGGTGCAAAGAATGTGCTTCTTCGAGGAGCGGAAAGCCGTCATGTCACGAACCGTTAAAATTCGCTCCTTGTGCGAGGAGGGCTTGGTTCTACCATTCTTTGAACGAGAATTACGCCAAAAAAAAGAATAGAAAGGCGAACGGGTGTTGGCACCGAAAGTAAATAAATCTATAAATAAATAAATAAAATGACCGCTATCGAACAAAAAAACAAAAAAAAAAAAACGGCGTCAAGGGAGCAATTGTAAGGTAAGAAGGTGTGATTTTGTTGTAGTTTTTTTTTTTTAACCTTACTTTTATATTGCGTCTAAGTCTTTTGCGGGGAGGATTCGTACGTCGGTTGTTTAGGTTTTCTCGGCATGTGCTTTACTCTTCCTCATAAGGTACGTCGCTGACTGGGCATATTGCAAGTGGATCTTGTAATAAAAACAGCTGTATGCATATTTATTATAAGGGAAATTAGCCTGATTATTTCCATTGGGAATGAAACACAAAAGTTTACGACAATCAACGTGACATTAAAATAGTTTAATTTGAATATTAGTTATGAATGAAAATTTGACGAAGACAATTCTGACCAAATAAAATTAAGACATGTTTCGTCTTATCTACATCTCTCTCTTCATATATATATATATATATATATATATATATATATATATATATATATATAATAAAATTATGGGGTGTTCGTTCGCGAATGACCTCCATAGAAATGAAATCTGTCACAAAGTTTAACAAGCTTTTTTAATATAGATCCACAGAATATTCTGATAAGTGTTTCAGTATGAACAGATATAGTATAATAATTTATGGGGTTTATCCATTTTATTTTTACTTTAATCATATTTTGCTTTGATTTTGATAGCCCCAACCCCGAAGCTATCTCTTTACAACCCTTCCTTTTCATAACCTCTCATACTTTCATAAATCAGTAGGCTGTTTTTGAACCCAGTCAACGATGGGTACTTTTGCTAGTATATATATATATATATATATATATATATATATATATATATATATATATATTTAATTGACTACAATTAAATATATATATATATATATAATCACTACAATTAAATATATATATATATATATATATATATATATATATATATATATATATATATATATATATAGTGGTGATTCAATGAATTTCAAAAAACCCTCATTGAAATGAAGTGTTTGAATTTCATATCAAAAGTTTTTTATTATTCTAAGCAAGACAAATAATACTTTAGAAATATTATCTCTTAACCTATAGGGGTTCGATGTCTACCATCTCATCAGAGGAGAGAAAATATTAGCAAATATTATAAATGTGTGTACTTCATTTGCTAAAGTCAGTGAGGCATGGAAAGTCCAAGTCAAAATAATTAATTAATCAGAAGTCACGTAGTAAGAGGATTTGAAGAAAAGGATATGAAAAGTGTAGATCAAGATCGCATGGTAAAATCCATGGTGGACGTTCTTTACAGCAGTTGGGTAATAAGATCCAAGTTGTATATTTTGACTTGGACTTTCCATGACTCAATGACTTTCGCAAATACGGTAGATACATTTATAAATATTTTCTTATATTTTCTCTCCTCTGATGAGATGATAGACATCGAAACCCTATACGTTAAGGAGATTAAATTTCTAAAGTATTCTTTGTCTTGCTTAGAATAATAAAAACTTTTGATATGAAACTCAAACACTTCATTTCAATAAGGGTTTTTTGAAATTCATTGAATCACTACAATTAATTTATTGGCTCTATCTTGCACATCGAGCAATTCTTATTTAGATGGGATAATACTTATAGAATATAACTGCCAGTAATATTTAGTAAATCATATAATCACAGGTTTCCATACCAACCGATTGTTAAATAAAATTATTCTGAATTATATATATATATATATATATATTTGTAGTCATTGACATACAGTCCTGTCTCGTTGTATCACAACTCATCAGTGCCGCTAGACTAGCATCTCTCCCAAGCCAAGGATTAAACCTAGAACCGTCATGTTGACAGTCGGCAGTTCTATATATATATATATATATATATATATATATATATATATATATATATATATATACATACATACATATTATATTTATTTTATAGATACATATTACATACTCGCTAATATTTCTGAACAAATTAGTCTATAAAAAAACAACCGTTCCCCTATTAGGTGAGAGAAATATATTTTTTATCTGCTCTTCAAAACATCTGGTTAATAAATGTTCATTTAAGAACAAGATGCCTTGTAATAGCAGATAATTTTATATTTATAAATATAATATTTATTAGTAGGGAAATTAGCCTGATTATTTCTCTCGGGAATGAAACACAAACGTTTGCGACACTCGACTTGACATTCAAATGGCATTAAAATGAAAAGCTGCCGAAGACAATGCTGACAAAATCAAGTAAGACCTGTTTCGCCTTATCTACGTCCCTCTTCTACACTGGACATGATGATGTTTCGGAGCAAATAAGTTTATTAAAAAATCAACGTTCCCCATTAGGCGAGAGAAATAATGTTTTAATCTGCTATTCAGTGCATCTGATTCTTAAATGTTAATTCATATAAAAAAGCATTACCGTACATATTCACATTTTTAATATATACATATGTACATAATTTTATGGACAGTATATAGGGATCGAGCAAAGCCGGGCGGAACTGCTAGTATATCTATAAAAGTGAAATTGTCTGTCTGTCTGTGCCCCTCTGAGTATACATTTGCTTACCAAACTACTCTGCCAATTTTCAGTCTACAGACACGAGATTTGACATACGTCCAAGGATGGAATACTGCTGCCATATCTGGGCAGGAGCTGCTAAAAACAGCCTATCCTGCCTTGACAGAGTACAAAATAGACTCCGTGGCTTAGTGGGGGATGCCCTTTTCTCTACCCTGCAACCTCTCTCCCACAGAAGAGACGTTGCGAGCCTATCCTTGTTTTATCGTTATTTCCATGGCAGGTGCTCGTCTGAACTCCAATTTCTGGTCCGCCCTCGCCAATCTTTCACGAAAAACACCCGTCTAGCTGAATCCACTGTGAAAAATTTCCCCCACTCTATATCTGTGCCTAAATCAAAACCTGGATTCCATGAACAAAGTTTCTTTCTTAGAACTGCACAACAGTGGAACTCTGTTCCATCTGCCTGCTTTTCACCTGACTACAACTTGGATGTCTTCAAGTCCAACGTTGACAAATTCCTAACGAACCGCCCTCTTAAGTAAACACTTCATTAAATCTCCACACTAACGTACTGTAATTGCAATAACTCTTATCCCTGGGTGGTTTCCGGGCATTGATAAATGGTGACCACCGTGTAAAAAAATCAACAAAAAAAACGGGGAATTGAGATTTTGAAAAATCTTTTAAATTTGTTTTCAGCCACGAATTTTGCTGGTAAGAGGCCACAGTATCATGATTTGACCTTTGCAAACTCTACCAAACTCCTTCGCCAATTTTGGGTTTAAACACTTGAAATTTTAGATATAGGTTCCTTGGACATGGGTCAAACTTTTTAAATTTTTATTTGACTCCAACACAATAAAGTTAAGGAGTCAAAATAAAAGTCAAAGTTGAAAAAAATTTTACTGAGGTCTCTACCAAATTTCTCAGCCAATTTTTTGGTCTAAATGTTTGAAATTTTATATATAGTGTAATCACACATGGGGCAAGATTTTAAATCTTTTTTTTTTTTTTTTTGCAGAAAAATGGTGCTCCCAAGGTGTCAAAGTTCAAAGGATTTGATCTTTGTGGTCTTTAGCAAACCTCTGCCAATTTTGGTTTTAAACATTTGAAATCTTACATAAACGGTACACAGACATGCAGCAAGCTTTTTAATCAGGTTTTTGGGTGAAGATTAGGCTGCGAAGAGGTCAAAGTTGTAGGTGTTGATCTTTGCCTTCGCATTTTTTGGGTCCAAACAGTTGAAATTTTAGATGTAGGTTACCTGGATATGAATTAAGCTATTTAATATATATATATATATATATATATATATATATATATATATATATATATATATATATATATATATATATATATATATATAGTCTGTCTCTATTGCGGTGCGTCAACCTTCTTTGTGCCGGCAAAAGGAAACATACAACGCATTGTTTCTCTTTAGGGAACTTTGAATCTTTTCTCCCGTTTGTTTCTTTCTTTCCCCTCGTTGTGCCAATATTTTAATCGTTTTTAAACGTTAATAAATGTATTTTGTGTCCTCGTACTTTTGGCACATTCAATACGTTCCCCATTAGAACTCTTTATTTTCGACATAATATTATTTTGTACGCTATCGATTTTCTCCTGATGAGATGATAGCCGAAAGAGCTCTTGAGAAACTTCCGCTTATTATTTTCAGAACTGTATATATATATATATATATATATATATATATATATATATATATATATATATATATATATATATATATATGAAATAGAACTGCGTCACACTGTGCACGTGAAACATTTTCAAATATTTTGTACTGGTATATTTTTTGGTTTCTTAATCTCATTCATCCAGAGGAAGTATCGAAATAAAGACGAAACGTTGATGAACACGTAATACGATTTGTTCCTTTTTATTTTCTCTATTTTGTCGGAATATTATTTCCATTATTTTCATCATATATATATATATATATGTGTGTGTGTGTGTGTGTGTGTGTGTGTGCGTGTGTGTGTGTGTGTGTGCATAAAGTTATAAGCAGTACAACATTCGAGAGGTAAAGGAATTTAATAGAATGTTCGAATACTTTTGTATCTTATATAGAGATAAAGTGTTAGCCCCTAGGAATGGGCCCCTTGATTTTTGAGTACTTCAATTGAATTAAAATGAAACTAAAAGTAAAACCTTTTAAGTCTTATTTTTGGCAGTCTGTTGTACTTCAGGTTAAAATAGTTCGTTTGCCCAACTCGAAGATTGTAGTTAAAATAGCATGTTCTTTCGAATTCATCCTTTACAGTTTGAAATGACATTATCATTAATAAAGGATCGAGCTGAAGGCAGGTATTGTAAAATATCGGTTTTTGCTTACTTTCTTTACTTTACTTTTTACTTTAGTTCATACTCGAGAAATGTGATAATGATTGTGCTTTTTTAAAAAGGAGAAGGCGAAAGTCACAAAAGAACGTGATGCATTTCTTAGAGAAAAATGGGTTAAATTATGTTAAATTTTGTTATAGCGTGGCGGAAGGTAATTATTAGTTGTGAATAAAGGTTAAGGTTAATGCTAGAAGAAGGGATGGAAAAGACGAGCATTGGGGTGAATAGAAAAAGACTTAGGATGAATAAGAAAAAAAAACGTAATAAGAATAAAGAAAAAAAAAGTCTCAAGTAGAAAAACATGAGATAAAAGGAATAATAAATAAACGAAAAGGAAAGAGAACGAGATAAAAAAAAACAAATAAAAAACAAGGTAAATAGGAAACAGTGAAGTGATAAAAATATAGAAGGGAGGAAAGAAAAATATAAAAGAAGGGAGAAATGGAAACAGAGGTCAAAAGCGACGAATTAAAGGAAATGGGCAGTGGAAGTATATAATGAAAAAAAAATAACAGTACTCAATAATAAATAAAGAAAGAAGAAAAATGGAGTTAGTAGAAAAAGAAAAAAATAAGGAGTAACAGGTAGACGAAGATAAAGAAAATAAATAGTAGAAAGAAGACATATGAACTAATCTCACCAATTGCATAAATGCAACATTGGATTTGTGTGTGAGTTCGGTCCTTATAGCCTCCAAAACGGCTGAACAAATTTTCTTTAAAATGTACAGCACTTTATTGCATACGTCTGAGTTTTGCCTCAGAATACCCTGATAATTACTAACTTTTATTTCAGAATACCTCGATAATTACCGATAACTGAAACCCTTATTTTAATTTGTCATTTTTTTTTATTTCGTCACTTAGCAACAATGATAGAACAACGGGCCGTGAAAATTCTACTGTGGAAAAGTAGATAGTTTTTTTTTGTAGCACGTAGTCTGTAGGTTACAAACTTCGCATATGAATTTCTTTTTTCTTTTTCGTTTACTGCAAAGAATTTTATAAGACTTCAAATTTACGTGTTTTTGTTTGTTTGTTTGTTTGTTTGTTTTGCATGAAGTGGTCTGTAGGTTCTAACCCAGTAAATTTCCTTAGGGTTTTTTTTCGTTAACTGGAAAGAAGTTTATATAAAATAATTTTAGTAAAAGAAAGGTTTTCTAGAGTGCTATGTAGAAGAATATATATTTTGGACTAAGTCACTGCATGGAGGCACGTGAAGTGTCCTCCTGGACGATTTCTCGGATTTCGATGACAATAAAAATATGGGGGTGTGAAATATTCGATGATCATAAATCAATCCCGTGTAATGGCGGGTCTGCCTGCTAGTAAAAGAATAATCGGAAGAGGATGAAGAGTAAAAAGATGAAGATCTCAAAGAATATAAAAAAAAAGAACAAAAAAGGGGGGGCAGAGAGAAATATAAAAAATAAAAGAAAAAAAGAAGGGCACAGCGTAAAATAAAAGCACATTACAAGAAGGAGAACTACGACAATAGCAACAAACACGAGAACACGAACATCAAAAACAATAAGATAAATAATTTAAGGAAGTTGAAAAAAAAAGAGAGAATTCTGTTCTTTTCAACGGAAAGCAGTAAAAAAAAAGAAAGGAAAATAAAAATAAAAATGAAAAATGGAAGGAGGAAATGAATGAAAAAGAAAAAAAGGAACCACAAATTACAATGAAAAGAAGTAGTAAATCAAAGAACGAATGAACGAAAAAGGTGATAAACTAGAAAAATAAATAATTGTAAGACAGCTTTTCAACTTTAAGTCGCTGTGACTGCTAGCACTCTATCTCAGACTTCATGATCAAAACTCCTCGACGGAAGGTTAACATGAAAACAAGTAAATCGGAACCAATACAAATACAAAACAATGTCAAGGGCTTTCTAAAGAAAGTCGGCTCCCTTTTACGCACTTCTAACACCTTCTAGGATGCTGTATATCTCCAAAGCCATCATTTGCCCATGCATGGAGTATAGCTGTCACATCCAGGATAAGGCTCCTAACAATTACTCTCCCTTTTTGACAACCTGCATACTAATAATTTCTGAATTGTCTCCAATACGTGTCTCATCGCCGCAATGCTAAAGTTAGTTAATTGTTTTTTTGCTTTTGTTTTTGTTTTACGGCATATCGACCCCTTTCAGGTTATTTGTATGTCGAATCAATTATTTTGGAAATAATATTCATGTTGCATCCAGTTATTTTGTAGAAGACTTTTATTCCTCAAGCTCTTCCTATTTTCACTCGCTAGTTTGTAGTGTTTGGTTTGGTTTATTTATAGTGGATTTTATCGTTTTTGTACTCAGCCCTGCAGAACATGGAGGGATTTGGCAATGGGAGAGGAAAAAGGGTTACAGTATTAATGTTTGGTGCATTTTAATTTAGGGACCCAGTAAGGAAGTGAGGGAGATAGAAAAACAAAGGGGAAATGGGAAGAACGAAAAGGGGGAAAACGTGGGTCGTGGTTTTTGTTTTTGGTTTTACAGAACATAATTCAGTTTTGCATAGTGCTGAACTCAAATTTAAATATGTTAAGGCCTGGGGGACTTTGGGGCTAAATTGGGAGAGGGACTTAGTCATTTAATTTATTTTGTAATGTGAAGAATTCAAATTTACATACGTTAAGGCCAAAAACTGCACCGTTTGTTCATATTCATCAGGATTTGACGTCCCCTGTGGGTCTTTGAGGCTAAATGGGTGTGGGGCAATGCTGAACTAAGTCATTTTTTATGCCTCGTTAACTGCACTTACTCGGATCCATGCATGCTTCGCTTGTTTTTTTTTCTCAAACCCAAAGACTAATGAAGATGGTCACCATGCTCCATCGCCGTAATGCTTAACAAGTACTCCTATGAACGTAGTGCACTTACACCCGTCAACGTAAATGTCCCTGACCAACTCGACTAGCAAAAATTTCCCACCCTTTCACTATAAAGGTCCCCAGATGCCGGAAGACTTCTACTCGACTCTTTCCCCGCATCACTTGTTTATGGAATTCCCTCTCTGATCCCTGTTTCTCTGACGGTTCCAACATGTAGACATTTAAATGTAATGTGAACAAACATCATGCTCCAAAAATCTTTTTTTTTTTGCATTAGGAAGTAGAAAAACAAAAAGCCTCTATGTTAGGTACATTTCGTTTCAGGAAGCCAGTATCTTCAGAAAACATTATCTTGCCGCAATGCTACATCCTTGTGCTGTTTTCTAAGTACTTTCATGAAATGTGTTCAGATGAACTCGTAGTACTTGTGCCTCCAT
Source organism: Euprymna scolopes (assembly GCF_053919585.1). Classification (NCBI taxonomy): domain Eukaryota; kingdom Metazoa; phylum Mollusca; class Cephalopoda; order Sepiida; family Sepiolidae; genus Euprymna; species Euprymna scolopes. Next base: position 22,128,055 of record NC_136512.1, on the reverse strand, counting down.
CGATAAAACTCCACAACCCTTCAATGTCGAGGTCAAATCTCAGATGCAAATAGTAGTATCTCCTATTGTTTTATATGGTTCGAATAAAGCAGGGGTGATTTTTATTTGCATTGTTATAATGACTATACTTGCAATTAATATCTTTAAGTTTCATCTCTCTTTTGCAGATATTAACGGTATGAAATCTAGCAAAACAAACACAGTCTTACAATGCGTGTCAAATTATTAACGAGATAACATTTTTTACCAGTTTCAGAAACTTACCGATAGTTTCGTATCAAAATCTTATGAAACGTTGTCAATTATAAGCTGCACGTACTGTAAAATTTTCGCACTGGACCGCGCAATGTAATCGATTTGCCATTGTAATTGCTGAATTCACGTTATTTGAGGTGTGTCAAATTATTAACAAGGCAGTTTGTTTCGTCAATAAAATGGATCGTAAAGGTGGTTTAAGTAGTTCTGAAAAGCGTACTATTACAGAACAGCTAGCAAAAGGTAAAACTACCCTCGAAATGTCGAAAATGATAGTAAGGTACCATCAAACTGTGAAGAACTTTGTCAAGGACCCTACAAAGATACGTAAGAGAGCTGATAAAGGAAATCTAGAGTTGTTTCACGCCGTTCTCTACTGCAAATTAAACGTGAAGTTGTTAAGAACTCTGGACAGACAAGTCGAGAAGTCATTGATCAAGCCGGATTGAAGAATGTCTGAAAAAGTATTTGATGTTGCCTTCTGAAAGCAGTGGCAAAGTCTTTTAAGCCTGTGCTATATCTTCCTTAAAGCAACATGACACACAAAACCGATTGAAATGGGCAGAGGACAACATGAAAACAGATTTTTCCAAAGTTTTTTTCACGGGTAAAGTCCGTGTCACTCTTGATTGGCCAGAGGGCTGGAGCAAGGAATGGGTCCTAGAAGGACGACATCGTCATCAGCGTTTAAGGCGCCACC
>NC_136512.1:22112100-22122100 GCF_053919585.1 Euprymna scolopes | reverse complement strand
CTTAACCATTATTCCACACGGAGAAAAAGGACTAAAAAAGAAAAAAAAGGAAGGAAAGAAAAGAGGTTATGTTTATCTGAACAGTTTTTGTTTACCGTTGCCCTTCCCCATTTTTCGACCTGCTGGACAGTGGATGCATGTTTTCTTTTACTATTACTTCCTTTTAATATTTTGTCTTGGTTGCTGAATTTTCACGCATAATCAATGGCATTTGTAGAATATATATATGAACGTGTTGTTCCGTTATTCATTGCCTAGTATTTCTTAAACCCTGAATTTCATAAGAACATTCCACGACGGAATAACTGTCCAGAATCCGGCCAGCACGTACATCACTTTTTATTTTATTTTACCATAAGTTTCGGGGAAAATTCCCTTTGGGGATTTTCAACCCAGATATATATATATATATATATATATATATATATATATATATATATATCAACGTACACAACACACACACACACATACACACATACACACACATATATATATGTGTATATATATATATATGTATATATATACATTTATATATATATATATCAATGTAACAATAAAACACAAACAGGACTATATACGTGTACACTAACCTTATGACCAGACGTGGGTGCCGTCGACATATCGCCGACTCCCAACGTCGTGTATCGTGGATTTTTCATGCGACTATTCCTCTTATGGTCGGATTGTCATTTTCCCGCTGGCGACTGCCGATGGGAACAAACGCGGTTTTAAAAAAGTAGAAATATAATAATTCGTGGAACAAGAAAAAAAACTCAAACGCCGATGTTTCATCTATAATTGACTGTTGAACTTGTTAGTGTGTGTGTGTGTGTGTGTGTGTGTGTGTGTGTTCTTCCCGTTCTATCGATGTTACGTTCGTCTCCATTTCTGTTTCACAGTCAACTCTAAAACTGTCCTACTTCCGTCCACCGCGACGGGCATCAAGGTGTCAACTAACTGTCTCATCTACGTTGTCCTTCCCTGTTTTACCTGTAGATTTCTATTGTTCTGTCATCTATAAAAAAGCTTGATCTTAAAATACCTATTGATTCATTTTTTGTTACTTCCTATCCATTGTTTCCTGTTCCTTTTTCCATTGCCCCCCTCTCAGCACTTAGTGACTGAAGTCCACCTAAGGCCCACTTTATAATATCACAACCTAACGTCAGATCAGAATGATGTAGGCCGACGTCATCTTTGTCAGAGTAATGTAGTCTTAACACTGAAAAGCAGATTATTAAAACATCGAATTTGTTTGTCAGTGTATGTTTGATTCCCCATGAACACAAAATGACCAAAGATGCAAGAAACTCGGTATCGATCACAAGCACTTTTTTCTTCGATTAGATTGACGAATGATACTGCGAATCACTTGGTGAGCTAATATGCAATCGATATCTCGCTGTTCAAGATGCCCTAATCGATTTTATAACCGTGACGCAACGGACAGAAAACTAGTAAAGTTGTTAGCTAGTCATAAAACTGTTGAAATCCTAAATAACTATTTACTAAACAATAAAATTATCATATCCTTTTGTGTATCATTTCAAGCAATTAAATTCTCCTCTTCTAAAAAGCCATATGTGATTTGAAAGGCAATTCGCTCTGATTAATTAACATATACTAAATTTTTACAAGCAGTATAACAAACATTCGTCCTTTTTAATGTGATTGGCCACTTGACGGATTTTATATATTAGGGTCCCTATGTTAGTAGTTCAGATTAGGTCAACTAGTGTTTATTTCGAGAGGTTTTCGTTAAGTACATGTCAAGACAGCCTGGGGACGGCCGGAAATAAACCCGGTGGACCCAGTGAATGAGGCGAGATGGTCATGTTTCACTTGTAATTCATGAAAGGGCATTGTATTACATGTCGACACAGACTTCTCGAACAGTTTTGTGTCGGGGAAGAGAAGAGATGACACGTCGCCACACTGTAAGAACCTAAGAGAAAAATCCTCGAGACGCTTTCCGTTCGTAGATGAATTTTAAATTAAGTAAGCAGTATAAAGAGAGAAACAATACTAGATTTTCTAAAGGATTAGTTTTGGTTTCGCCCTGTGAACGACTCTTGTCTCGCAAACGAAAAATTTTGTTATGTAAGGATTTTATTCGTTGTATGTTAATAGATGAATTCTACGAGACGGGTTAAGAAGGTGAAAACTCCGGTACGGATCAACTATGGAAAAGACGGAGACAGATTGCATCTATGTACTAAAGACGTTTCGCCTGCTTCCCGGAGGACTACAATATAGCAGCCTTCAAGTCCAATGTAAACAAGTTCTTGTATTCATTTCATTTGCAAATTGTTATCCTCATCTTAATAGTTGTCATCGTTTCGCCATGCTTCGGCTAACTGACCCTCTGGCCTTCTTTAGCTGGTTAATTGCGACAGAATAGAATGTTTATGTTTCAGGTTCGAAATGACCATTGTCTGAAGATGGCGGTTTGAACCCTACCAAAAGCAGGCTAGAGCGGAGATATAGTTACAAAACGCAGCATCCTTATCCCGTCGCAATTCTCAAACTGAAGAAGGCCAGAGGCTGAGTTGGCCGATACCTGGTCAAACAACAATAACTATAAATATAAGGATAACAGCTTGAAAAAAAAACTGAATACACAAATTATTAAGACTCGCCTCAAAAGATAAAAAAATAGAAATAATTTATAAACACGGTCTTGTGGAGCCGTTCTCTAAAATGATCCAAGTTGTACCCAATCTAGACTATTAAACATTACTACACTATCACATTACATTCATTAACCATTATCCTTGAGTGGCCTTTAGGTCTTGGTAAGTGGTGACTTGTTTGTAAAAATTAAATTGAATAGTTTTTAATCACTCGTTTGCTGAAACACGTGCTCCAATCTGCGTTCCCTTATTTTATGTTTCTAGGTCTTGTTTATGAAAATGTTTTATTTATCCAAATATTAACAATCGTTTCAGTATTCCTTCAGTAGGGTGGTATCTGTGTTACAAGTACAACGGAACCCTTTTCTTGTAAGTAAGGAGAACATTAAACATATGAAAATGAGATTAGGATAGACCGAGATTCGAACCTTGTAAGCAAGGTTCAGAAATAGATTCGGAAAATGGAATGTTAGAATTTCATATGAAATAGTTTAGATATGTTTGTATTGTAAAAAGAATTTAATTGTTAAATTCGTTTTTAAGAAAACTGAATTAAAGTAAGGTCAGCTAGAGAAAAACGAGCAATAAAATTTAAATATATTGAAAAATAGATTAGTGAGAATTCTTTGTTACAGAAGTGTGTTTTGGAAATGTATGTTTAAGCCACGTGAGTCGATCACGCTTAGAGATACACATATGACGTCATAGCAGAAAGGGATTCTCAATAATAGAAGCTAGGATGAGGAAAGTTTCAGACGAAGATCAGAGGCAGTCGAGTCCGGATAGGAATCAGCAGACTCGGGAGGATAGAGCTGACATGATCAGAGGACGGTCCCCTCAGAGGCGAAGGGGAAGAAGATTTTGCATGTAGAAACGACTTTGAATTCCTTGACGTCATCGTCAATCGACTGGTCGATATGATAATAAAGAAGTTATCATTTTTTTTGTAACTGTCGTCTTTGTGTCGTCATTCAACATCAAAAGGTAACGTGTAAGCATCTTATATGAACTTTGTGTCTCTCATCGTTATTAGGAACCTTGTATAAATGTCTCTCTCCATCATAAGTAATGACTCTCCCCTCCTATTGTAAAAAGAACTGATCACCCTCTCTCCTCGAAGAAACACTCCAGAACTGTATCAATGTCTCATCTCCCCTCATCAATATAAATGTCCCCATCATACCTCTTAAAAACCACAGCCCTATTATACAACATCTGCTCTGATAATACACGTTACCTTTTCTGATCTCAATCAGTGGAGGAGAAATCCTTCCAGAGTAAGGAAATTGTTAACTTTGTTCCTATCCAGAGTGCTCTTTTTTGGGGAGCTGGATATTTCGCACATATATATATATATATATATATATATATATATATATATATATATATATTTATATATATATATATATATATATATATATATATATATATATATATTTGTGTTGGGACGAATGATCGGAGTCGGAAATGTATGTATGTGTGTTCGCTTTTTCCGTGTGTCTACAAAAGGCTTTTTTCAGAGAAGCGGTCGGTCGGTTCACAACTTTTTAAAACATTTTATATCACATATAAACCGTAATATCTCACAGTTAACAACGAAGCTCGCCTGTCTATTTAATTTGCTAGATTTCGGGAAGATAAATATTCAATATGTGTCGCTCGCCGCATGTGGGTTAGTTTTTTTTCTATAACACCTTGTGGGTGGGAAAAAAGCGTTCAGCAGTAAATACTATCCCGCAGTCAAACTTAACCTCATTAACTCATTAAAACGGGCACTTGCTAAATCCAACTAATTAAATAAATTCAAACGTCTTTCCGTTAGCATGTCGTAGTGGGGCTATGGTTAACATCGCAATTTTTTTTTCACACTTTAATTTACAACTTTGCCTCAAGGGATCGGGTTCGATCCTCATACTTACTTTTTTTACCCCCCCCCTAAACACCCGGGAAACGCCGGATACCCCTCGCTAGTTAGATATAAAGCACCTGGCGTAGAATGTTTGCTAAGCCAAGCAGAACTGAATTCTGGAGTACAGTGATGTATATGACTCCCAAGGAGTCAAGCTGCTCCTTAACACCAACCGGAATTGAGCGAACCGCACCTATGATTATTGGCACGATAGAAGTTATCTTCATCCACAATCCAGAAACAGCCATCCTCAGTTTCTGATAATTGCTTAATTTCTCGTTTTTCTTGCCAGCTAAGTTGATTGTCGCTTGGGCAAGCCACATCAATAATTTGGTATTTATTGTATTTTTTTTTGTTCACAACTACAATATCTGGCTTCTTGTGAGTTATCCCACGGTCATACTGAATTATGAAATCCAAGAGAATCTGAACGTCCTCATTTCATACTAATCCTTCCACCAATTGTCCGTCATTTGGATTCCAAACTTTTGGCAAAAGCTCTAGTGCAGATTTGTACAAACTTTGTCATGGCGACGTCTGTATTCTTTTTGAGCAAGTGTACAACACGCACTATGTGTGACACTGTTTCAACCTGCACTTATGAAAACATTATTATTATTATATTAATAATAGTAATAATAATAACAACAACAATAATAATGTATTTGATTATTATTATTATTATTATTATTATTATTATTATTATTATTATTATTATTATTATTATTATTATTTCTCTTCTTCTTTTCCCCATCTTATTCTCCTCCATTTTCACCGAAATCGCTTCTTCTTTTTCTTATTCTTATTCTTATTCTTCTCGCCATCAAACTTTCTGATCCGCTTTCCCGTTGGTTCCTGCATCTCCAAGGTAACGGGGATCAGATATATTATTAGTCTTGTCAGATGAATCTCACGCTTACTTCGTTGTGCAATTTGGATTCTTCGTGGATGCTGCCTTGCATTCCAATTTGCCATCTTGGATCCCTAACTTCGCTGACGCTGTCTCTAGTATTAGTCATCATTCTCTTCTCCGCTGTCTTCTTGCTGCCCTTCCAGCAATACGTGCACTACTTCGCATGAATCTATAACAGTCTTCCCATCGATCTCCATTTCGCTTTTCGTAGATTTCCTAGAAAATAGTATAATTCTGCAAGACTAAACTGATTCGAGGTTTAGAAGTTTACGAAGTCAAATCTGTTGAAGCAAAAACAGCACATGATAAAAATCTATCGCATCGCATAATCAATAATAATAATAATAATAATAATAATAATAATAATAATAATAATAATATACATGTATATATAAATATAAACACACGCACATATATCTCTCTCTCTATATATATATATCGATCTATCTAATAATATATATTGTTCCAGGCTAATAATTTGCAAGGGTGAAGCAACCAATAAAGTTTTACCGTGGGTTAATGCAAGAGAGCTCAATACTGAAGTAGGGCAAGCTATACCGTATTTGTTTACAGAGGCATTTACATGTCACCACTCTCGCAGGAAGATATCTCTAGCTACATGCAACTGGCAGATCGAAACATCCTCATGAATGGATGGGTTGATTGTTTTGTTTTACGGTATATCCACTCTTTTCGGTTTATTTAATGGAAAAAAATGTTTGATTCATTAAGTTATTTATACTTTCAAATATATATTCATTGTGTTCAGTTTTGCTGTTCTGTGAAGAGAAAAGAAAAATGAGGAAAAGGCGGCCGTTTTTTTGTTGTTGTTTTTTTTTATTTTGTTGAACATATTTAAGTTTTGTAAAAACAAAAAATAAAGCAAAAACAAAAAAAGCAAAAACAACAAAAAAGCAAGAACACAAAAACCAATATAATGGTGTTTTTACATTTTTTTTACATGCAGGTCACCACTTATCAAGGCCCAGAAGCCAGTCGGGGATAAGGGCTACTTCAGGATTTCAGTTTTTTTTTTTCTAGACAGCCTGATCTGGTAGCACCTGCATGAATGTATAGCAACGTATAAACCCTTATGTGAAACAATATATATATATATATGTGTGTGTGTGTGTGTGTGTGTGTGTGTGTGTGTGTGTTGTGTGGGTGGGTGTTTGTGTATGTGTGTGTATACATAAATATTGAATTCATTCAAAAAAGTATCGCTAACAAAAACAAATAAAAACATCTACGTAAAAGTGATACATTTAGTAGCTCGGCGAGGTTAGCACCGTGGTAGAGGTTTGGGCTTCTTATCACGAGGCGCCGATTTCGAATCTCGCTAGATTCAGCCACTCTGATGAGTCGTTGACAACGAAACACGTGTCAGTGGATTATTATATTTTAAAAATAATATATATATACTTCTCCCCATTAAAGGGGGTACCAGATTGGTCAATGGGAAAGTTATTCCCAACAAGCATTTAGGTAAATATGCACTTTCGTATAAATACTTAAATTCATTCAAGAAAGTATCGCTTACAAAAACAAATAAAAACATTTACATAAAATGATACATTTTGTAGCCCGGCAAGGTTAGCCGCGTGGTAGAGGTTTAGACTTCTTATCACGAGGTGCCGATTACGAATCTCGCTAGATTCAGCCACTCTGATGAGTCGTGGACGACGAAATACGTGTCAGTGGATAATTATACTTTAAAAATAATATATATATATATATATATATATATATATATATATAGTAGGACAACAAGAGTATGAAATGAAGACACAAAACTATATATTGGTAGATATAGAATGGGTCATTTATTTAATAATTGAATACAGGAAAAATTTTGGGGATAAGCTCCAATAATTATTGTTGAGCTTGATATTATCTGGATTAGTCTCTTTTGTGGAATTGAACTTTCTCTTTTCCTTTTAAATTAATATATATATATATATATATATATATATATATATATATATATATATATATATATATATATATAGTTGGTGCACTTATTGATCCGTGCTGAAATAATAACATTATTATTTAAAAAGACATTCTTAACATGTGGAGGGGAGGGTGGTTTGTACCTATTCTGTAGTTTAACTTTACAATTGAATAAAAAAAAACACATATAATAAAACTGTAATTAAACTTGGAAATACGATGTATAAAATAGCGCGGATCAGTAAGTGCACTAGCACCATTTCGTTTATTTATACAAACTGACATTTGAAGACACACACACAAAAAAAAAAACTTGTCTTCATTTCGTTTACAAACTTGAGAAATCTTGTCACCTAATATGGGTTTGTTTTTTTGTGTGTCTTGAAATGTCAGTTTTAGAAGATAATTCATGGCCTGAAGACGTAACCTCCCTTAGCACGGGTGATTACAGAAACATGTATGCACATATGTAGCAATTAATATTTGTATAAATAAACTAAATATACCTGCTCTGTTTACTCATTGAGCACTTTTTGGTAGACACATGTTGTTTCATTGGATGTACCTCTAGGAAACTAAACTCTACCGCCATAATATATATATATATATATATATATATATATATATATATATATATATATATATATATATATATATATCCGTTTGTATATCGATGTCCCCTAGAATTTTGTGATTTTTATTTCCATGTACTGCTGCTGGTTTGTGCTTGTATCATTTGTCAGGATGTTAAAGATGAAGCTGTCTGAAAAATACCAAGTGTATTGCCTTCTTTACTTGATCGTGTGGTCCTATATTTATTTGGGGCTAGGTTGCTGCATTCACTTATTATGCAGTTTATTGTTTAATCTCTCTGTCCACAGAATCTCCATTTGCTGTTTCCTTGTGTCGTGCCGATCGTTGCATTGATGTGGTTTGTTCTAATTGCGATATCTTGTGCAGCTCTTATTAGGAATTCAGTGTCTCTGTTTTACTTTCATTTTGTTAGCCATGTTCAAGTGTTATGTATTTGCTGCGACCGGTCATTCTAAATGCGCTTTTCAGTCTATATTTTGTAAATCTCCTCTTGACTAGGGTTTACGATATATACAGCTGATCCATAAAATAATATATTGTTTTTATTTTAAACGGAAATACCAGCTTTCGATTTCAAGTTAAAATTGGTATTTTTACATCAGTGAAGGCGCCTGAGGTTGTTGTAAATATTTGCAATGAAGAAAATGTGTCAGCGAATTGTCTGTCTGACCGACGCCCCTGCTTTCTGTTTGTATTGACTTATACAAACATATTTTCCCTAGAATGTTTATTATTTTCTATTGCATATTGTCTCGAAAATTTTGACCGATATCCCCTCACATATTCATGGGCCAAATTATGCATTCCAATAGACAATGATGGGAAATACCGCATTCCCAACATGTTATCAGTATGCATGTGTTGATCCTGTCGAGTGCCCTTTTTCCGGGGTCACCTGTCCAGCTTACAAACGTTAATCTCATCATTTGCATCTTCTCAGTTTTATTTTCTCGCCTTATCCATAGTTTTTTCTTCTGTTTTCAGATTCCAATGTCTCTAACCGTGTTCTTCGTTATGTATTTCTTTTAATTTCTAGTATTGTACTTCCGTTTTTACATTTCACATAGAGTCCTTCATTATCATGATTTGTCTGTAGTGCAGTATGCATTGTCATGAATTTCCTGGTCTTCTGAACAGGACGCCTCGGTTCTTCTTTCTATACATTGCCTTGAGTATTTTACTAATAACACTGTCCATCTATGATATAAATTTCACCTGTCTGTTTAAATGTATTATGTATGAATGAATATATGTTTGTATGTCTGCCTACAACTTTCGACAGCAGCGACGGATTTTCACGAAATTGGTATCATTTTGTAGCGCAACCTTCGAACGACAAATCTAAAAAAATTGAACAAAGAAATTTATTTCTTAACCCTGAACTGGGCACTTTTTTACAAAGAGGGGTCGCTCTTTTCGCCGATATTTTCGAAAGTAATCCCCTCTTTTCGATTGAGTAGCCTTAATTTAAACATTCGTCACCACCGTATTTTTTTTATCTGTCTTTTTCCTCCTTCGCGGTACGGGTTCGAGTGTGCCTGCCTACTACCACTTTATTATGCTCAACACCCACCTCCAAACAACCTGACATCAATGGGCACCCATGCTAGCGTGTTTACAAATTCAATTAAGTTTCTCTTCTTAAATTATTATTGAGGTGCAATATGCAGATTCGTTTACGAATCGTAGGTGTTGACTAGGAGCGTATAAACACCAAAAGAGTGCATGCTACTAAAAGTAGAATTGTGTCGATAACATATAACAGCGTATTTGGAAATAAGAAATCCGGATTCCAAACTGTCACCCGTAATATACGTTGTAAAACATAACCTCAAGGGGTAGAACCTGCCCTTCACTGGGGAAAATTGATGGTAGGTGCGTGTGCACGCACATGTTCGATCCAAATCCATGACCGGTTGTATGCGCGTATGTTTGGTAGTGGTCGGGTACGGTTGTGTGCGTATCTCGCTAACCTATCGAAATAGCCCAGTTGTCAAG
>NC_136512.1:21942100-22107100 GCF_053919585.1 Euprymna scolopes | reverse complement strand
CTCAATTTTTTTACATAACGAGCATCGCTTCATACGCTAATGGTAATTTCTATATCACTTCCCAAATGCTCAATCTAAGATAGGAAGCATTATATTCATCGACATACAGTACTGTTTCGCTGTTTCACGGCTTATCAGTGTGGCTAGACAAGCAACTTCCTCAAGTCAGGATCGAAATCTGATCGCCCACACGTATATATATATATATATATATATATATATATATATATATATATATATATATATATATATATATATATATAAGTGAATATTATGCGCGGTTTTTTTATATATAGTTTTTTACACATCCAGCATTTTTTTCTCTTTTTTTATTTGCCAATTTATAACTTCAATACATTGCAATTTCACTTAATGCCTTAACAGCAAATTCTAGCATTGCTACAAATATAATTTGCTGATTTCTTTATGTCCTCTTATGATTTTCTTTCTCTTATAATAAGCTTTATTCTCTATTGCGTGTTGAGCTTTTTTAATTCGGTTGGGATTACATTTTATATATATATATATATATATATATATATATATATATATATATATATATATATATATAAATACTGTTATTTATATTAATTTGAAGTTTACCATTGCGTATATTATGTAAACAGTACATCCCTGTGTTTTTATTAATATATATATATATATATATATATATATATATATATATATATATATATTACCCATCTTCTTAGCAGCTCAACAGCAAATATGCATGTTTTTGCTGCATTTAGGGTCAGTAGATGTACGTCGATGAGGTACATGTTATATAAATTTGTTAGTGTATATTTCGATTAAATTACAGAGATGTAATATTGTGGCGGTGGGATACAGCTTAGCGCTTCATCGATAGTGCCGAGAGTAATTTATATTTTATTTAATTATGAATATACATGCTTCATCTTAATGAACCTCAGTAAGGCTGCTTTAGAATGCGCTACACTTGTTGCTGGATGTAACACCAGACGAAAATCAACGTTGATATCAATCCAATGTCTTTAGAGAAATAGAGAAAAATATATACAATGATTGATGTTGCTAACATATGGCGAAAGAATTGTTGTTCTCTGTATTAGAATCCACCCCATCTAACACTCTTTGCAAGTTTTTGGCCTTAATGAATTAATTTTGTTACTTATTACGTTATGGGGTTCATGTTTTGTCTGAAGCGATTTTAATAAAAAAGAAAAATAACTTCAAGGCGTATGCGATGAAGTTGATGCAAACTGGCTGCAAAACACTTAAACATTTTTACCATTTTTTACCGCCGTCTACAATCAACTTTATCTTCCTTCCAACGTCTTTAAATAAAGGAGAAATACGTACGTACATACATACATGATGATTGCAACGTCTTGTCAGACGAGTGCCACTCCCTCAGACATTTAAAATCCATGAGCCCAAATGTCTGAGGGAGTATCTATACAAAGATGATCTTACAGAGTCTTAGCTTTGCACGACAGCTAAGTCTCTCTCTCGGTTCAAAATGTTGAGATCCAGCAACAACCAAGAGCAAGATAGCCAGCAACAAATTAAACTGCAGACCAGCTTAATGCGGGTACTGGTCTTCCGCTGTATGTTTTTTTTTTAATCAGAGATTTGCTTCTCCTAGAAAGGTTTCCTTCACCACGGCTTATGGGAGCCCTCTCCACTCCAATACACATACACACACACACACACACAAATATATATATATATATATATATATATATATATATATATATTTGAATATATATATAAATACATATATACATATATATATAAATAATATATATATATATATATATATTAAAGCCAACTTCTTTGGGTAGAGCACTATCGTAAATAATCTCACCCTTTACTTAATTGGCCGTAAATTCAAGCCTCGCCCTTTGTTTGTAAACAGGCAACTTGGGCACTATAAAAGTTGTGGACGAATGTTTGTTTGAAATAGATGTTTGTTGGGGTCATTTGCGGGCGCCGCTCCCGTTGGTCAACTCGATGGTTCTAGGTTCGATCTTGGCTAGACAACGGTGCTAGTCTAGCGGAACTGATGAGCTGTGATACAACGAAACAGTACTGTATGCAGATGTAAATATATATATATATGTATATATATATGCAGATGTAAATATATATGTATATATATATATATATATTTACATCTACAAACAGTACTGTTTCGTTGTATCACAACTCATCAGTTCGGCTAGACTAGCACCGTCGTCTAGCCAAGATCGAACCTAGAACCATCGCGTTGACCAATATTATATATATATATATATATATATATATATATATATATATATATATATATATATATATATATATATACAACATCTATATATGTATGTATATATATATTTACATCTACATACAGTACTGTTTCGATGTATCACAACTCATCAGTTCGGCTAGACTAGCACCGTTGTCTCTCTCTCTCTCTCTCTCTCTCTCTATATATATATATATATATATATATATATATATATATATATATATTTACATCTACATACAGTACTGTTTCGTTGTATCAAAACACATCAGTTCAGCTAGACTAGCAGCGTTGTCTATATATATTTGAGTGTGTATGAGTTTATTTCTCATGGATTCCAAAACGCTGGATCGATAATTTGGAAATTTCACACAAAAGTATTTATGTGTCTGGGGATGTTCAAGAACGGTCTTTTATCAGAAGTTCTCGAATTGTATACAAAAAAAAAACAATGATAAAGCAAATAATATAAAAGTAGCAACACTCTGATTCTGAATAAAGTTAACACACAGAGAGAACCTTACATCACAAGTGCATTTGTGTAGTTTTATCACTATACAAAAAGAAAATCCCGGCATATAAAATCAACGGCAAATCCTTTGTAAAAAAGCGCATCTCAAATGAATGTTTCTATCTTGAACAGAATTGAATCATGGTACCTAATTTTCGCATGTTAATGTTTTATTCAAGTTACTTTCTAAATTAAACGGTAGGCTTTCTACAGTACGCGCGCGTGTATTAAACTGCAAGTTGAACTTTAAAATAAAAATTCATTCTTCGACTGAATACTTCAAAAACAATTCCGGGGAGTTTCAAAGAATGGTATTCTTGTATTCTTCTCATCAGATGACATAAAGAAATCAGCAAATTATACTTGTAGCAATGCTAGAATTTGTTAGTTAAGGCATTAAGCGAAACCGCAATTTATTGTAGTTATATATTGCCAAATAAATAAATGAAAAAAATAGTGGATGTGTAAAAAAAACTAATATAAAAACAAACACCGCATAATATTTCAGCTTGAATGAAACTTCACTAGAGTTGATCCAAAATGCAAAATAGTTCTTTAGATGGAATGTATTCCAAAATAAGTCCAGCGTGACGATGCATATAATCCGATTGGAAAGATTTCATAAATCCGAGTGGAAAGTTTACAAAACAGCTGAAATAATGACAATTGTTTTGTTTTTTTCCGGGCAGTGCAGTACTCCAAAGAGAAGTCTGCCCCTAGTCAAATGGGACCTAATAGTAAGAAAAGAGAAATCCAAAATGAGAACCTTCATCATCGGCTTTTTAAGTTGTATTTCTCCAGTATTTACTGAAAACACCCCAATATATATATATATATATATATATATATATATATATATATATATATATATATATATATATATATGGAGAGAAAAAGTGAACAGATCAAGTTGCATGTTCATCAACGTTTTCTATGTCAAAACCTTGAACTAAAGACGAAATAATGAACATATAATAAGGAATGTGACTTTGTCATCTCCCTATTTTGTCCGAATATAATTTCCTTTATTCGCACTATATATATATATATATATATATATATATATATATATATATATATATATATATACATATATACATATATATATATATACAACATCTATATATGTATGTATATATAAATATACGTATATATGATATACACACAGATATATATATATATATATATGCATATATATATGTAAATATATATATATATACATATATATATATATATATATATATATATATATATATATATATATATAAAGACAGAGGGAGACAGAGAGAGGGGGAGATTGATGTATGGATGGATGGTTGGGGGTTTATCTGAGTACATATATGTACGTAACTTGGTATTCATGTACGCAAATAGATACGCTAATAATTCGCAGCTTCTGCTTATAATCATACTCTATTTTCGTTTTGTATTTTTAGGGGCTTCTCCTTTCTCATCACGGTTTACGGTGCGCGAAGACTCGCCGTGGGCATCGTGCCATGGCCTGGAAGTTTATTCTTTTTCTCGATTCCGCCCCAGCACCCCGCGCATCTTTCTTTCCTCCCCACATACATACACACACACACACAAAAAAAAACAATTTTGTTAACTTCCATTGTTGCTGTCATGTCGAGTGAAGTCTATAAAGTCGGACGCGTTATGCGCATGCATAGTCTCACAAAATAGACGGCGTTAAAAATGTTGCCTGGCTTCGTCGCTTAGCTTATGTATTTTAGGCCAATCTTTATCAGCTTGTGCGCGTACGTCCTATTTATTGAATGCATTGTGGTTTACTGTGCGTCTTCAGTCGATGAGAGATTAGATCGCTCGATTCCAACCCTTGTCTGTCTTCCTAGTTATCTGTCTATCTGTGTGCCTGCCTGCCTGACTGCCTCTCTGTATGTATGTATGTATGTATGTATGTATGTATGAACTATTTTTCTGAGTCAACGGCCAACTAGCATATATATATATATATATATATATAAATATATATATATATATAGATATATGTACATGTATGTATGCATATATGCTTGTGTATTTGTTTGTGTAATTTGTGTGTAGTGTTTGTATGTGGGTTGTGTGTGTGAGTTTGTGTTTTTTTTTTTAATATTTCTGTTATTATATAAAGGGAAAATTGTCCGTGTGAGTTCGTTCCCTATCGGCTAAAACATGGCTGGGCCCTATTTTTGAAAATTTACAACAAAGTACTTCACGTGTAAAGCGGTGCCCTTAGATATGTTTTGTATCGGACTGTCTCCGACAATTATCGATAATCGATAATCGAAATAATCCGATGAAAGAAAGAACAGGCGATGTTGACAACGTCAACGCAGCCTTACATCACAAGTGCATCTAGGAAGCTTTATTACTGCACAAGCTGAAAGGGTCAGCATATAAAATTAACAGTAGGCTTACTGGTAACACAGGAGCGCTATCGAAATGAAGACTTATGTTTAAAGCATTATTGCAACATCCTATTTGACTATTTTATTGTAGACTTAAATTCATGCCATTATCACGGTACAAGCAGTAAGATCTGGGATAAAAAATCAACGGTATGTTCTTTTATATTACGCGGGCGTTTTCGAAATTACTGTTTATGTTTAGAGCACTATTGAAGCATGATACTTGACGTTTGTATTTTAAACTGTAATTCAATCCATTAAATATAAAAATAATTTTATAAAATAAGAAGGATGTTCTCTTCGGTGCAATGTACACTACAGTTCATTTTGTACTAAGATACTTTCGGGAGGCATATAAAGCTTCCTCCCAATGAATCGCGGTCGATTCGCAACTATTGCAGGCAAATAATCGATTTGATTGAGAAAAAAAATGGGCGACATACCGATTTTAATTACAATAAAAATATGGGAGTGTGAAACATTAGTTGATCATCATTCGACCCTAACCAACGTCGGGTTCTTCTCATAGTATATATATGATGGCCTCGCCCGTGGATTTCGACAGAAGCGTCCGCCACAACAACTAGGTTGCTCTGAAATTCACACAGATGATTTTGTTTATAGTGGTAAAAACTTTGTGTGGAACTATCCACACTTTTTTTGGTATTATTGCTCACCTTTGTCGGTGCAGACGACTGCCACAGAAAAGAGTATACAGTAAACCGCAGGGTTTTTTTTTTTTAAGTCAAAGTTTCCTCCTCCTAGATACATGTCTTAACGAAGACCGGGGGTGCATCTCTCCCAGTGAAGTAATGCGCCCCCAGATACCAATCTGGAAATTTTTACGACGCGTCGTGGTAAATACAACGCCTAGACTTCCCAAATAGTCACACATCTGGTACTGGCCAGGCCCAACCGTTGCTTAACTTCGGTGGTCTGGCGAGAACCGAGTGTCAACGTGATTGTGCCGTATAGTGCGAGTTTATATATATATATATATATATATATATATATATATATATATATATATATATATATATATATAATAAAAATTACAATAAGTTTACCAAGGTAATCAAAATGGTAAACTTAAAATATATTATAAATATTAAAGAGTTAATATTTACAAGTAAAATAAACTCAGCCAGATGTAAAAGCTCAATAAAACCGAAAAGGAATTTTTTTGATTCATCCAGCCTTGACAGACGTGTATTTTAAATATTCTCTCCAGTACTTTTCTTTTAATGATTTGGAATTCATTCCATTTGCGCTTTTTCCAAGGAACTCTGCCTTTTGGATTATTTTGGACCATTTGGAATTTACCTATCGGATTAAAATTTTAAATTCTACCGTTTGGGATTTTACCATTTTTGGATTTTTACCCTTCACCGGACTGTCCATTCATGTGAAATTTTTTCATCTTTATTTTTATTTTGCCTCCTGTTCCCCTTACCTCACCCTTTTTTAACCAAGTAAGATCTGTGACTTACTTGTAGTTTCATTAAATACTTTTATATGCGAAATCCGATCCTGCATTTTGCTAATTCCTGCCCTCTGATGAGAAGGAGAGTATTTCTTCGAAACTCCGCGGATTAAGGACTATCCACTTATCTTGTGTTTCCTTTTTTAAAATTCAATATGTTTTTAACTCTTTTTCAAGATGTCTTTTAACAAGTTTTATTAATCATTTGTTCATATTTATATATATATGTGTGTGTGTGTGTGTATATACACACACACACATACACACACACACGTATGTATATATATATATATATATATATATATACGCAAGTGTGTGAGTGTGGATGTACAGAGGCGTATGTGTTAGTTCTCCCTATTCATGTCTGTGACTGCAGAACCTCATATCCTTCACGAATACAATAGTGACAATTATTTGCTATTCATAAAGTGCGAATAGACAAGATCGGAACCTAACTATCAGGTACATCTGCGCGTATGTAACAAATGAGACAATTTCCTCTGCTCACCTCAGTGGAATGAGGTTAGGGCAATAACCGCAAGACAAAAGCGTATCTCTAACGTTAGATGCGACCTAGAAAAGAGCTTGCCACACCGTCCTTACACAAAGCAAATGTTAAATAAAAATGCTACACATTTAGCACATATTTTGTTCAGCTTTTAAATAGAAAGTAGCAAGGGTGCAGATTCCTTGTATGATCAGAAATGCTGAGACTCGTTTGAACAAGTTAGCTGAGCCCGGTTATCCTCAGCTTGTCTTTGAACTCTCTCTCTCCGTTTCCTACTTTCTTCTTCTTCTTCTTCTTCTTCTTCTTCTTCTTCTTCTTCTTCTTCTTCTCCTCCTTCTTCTCCTCCTTCTTCTTCTTCTTCTTTTTCTTCCTCTCTCTCTCTCTCTATATATATATATTTAGGAATTTAAATTTTGTGATTTGAAAAAGTTAAATTTCAAATGTGGAAATTTTATTGTATGCAAGACAAAGAATACAGTATAGTATTATATATTTCCTTAACCCATGTGTTGTCGATGTTCATCCATCTCCTTGGAAGAAAATATTTGCTAATATTATACAAGGTTTGCACATGATTTGCTATAGTTAATAAACATAGACAATTAAATGTTGTTTTTTTAATGTTTAAATCAATTTAACTACATAGAATAAGGGAAATTGGATATTGATGCTGCAAAAAAAGGATATTGAACTTCAAATCGAAATTGCATGCTAAATCCTGTAATGGCAGCTCTTGGTATTCGGCAGGTAAAAAGATCCGACGCGTATTATAATAAATCCAAGGAAGCTGGTCATAATCCAATATATAAATATTTCTACAGTTTTTCTTTAGTTTGATTGGATATCCGGCAAATCTTTTTATTTTATCAATCCGATGAAAAATTATTTTCATATATCAGTTTAAAAATTCAGTTCAAGTTTTCAATCAATTTGAAAATAAAAACCAAAAGATATCTATAGACAGGAAAATAAAATTAAATGTAAATGAAAATAATTAAATGAAATGGAAATAATTAAATAAAATAATTGCTTATTAAACCAAAACCAAAAGTATATATATATATATATATATATATATATATATATATATATATATATATATATATATATATATATATATATAATCGAGGTAAGACCCTGATTTGAAATCAGATGAAAAATCCTGATAGATATTACTTGAAGTAATACTTTCAGGGCGATCCTAGCCAAAAAAGGAGAAGCTCAATATTTAAGAATAGAGCAATATATAAGTTTAAGGAAATCAATATAACTCCTTCTATATATTCCTTTTGTCAAACAATAAATTCTTAATTCGAATGTATGTGTGCATGTGTTTTTTTTCAGAATTTAAATAAAACCACTAAACTTATATATATATATGTATATATATATGTATATACATATATATATATATATATATATATATATATAGGCTAAGTATAACTGTATATATAACTTGTGTGCATGATATACTACTGGGTGAAAAAGGTTGCTGGATCCTTTAATGCATCCAAAGTAAAGCTTCTATGTATTAACTATCAGACTCAGGATAGATGGAAGGGATGTATAAAGGTTGGTAATTATTGTACTATCTTACTCATCGAACGACAATTAATATATATTATTTGCATAATTCGGACTAATTTTCCTATTAAATGTTTTTCTTACAACGTTCCACAAGGACCATGGCGTAACGGATTAAGTATTTGCTTAATTCAGTTATAAATAAAACATTTCAGGAAGTTGAAGTTTCAATATTCAGTGTGGACTGTACTAATAATACAATAGTGAATTAATCACAACATCTACAAAATTATGTCTGACGGAATAAGAACAGTCTATTCTCTTGTATCAAATAAAGAGATTTTTTTAACAGTTTCGCACATTTTGGAGTCTGAGAGAAATATTTGGAGTTTGACATGATGCATTTAAAAAGGGAAGTAATATACCATCGGAAAAAACATTCTGAGATTAAATTCCATTATAAAAATAAGACATGCGACATAATACAAATTATACTGATGCCAGAATTAGAATATGGCATTAATAAATTGTTACAGCACATTCTTAATCTTTCCTCTATCATTCTTGGCTTTATGTATTTCTCCATTTACCGGCTACTGCCATACAAAAAATCCTTAGTCACCAAAAAGTGACAGGAAAACAAGAGGGGCAAAAGGGAAACTTTTCATTGTTTAGGTTTTGTATAAAAATAGCATTATACCATAAAGGATATATCATACAAGTAAAGAAAATCAATTATTTTCTAAATAGAAAGATATAAAGTTGTGAATCTCTACAATGGTCTAAATACAACTTTGTGGGAGGGAGACGATTCGTTCCTTATAGACTCTTAAACGGCTGAACATATTTTCTTTAAAATTTACAGAGCGTTAATGTATAAGTCTGGGAGTGATCTTAGTGAAGTTTTGTGTCAAAATACCCCCAATAATTACCTATAATCGATAATCGAAACCGTTGTTTTTTATTTATCTATCATTGGTAAAGCAATTTATCCATGCCGTCGCTTAGCAACAATGATAGAACAACGGGTATTTTACTATTGTTAAGTTGATAGCGTGTGTTTTTTTTTGTTTTTTGTTTTTTTGCATGACGTGGTCTGTAGGTTCAAGCTGCGCACGTCTTAACTTTTTTTCATCAACGGCAAAGAATTTCATAAGATTTGATAATATTCGTGTTCTTTTTTTTTTTTTTTTTGCAGGACTTGGTCTGTAGGTTCAAACCCCGCACATACATTTCTTAATGTTTTTTTTTCTTTTCATTCACTGGAAAGAAGTTTATATAAAATAATTTATAAAAGGCACATCGGGTTCTCTAGGGTGCAATGTAAAATAACTTATATTTTGGATTAAGTTACTGCATGGAGGCATGTGAAGCTTCTTTTTGGTCGATTTCACAGATTTTAATGATAATAAAATATACGAGTGTGAAACATTCGTTGATGATCATTCAATCCCGGCAAAATTGGGTCTCCCTGCTAGCCATATTATTAAGATTAATAAACAGAAACATCAGAAGCAACATCAGTGGTAACACTGTTGATTCATTAAGTAAATCAATTCGTTTGTACGAAGGACTGTTTCTGAGAATATCCCCTAATCGGCTTTCAGACGGTTTTTGTCCTTTGTACTTTAAACCTGAGAACCCTGATTCACATAAGAGTCTTCTCCACACTATCCACAACAACAAAGTCAAAGCTATAGGAATCAAGGTCTGTACGTTTTTAGACATGACACAATCTAAAAAGAAATTATTATTTTTAAATTATTAAGTACTTCAATTACTTACCCCGACTATATAATTTTCCCCCCTAGTAATATATTTACCTAGGTATAAATTTACCCCTGGTTGAGAATCTCTGACATAGCATAAATACGAATGTTAAATTATTATTCAATGTTAAAATCTGTTCTTTTAAATTACTACGTATTTTATTTTTTTCTGTAATTTTACTTATTTTGTGTATTTTGTTGTTGTGTTCCCGAATTTAATAAAACTGAACAGGGGACACATTTTTCGTATTGTTGTATTACTTGTTTCGCCATTGTTGTTCCTAGTGATGATATTTAAAAGAAATTGTAATCATTAACATCTAGAATACTTTATTTTCGTAAAATTGTAAAAATAAATTAGTATTTTATTAAAGAGTTGTATATTAGTTTAGATAGAAATATTTCCAGAAATAATTGCGTGTTTATCTTATTCTGTGATCGCCATTTAATGAATACTGGACTTTTGATTAAAATTAATACATTTCTTGAATTTTTATTTGAAGGAAAATGTTTTTATATTAAAAGTTCCAGCCATTGTGCACGTATCTAGTAATGTTATGTAATTCTTATTCGAAGTTATGTGTTGTTGTTGTTCATGTTTGTGAGATAGAGTCTTAGGAGTGTTCATGTGTTGAGTGTTCATATGTCTAAAGATGTTCCTGTTTGTGGTATCTGTTAATACAGGAGAGTCGACGGCTTGTAATACAAAATGAGAGGATATTTAATATATAGATAGATAGACGGAGAGTTTGTGCGTTTGGCATTTATACTTTTGACAGTTCTTATATGAACGGGAATGTTTCTATAACCAATGACACATATATTTCTTACCTATTTTTGAGATGATGATTTTAACAAAGTTCTTATAATATAAATGGACAATACCTTTTTTGTTGAATCATAACACGAAGACGCAGATACACAAAGATGATGACGTCTTTTATTTCATGACCGATCCATGATTTCGCTTGAGGAATTCAAAGTTTCTTTACATGGCTTTTTCTTCTCTAACCTTTCGCTTCCAAGGTTTAACGTCAGCAGCCGTCTCTGACCTCTCTCTCGCTCGGCTCACTCTCCCCGACTCCTCTCCTCTTCTCTCAGACTGCATCTAAAGCTCTATCTATACTGAGAACTCGTCAAGTCATCGCATGATTAAACATGTGCTCATAAAGCACGTTAGAGGACATGCGTCACGTTGCCAACTTGACATGATCCCGAGTTCAGTAACTATTTTTCAAATAATCTCTTTACATATATGTTTACAATTTCAATTGACGATTAAATCCTTATTTTAATTTTCACTTTTATAACAGAACAAATTTTATCATTACATTACTTTCCCAATAAACATATATGCGGACTAAACAATTGAAATTCCACATTCCTTATTTCAATAACATTCTGTATTTATTTAAACTTATTCCAAATCTAGCTTCGCAAGTTCGAATCCTTGACTATCCTATTTCATATATACATTTAACTAATTCCCTATTTTTTTACTTACATGAAAAGGGGCCAGCCATTTATCATGTAACAGTAAGCATCTGAACAAAATTCTGTTTTGCTTTTAATCTATATGTAAAAGCGAGAATGTGTGTGAGGACATTTCTGAAACTATATACGCAAAACTTTTTTTTTAATTTTCAACAATTTTGTCCAACAATTATTTTATCTACAAACATAAAATTTGATATATAGAGTATTCAGACATGTGGAAAATTTTTTTATCGGTTTTCATCCGGATAAAAGGGCTGATACGGGGTCAAAACTGTAAAATTGGTACGTGGACGATTATCGGATGTTTTCTGTTTTCAACTGCTTCACGATTGCGCATGCGCGGTCATGAAATAGGGCAGGCACCTTATGTTAAGTATAAGTTGTTTTGAAAACGCCTTTTAAAGTCCATATCAGTATTCTTAAGTGTCGGTTTTGATCTCAGCTCGATTATTCTTTTACTTAGAAGTTTTTATTTTACTTCATTTTTTTTAAGAATTTATCGTTACGTATAATACATACGCTATATTTTTCTGTTTATAATAAAGAAGAATTATGCATTAATTAAAATATAATATACAGTAGATGCGTTTTTATGTGTGTTTTTTTTTTGTGTGTGTGTTTTTTTTGTGTGTATGTGTTTTTTTGTGTGTGTGTGTTTTTTTGTGTGTGTGTGTTTTTTTGTGTGTGTGTGTTTTTTTTGTGTGTGTGTTTTTTTGTGTGTGTGTGTGTTTTTTGTGTTCTCCGTTAATTTATAATGTCTATAAATTTGGAAATCGATCTTCTCCTTTATTTATTCTAAAATTATGCCGACTCATTCATCATTGCACAGTTATGCCTATAAAAAGATGAATTAACCTTTAAAATAAATATATTTATCTAACAGTGGTTTTCTTTATAAAGCGCATATTAGATACAAAATATAACTTGTCAAAATTTAGTGACGACGTTATCTCGGAGGTAAGTCCGAGCATAGCGAACGCAAAACCGGAAACGGAAGTGGACGATTATGTCAGGTTATAAAATGCGCTTCCGGTTTCCATCATTTCCGGTGTTGTAATCGGTTATCCCTTGTGGGAATAAGCGCACGTTTCAGCTATATGGCGCCAACAGTCGTGGCATGAGTCGGAAGTAAGGAAACGACTTTCTTCTGGGAGTTCGGACGAAAGGACAATAGACGACTCGATATTGGTGATTAAGACCTGAGGGGAATTGGACTGGCCACCGGTTGTCCAAGGTTTCTCTTTCCCTACGGGAAATACGTCTGCATTAGATTGCATAGGAAGATACTCAACCAGTGATAACGATCACCAACTTCTTTTCCTAAAGGGCTGTTTCCATTCGTGCATTTTAATGGTATCTATTGATATCTATATATAAAATTCTGCGGATGCTGTTATATTGTTTGCTTCCTGTTTCGCCTGCGTGGTTGTGGGTTCGTTGATGACATTACAAAAGACGTCATGCACCAAGGGTGACGTAACAAGGTGCTGATTAAATAAATGAAAAAACTGAAAGGATATGTAGTCGACTGAGCCAAACATAAATAATAAAAAAAAGCATAAAGTGTATAAGAAACGGTTTAGGCAGAGATAAATAAGAGAGTAAGAATATTAGTGAAATCGAGAAAAGTAAAAGGATTGAAATACAGCTTTGAAAGCTTCAGATTCGAGTAGTACACACACACACACGCACACACACACACACACACACATATATATATATATATATATATATATGAATAAAGAAATAATAAAACATGTTAAAACACGATGAGAAAATGTAAAACATATTTAAGCTTCAAAAAAGAAAAAAAAAACACATTAAGTGGGTTGGCATTCATCCTCAGAGTTTAAAAAAAAGTACTTATAAATATATAATGCTTTACTATATAATATACCTACAGACACCAGTGTTTCATCCTGTCGTTAATCTTCTGTGTAGAGTGACACGATTAACACCGGTCGACCCGGTAACACCAGCCATGTCTAGCTTGATTAGCAAAGGCCGTACCCATTCTGCTACAACTCATCGCGTGAAATAACGTTGAATTTAAACATATTTTTAAATGTTTTTACGCCATTCACGGTGATCTAATCGTTATACAATGCTCTATGCATAATATATATATATATATATATATATATATATATAGAGAGAGAGAGAGAGGAGATAAAAAGAACACACTAAGTTGTGTGTTTCGTCTTTATTGCAAGACTTTCTCTGAATATATATATATATACATAGACACACATATATAATAAGTTTTACACCATATCTATAATATAAAGTCGACCGTCTGTGTGTGTGTGTGTGTGTGTGTGTGTGTGTGTGTGTGTGTGTGTGTGTGGTCACGAATAGGCTCCTATATGGTTTACTATTTAAAAAAAATGATTACATATAATGATAGAAGATGGATCGAGGATCAGGAATGGGTTTGTTTGATCTGGCAGAACGGTTGTTCGTAAAAATTCTGGGGTCTGCGATCACGCCTGGCCCCCAAAGTATGGAAATAAAAAATGAAAAGAAAAAAAAACGTTTGCAAGGGTTTTTGATATAGATGTACATAAGAATACTTTGGTAAGTATGTTTCAACTTAAATAGGGATTGTGTAATAAAATTGTGGGGTCTGCGTTCGCGCCTGTATTCCATGGAAATATGGCACAAACTTTAACAAAGACTTTTCATATCTATTTGCGTAAGTATACTTTGATAATTATATTTCACTTTGAAGAAATATGGTATAATAAAATTATTGGGTGTTCGTTCGCACCTGACCTCCATAGAATGTTAATATGTCACAAAGTTTAACAAGGTTTATTAAAAGGGGTCCATAATAACACCTTAACTTTAATCTTAATTCAGTTTAGCTTTTATTGATTTTTTTAGTTGAATCATATTGTGTTGAATAAATTCACCTCATAAATTCACGTTCTTATTAAAGTGAAAGCCAAAAAAAAAAAATGTCGGAACTTTAGACAATTCTCGACACAAATTTTGCATAACTTTGTTTTTTTTCCTTCTCCACTTGCACGTGGCACTCTTTCGAAAATAGATAAATAGATAAATAATTAAAAATAAGAACGTTACTTGTTATTGTGTCCAAAGAAGGAAAAATCCTGCTCACGTGAGTACGTGTCTTTTTAAAAACATTTGCCTAACCTTTTTATTTTTATTTAAATATCTGTTTAAGCTTTTTTTGTCAGTGTACTAAAAGGAATTCAGTTGATTACAACCCTTTCTGCGTGTTATTTACATTACAATTGTACAACCCTGAATCCGACGGCGCAATACTACACAATTCAATACTGTAAACCTGACATGAAGCTATTCTGCTTGAAAACGGCGCAATTTTCTTCTTATTCATATTTATATCGATTCTTTGCTTTAAAAAAATAAAGTAATTACGTGTTTACTTTTTTAATATCCCATTTTGCTGTTTTTGATTATTTTACTGAAGTAAGTAAAGCTTCATTGTTTTTCAAAACTGTTTTTGTTTCTTTGTTTTTCGATATGTGGTCGATATTATTTAGTAAGAGTGTTTAGCAGAAAAGCCAACAAACGACTACCCGAAAAAATAAACATACAAGAAATAAATGTTACCATAGTCAATAAAAGTTCAGTTCATCTTTTTTTGTTGTTTTGAAATAGTTTTTAATGCTCTTTACTTGAAATAATTTCAGCGAACCGAAATTAAAACGAAATTTGAGACGATAACTACTTAAAAGAATTTTTATATACTACACATGCCATAATCGAATATTCCTCAAGCACAAAAAAAACGACAAACATTAAAATATGTTTATAAATATTCCCTTCGTTGACGGAACTCTCTTAAATTGTTAGCACAGAATGGTCAGGTGTCCCTCCTTCAAATTGAAAACAGGGCTCTCCATTTCAAAATCGCTGCCATTTTGATTTTTTAAGCCTGTTCGTGAAATAAAAAAGAATTACAAACTACTTAAAAATATAAAACAATTAACTTTTCTACCATAAAAGTAACCTTTATTGACTATGGTAACATTTATTTCTTGTATATTTATATTATTATATATATATAACATTTTATCTTTGTAAGGAAACATCATTTTGTTAGTCACTCTTGGCTACGAATGGAAACAAAGTTGAAATTAAAGATATATTTTCGCGAAAATTATCTTTACTTTCATCATATTTTGATTAGGGTAAAATTTTTGAGTATCAAAATTTATCTCTTTACAACCCCCTCCTTTTCATAACCTTTCATACTTTCATTAATCGCAGTTCATTTTCTGTAGGCTGTTTTTGAACCCAGTCAAAGACGGGTACTTCTGCTAGTATATATATATATATATATATATATATATATATATATATATATATATATATATATATATATATATATATACACACATGGTTACTTCTCTTCTCGCGGGAGCGGTGAACTGGTAGCAATTGTAATCGCTGAAGCGACGTTATGTTTTTTTCCGATTTTTAGCACCAGAAAATTCGTCATAACTTTTGTTTTACTGAACGAAAATTAGAATTTTTTTTCACACTATAGCTGAGGAGGTGATCAATAAACTGTAGTAATCGTTTAAAATTTGGTCGAAAATGAGTGAGTTTTGAAGCTTTAAAGTAGTTCTAAATTACTAAATCTGCCACTTGACCATATATATGAACATATTTGAATGATAACTTATTTTTCTCTTCTCATCTGATAAGAAGCATTAACGTTCGAAATACTATGGTCTAAAAAGTGATATTTAGATCTTAAATTATCAAGCCTTACTTAATTATGAAAATACAATTTCTATGTGTGTGTGTGTGTGTGTGTGTGTGTGTGTGTGTGTGTGTGTGTGTGTGTGTGTGTATAGGTGTCTGGATGTTCGTCCCCAATGAAATGTTAACAGCTGGACATATTTTTTGAAATTTCACACAAATGTATTTTATATGTCTGGGGGTAACTTTTGATAAGATATTTATTGTAATTTTTTCGATTAATATCGAAAATCGATAATAGAAAATCCGTTAAACGAAACATGAATTCAACTTTGACAAGAGTTAACGCCCATATACAGCATAATATACCAAGTTCATCTGAAAAGTATAACCACCGCACACGCAGAATGGCTGGACGTATAAAAATCAACAGTAAGGTCTTTGATAAGACAGAAACGCGTTTGAAATAATGTTTTCTGTCTAGAGCAAAGTACAATATGATACTAGAGTTTGTCAATTTAAAATAAAATTCAAATCATGATATCGATCCATGCCTCCGCTCAGTCTCGAAAGACAAAGGATAACCACTGTAGGGGCAGCTGCGCGTGTAATGTTGTGGCAAAGGTTGCACAATCTTCAGCATACCTCTCCGGAATCTGCACTGCTTGAGTCCAGTAGCAAAGAGAACTACAGGAGGACTGGAAATAATGCTCAGATAAGCCGAGAGCACATGCAGCACCTGGAAATCCCAAATAGTCACCAATTTGATACTGGCCAGGCTCATCATTGCTTAAGTTCGGTGATCTGTTTATGCCGTATACAGCCATTATATGAAATGATTTTAAATAATAAACAACAGGTTATCTACAGTGCAATGTAGACTTCAGTATATTGTAGACTAAGTTACTTCAGGGATGAATATGAATCTGTTTACATCCCTCCTCGTTAAACTGCGTTGAACACCCGACTAGAACAGGTAATCCATCGATGTGATTGAATAGTAGGCGGTTTTAGCGATTTCGATAAACATACATCTGTTTATCTTCATTCGATCCCTGGCAACACCGGGTCTTCCTGCTTTTTTTTTCTGTGTATGCAAACAATTGCGAAAAAAATCTTATGTTATTGGTGCATAAAGGGTCTATCCCGAAGTAAAGCTACTTTTTAACTCATCACGTTGAAGAGCTACGAATAAGAGAGTGGAACTATTAAAACGACCGACATTTTGTGTTCCAGAACTTTCTTTCTAAAAGTAAATACTAACGGTCTCTCTATATATTTTAATTTTCTAATCATTTTTAAGCTGCATGCGGAGCATCTTATCGGATGCCAGATATTCAATCGCTATCTCAAGATAGATATTTAAAGATAAAGGGTGATATATATATATATATATATATATATATATATATATATATATATATATATATTAGTTAACCGTTTATTTAAGTATAATTGCTTTAATCTCTATTACTGCCATGTAGATTTTGAAGTTATTTTTATAGGTTCAGTTGTCTCTCTATAACCCGAGTCGGGCATAACCAGTCCTCTTACGAATTACGGGGCCGCCAAAAACAGTTATAACACGTAGCTTCGCTCGTACCGTATAACTGTTTTAACACGCCGATTATTAAGGTAATAGTGTCCTAGATGTTCCACCGATTTGAAAATGTAATAGGATCGTTGTATGTATCGTTATCGATAAACGTTTATTGCTCAACATGTCGATGTGTCGCTATTTATGAGAGGTCCTCGCCCGACGAGTTCATATCCCACTAGAAAGAAAGTCAAAACAAAATAAATGTCCCAACGTTTTAACTTAAAAAGCTTTATGACGGACCCCATTATTTTTCTCTCTCGCTTTTCTCTTTGGTCGTGTTCGCGCTTATAGCAGCCGATATTGTTGGAGATACGGAAACGGAGGTGACACGTCATATACGTTATTAAAATCATGCTTTACTGTAGTTTTTACTTTGCTTTTCTGAGTTTTATATGGACCGGATCGACGCATCCAAGCTTTCTAATGGTCTTTTTCAATATAAGAGAAGCATTATGCTACTTCGAGTTAGTTTGGAATATTTTCGTCCTCGGTTTCTCAGTTGTTATTTCTCAGAGAAGTTTAACGACTCTCCGAAATATCTTGAAGATTCTGTCATCTGTAAATCTTTTGGCAGCTGATCTTCTTTAGGGCAACCTCACTCACATTCTACCTAAACTGACTAATTCATGAAACGCTGCTGATTAGTTGTAACTTTGAGGTGCAATTTCCTTCTATCAACCAATTTAAACGTGTCTCATCGATTCTCGCTTGACAGACTTGTTGCCGCCAACTAAACATACCAAATATTAATGCAATCTCATGTCTTGTTTTTTTTTCTTGTTTTTTTTTTCAAGCCAAGTCCAACGCTGCCAGTCTCTGGGTTGATATTTTTGCCATCAATCGAAATTCTACTGCGGATTAACCTTTCCTTTTCACTCCAAAACACTTAATCCACAACAAATAAATGTTTTCCATTTTGGCTTTGTCGGTGCGTCAAATCTAATATTAAGCTAACAAACATATACATCTACCCTTATATCTACCAGTGAATGCATATATAACGTAATTACAACCCGTGGTTATTGTGGCAATCAGCAGATATCCCCAGTCAGAAGTCGTTTGGCGTCGGGGTTTAATCGCCAGGAGCTTGCTCCACCTATAAGCTCTAGCGTCACAATCGCCCTTTATCTATTTCGTTTTTTTACTCCGTAAAAATTCGACCTAAACCTCCCTGCCGATGTTATTGCATACTCAAAAGGATAGTTATTCGTTTCCCTTATTTCTATCTATTATAAATATATATATATATATATATATATATATATATATATATATATTGAGCACTTTCTTCAGGTTTTTATTAATTACCATTTCTACTAAATATATATATATACATATATATGTGTGTGTGTGTGTCTGTCTGTGTGTTTGACAGCTAGAAGGATAATCAATATAAACGTGCATACAATAGATACACGAGAAAAAATCAATCTTAGGTTCTAATCCAAGTAGGTAACTAATCTAAAAAAGGGCCCTGTGGTTCTTTGTCCGTATGAAAGAAAGATTTCGATGATTATAGCTACCACACCCAAAGTCAATTGTTAAAGGAAAGATAAATAACCATTTACCTCGTCATAATAAGAGACACAATTCTTGCTTCGACTTCCAGAATCGTCTTTTTGAAGACATTTTTTTCTTTTTATTCTCTTTTTTTTCAGATATTCTCTAAAAAAATAATATGGTTCCATTTCTTCGAGTGGAAAGTTCGATTATTGTCTTGTCTGTCAGTTCAAAAAAAAAAAGGAAATAAATGAAACAAAAAATGTATTGTTCTTTCTATTATATAAATTGGTGACCTCCGATCGATCCTCACTTGAGATATATTAGGATTCTTCTTTTATCACTCCTTCTCTAGACGCCAGTTGGGACCCGCTAATAAACTTTCCGTCCATCAGTCCGGTCGGGGTCATTTGTTTTTCACTCAAGACACACCTCCTGATTTTTCCTTCCACACGTGTAACGGAATTGTTACGCTTGAATCGTGATTACTACAATTAAAAATTCTCCCGGACCTCAACGCCGTCTCGTATCGCCCAACAAAAGAAACAACCAAACAAAGTGGTGGTTTAGTGGGGGATGCCCTTTTCCCTTCCCTGCAACTTCTCTCCCACAAAAGAGACATTGCGGGCCTGCCTTTTGTCTATCGTTATTTCCATAGCAAGTGCTCGTTTGAGATCCGGTCTCTGGTCCCCCCTCGCCAAGTTTTCACGATAAACACCCGTCCACTGTCAGTAATTTTCCCCACACTTTATCAGTGCCTAAATCAAAACGTAGATTCCATAAGAAAAGCTTCTTTCTTAGAAGTGCACGCCTGTGGAACTCTCTTCCGGTTGCCTGTTTCCCACCTGACTACAACTTGAATGTCTTCAAGTTCAACATAAACAAATTCCTGATAAACCGACACCTTAAGTAAGACACTTTATCAAACTTCCAATACAAACGAGTTCTATGATAATATCCCATTGATTACTGTACACGCAATAACCCTTATCTCCGAGTGGCTTCCGGGCCTTTATAAGTGGAGACCACCATGTAAAAACAAACAATAAAACAAATAAATCAGATTCGGCTTTTCTTTCTGCTTTTAGCAAAATCCATTTATTACGATTGCTTTTGATATGTTCTAGCTGTTCATTTCGTCTGCCATAAGCTCTTTTTTTACGTAGGCATCACCACTTATCAAGGCCCAGAGGCTACTCGAGGATGAGTGTTAAAAGAGTGTACAGTAGTCAATTGAACAATATAGTAATCGTTAGTAATGGAAATTTGGTAAATTTGTTAACTTAAGTGGAACGGCTCATCCAGAACTTGTTTACGTTGGACTTGAAAATAACCATATTGTAGTCAGCTAGAAAGCAGGAAAACGGAAGACAATACCACATGTGTGGCGTTCTAAGAAAGAAGCTTTGTTTATGGAATCTACGTTTAAGTTTAAGGACAAACAAAGAGTGTGGGGGAGATTATTGATAGTGTTTCAGCTAGGCGAGTGTTTCTCGTGGAAGTTTGCCGAGGGAGGGCACTATTGGCACCACTTTTAAAATCTCTCGCTGCCACTGCGGGGCCACACTCAATTGGTGCGTTATTAATCTTCTTCTCAACAACACGCCGGCCGGAGCCAGCCATTTTTCGTCTTCATTATTACTCGTTCATTTTCCCAGTGGCGGAGTTTGCCTCCCTCCGACCAAGTGTCATCCTATGTTCTTTTCTCAAGTCCCGAAAGCCCGCCCACACTTCCTAATTTACATATTTGCGTTTTTTCCGGCTAATAGTCTCGCATGCCAGTTATCTTACGGCTCCTGCTGAAATTTTCCCACGCGCTCATACGCGCTGAGTTACACACGACAACAACCACGTCAACAAGCCCAGTTTTTCTTATTTAAGCCTCACCGGTGCCTATTTAATATTTATGGCCAGTTGAATGTGTAACTCCCTGCCCTTTGTTGCGAAATCTTAATGACGCCGATACCGACAGTTTCTAGTTTGCGCCGTCAATTCTCCCCCATATCTCCGAATGATATTGCGTTTGTCGTCACTGACGCCTCAGAAATACTGAGGGCATCTCTGTTCATCCACGTTGACTTTCTTCGACCAATGAAACCACAACCGGTCATATCGGTCACCAGAGTAGGAATTTATTTCTGTAGAAATAACTTTGTATGACATTCGTTTTTTTTTTGTTGTTTTTTTAAATTACCTCTTTAGAATGCACTATGTGATAAGCTTCAGTTAAGCATAAGTTGCATCTTTTGGACTTGTTAACTTGGTATCTTCTATCCTTTTCCACTGCTGACCATTTTGTTTCGAATTCTTTATTATGTCTATGTAGTTCTCTGATCCAATCCCCTAAGCAGTTGTTTTTGTTGTTGTTTTTTTAAATAATTATTCTTGTACTATTCTCAATGTTTCTATCACTATTAATATTATTCACCGGTCCGGTTTTTAATGACGCTATATAGTTTCTGTATCTGTCCTTAAACGTACACACCATACTACCCAAGTATATTTTCTTACTGTTATTCACCTTAAACTCACATTTGTATACAGCTTCAGAAATCAAGCAATTACCCCCCATGGGCATTCATTCGGTTCCCTACAATTACATTTTCTCCGCGAATCTATAATATCTGCTTCATTCCTATACCTATTTAGTAACGTATTGATTTTTCTATTGTTAGAGCCTATTATAGTGCTTGCGAGATTTGCCGCGGTCGAGAATGATAACATTACCGTGTTTCTATTATTTTACTTAGTCTGTTTTCAGGTGGAAATTTTTTTCTCGGCTATCTTATAGAATTCTCTAGCGATATCATTTAGAATATGCTCACTGTTTCCGGGAGGTTGAACCCAACTTGTTTTTTTTCGCCTATGTCTCCTATTTTTGACCTTATTGTTTTAAGTTCCAATATATATATATATATATATATATATATATATATATATATATATATATATAAGTAAATTCTTCGTACAGCCAAATGGAAGGAGAAATTTCAGAGGAAACATAATTTAATTTAAATAAAAAAGATCAAAGAAACAAAAAAAAAACGGGCAGGTGGAATTGTTAAAATTTCCTTAAGGCCTTATCGTCTGACCCTCTAAGAGGAAACGTCAGAATGATGAATTAAAAGCTAAGAATCGAATGAGGAAAGAGGGAAATTAGTTTAGTTTGAAAACCAGTGAGAGAAAAAAAATATATAATTCTCACTGTTCAGGTGGTTTTAAATCAGTAAATATTTCCAACTGATGTTTCAAAATCTTTTGTCTATATATATATATATATATATATATATATATATATATATATATATATATATATATATCGACTAGCGAGGGAGCACCCGGCATTGTCCGGGAGTAAAATACGCTTAAATATATTTTAATGTATCTAGATTTCGTGTATGCTATTATAGTGTCGTGATTTCAAAAGTAAAAAAAAGTATTTGGGCGCAAGAATCGAAACTGTAGCATAACCACTGTACCAACGTAACACATATGAACTGATTAAAAATTAAAACTTAAATAAGATGAAGGTACAAACTGTATTAAACTATTTGTTTCAATTTTGAGCTATTTTTGAGCCCTTTTAAAATCTATTTTCACTGGCTAAGTAAAATAAAATGAACGCTTCCTAAAAACTCGATCTAGCGACCCTCAGTGACTTTTAGTTTCGGAGGTGATAGAGTTTAAACATATGGCGAAAGACGAACAGACAGACAGACAGATATAGCCTTTTTATATATTAAATTTTTACACTCTTTCTCAAATCTCTGTTCATTTCCAAACACAGTTCTTGATTTTTCTCTATCAATAGCTATCTCTATATTCATTAAACTCAACTAATTGGTTTCTATTTGTTCAAATATTTGCTTTTTTTTAAATGTCGAACATAAATATATACAGGCTGGATTTACTGTGTACAATTTGCGAATAGAACATCTATTTTGGAGAGTGTGGTGTTTGTTTTGATATTTTGGAAAGTGTGGTATTTGTTTTGATGTTTGTACGGAATTCGCTTGAGTATGGTCATCCTTTTCGAGAGTTGTTAACTGTAAAGTAGACTGTCAGAAGTGCTGGATGAATCGACAATAAGAAAAACGAAATGTGTGTTGAAAAAGTCAGAGAAAAAAAAGAAAACGAAGAACGCGAACAAGAAGAAGAAGAAGAAGAAGAAGAAGAAGAAGAAGAAGAAGAAAAAGAGGAGGAGGAGTAGGAATAAGAAGAAATGTTGCCACTTCTTGTCAGGTGAATCTACGGCTAATTTTCTTTTATTCTTACACAAAATAAAAAAGCGCCTCAAATCGCATTTCACTCTTTATATATATATATATATATATATATATATATATATATATATATATATATATATAAGTATATATATATATATATGATGTGTTGTTGTGTATTTAAAAAAATATTCACGTTGAAAAACATCACACGACTGCTCCACTACTGAATTTTCCATAACCCAACACGGAAGGAAAATTCTGATGAAGGCGTATTACATCGAAATAATAATTTTAAACAGCTAGATGTTTATTTGTTTCAGAAAATATTGCATTGAAATTTACGTATTTCATTTAACACACACTCACGCACACACGCACACATACACACACAGACATATATATATTCCAAGACTATATATATATATATATATATATATATATATATATATATATATATATATATATATATATATATATACATATATATAGTCTTGGAAGATTTTAACCTTTAAAACTATGCAGAAATAATTTTTTTTTTTTTTTAATTTTTCATCATTCGTTAGAAAACTATTTAGTCAGTAAGTCATTTAATAACCTGCAATCTCATCATAAACTTGCTCTCTCAAATTCACTATAGTACTAATGTTAATTTAAGGGATCATCAGTTGTTTACCATGAAACACTGTTTCGGTGATTTAAAATCAAAACAGTATATTAAATCATGGCTCCTCAGCAGTGTTGATCAAATACCACCTCCCTTAATCTTAAGAGGAAGACATGCTACAAATATTAGTTTCCTATTCTTAATTAATTTAGCTAACCTATTCTTGTTATAAAAATGAATTCTTTAGCTGCGAGATTCATCTGTTTCCAAATTCAAAATGGCTATATTTTTTGTATTACCAGTCTTATATTTAGAAGATTAAGAGGAATCCATTTGACTACTTATCATCTCCACTAGAATCAATACTTTGTATATTTACATTCTTATTTATTGAAAATTAAATATATATAAAGTATAAACATATTTAGAAATATATAAATTTTTTGTATACATTTTATACATTACTAATATAGTTTTGGATTTCCTTTATTAATATGTGCTGGTTAATTTAAAACGATTCAAAAGCATCAGGATAACGAAAAAATGCTTTATTTAACTGTTTCAATATTTTAG
Source organism: Euprymna scolopes (assembly GCF_053919585.1). Lineage (NCBI taxonomy): Eukaryota > Metazoa > Mollusca > Cephalopoda > Sepiida > Sepiolidae > Euprymna > Euprymna scolopes. The sequence goes on along the minus strand of NC_136512.1, from coordinate 22,081,930 downwards.
TTTTATCCCCACCTTGTTTTATCATCCTTATTACTAAGCTAGAAACTCTTGGTATAAAATCTATTAATTTTAAAGTAACGCGAGCTATTCTCATAACCTCTGACATAATGATTCCATAAAACATAAAAAAACATGGCAGGTACTATCTTTATGCGGCATACGAACTATTTGAAAGGGGACAAAGTTTATTTTATTGAATATTTTATAAAGAAAAATCCCATCCTCAGTTTTTATATCTAAATCTAGAAATGTGGTCTTTTGTCATCTATTCTAATTGGTGGTCATTTACTGACAGAGAATACCGATGTATTAGAGATCTCTTGAACGGATAGACATACTCCAGCCGTAACATAGCATCGAACCTATAGCCATCAAGCTTATATCGAGTCTAATCACTTTATAAAGCAAGTGCTTCTAGTAAGTTATAATTTAACTGTTTGATAATAACATTGCAAAATATTGAGAGTGTTCTATTTGTTTATGCCCATTAATAGCAGCTAGTGATATCACCGGAAGGAGTGCTTAACCCGAAAGTTGTAACTGGAGAATGTCTATCCATGTTCCATGGTAATTACGTTGGTGTATAAATCAAATTAGTTTTTTTTTTTGTAAAAAGAAGTTCAGCAGAGTGCTCAATGAAAAGGGAAGAGATGAGTATTGGTTGAAGAGAGCTATATATGGATATCTAAAACGGTCCTAATTATCGGGCTTGAAACCGACGGTACCAATAACTTGTCTCATCTAACAACTTCCTGTACACAAAATACAAAATATAAATACGCTCTTATTTTTCGGATTTTACTTTTAATTGAGCACTCTGTTGGATTTATTTTTCCCCCAAAAATAATCATAATCGCCCACACCAGGAATTTACGATGAATACCAATAGCCTAGTGGTTGAGCACTATCGGGAAAGAACACCACTAAATATGAAGCAAAGACCACCTTCTTTAAAGTAACGGGTGAGATGAGTATTGGTTGAAGAGAGCTTAGGAAATGAGTATTGGCTGAAGAGAGCTATATATGGATATCTAACATGGTCCTAATTATGGGGCTTGAAACCGACGGTACCAATGACTTGCCTCATCTAACAACTTTCTGTACACAAAATACAATATATACATATATATATATGTATATGCATATATATATGTGTGTATATATATATATATATATATATATATATATATATATATATATATATGAGACAATAGGAGTGGAAAATACATTCACAAATACTATATATTGGAAAATATTGAATGAGTCATTTATCTAATAAGGATATACATACATCATGTAAATGACCACACCTGCTGTCTCCTATATAAGTTCATTGAAATTTGTTGAGCCTTACATTATCCCGATAAGTATCCTTTTATAGAATTGAATTTACTCTCTTATTCTATCTGCCCTCGTTATATACATACATACATATATATATATATATATATATATATATATATATATATATATATATATACACATTCGTTAATAAAATGTATATACATACATATATATATATATATTCACATACATTCATATATACGTAGTATTGTGTTTGTCGAGACAACTCATCGTTTGTGCATACATATATAAATATGCATGAGTATATATATATATATATATATATATATATATATATATATGACACCGAGTATGTAGCTGTGTGCATTACAGACAACTGATCGACTTGGATTTCATGTCACGTACTTTATATTTTATATATTTAAAATTAATTACTATATTTTATTTTTTTATTTTTCATTTTCTTTCTAACTGTTGAAATTTTGACGGAAGAATCGTTCGAAGCCACTTCAATGTAATTGAAATTTTCGCAAAGATAAAAAAAAAACATAAATATGTGAATAACTAAACAAAAATAAATCCAAATATAGATGAAAATAATATAATGCACTATTCTCCTTCTCCTTCGTTTTCTTTTTCTTTGGCTCCTTCTCCTTCTTCTTCTTATTCTTCTCCTTCTTCTTCTTTCTTCTTCTTCTTCTTCTTCTTCTTCTTCTTATTATTATTATTATTATTATTATTATTATCATTATTATTATTATTATTGGCTCACATGGAGCTTTCACACAGGTCATCATTGTTCTGATTGACACTATGTGGTGTTTCCTAGAAGCTGCGTGACAACAAGTCTCTCGAGACGTCCAGAACTCTTCACCTCCTTCGATAGCATTAGTAAATAAATTTGCGTTATCGCAACAGCCACTCACCTTTGATTTCTCGCTCGCAGCGGCCATTGGTCTGTACTGGAATTTGAGTGGCACTAACCCTCCCCAAGGTCCCAGTTCTCTTCCCGCTTGTTGAGCGGAGGTCTGGTCAGGGAGTGGGTGGTGGGGAAATGGGAAGGGATGCGTGATGGGGATGTAGAACGTGTTTATATGCAGCTTCATTGTTCTCCATTCCCTGTAAAGCTTCTTCATGTTCTGTCTCTGCAGCAGATTATCTGGCTCACGCATGTGTTTCATGTGTATTAGTCTCCGCATTCAAAGGTTTTCCTTAATATTTCAGCCGTTTTCATTATCGTTAATCGTTGTATCTTTGCAGCCATTCCTCTGGTTCCAATTTCTCCCATCCTTTTTTCAAAGCTTTCTTGGGATTGTTCCTAGTGCTCCTACTATTAAAGATATTATTTTGATTTTCTTCATCATCCAAATTCCTTTTTAACTCTTCCGTTCGCTCTTTGTATTTGTTCCGTTCTTTCATACTCACCCTGTGGTCAACTGGGACAGCAAAATCTACGATTTGGCAGGATTTTTCTTGTTAATGTTTAAATTTTAAATTTAAATTGTTAAATTTTATCTTGTTTATTATTATTATTATTATTATTATTATTATTATTATTATTATTATTATTATTATTATTATTATTATTCAGCGAGTAGGTTTATTCACACAAGCCATCTTCAAATATTTTAGTACTTTGAGTACAACTAGTGGTGTTCCCTGGAGTCTGAATGAAAACAAGTCTCTCCAAATTTCCAGTACTCTCATACTTTTTCGACAGCCTTTGCAAATTAATTTGCGTTATTGCAACAGCCACTTACCATTGATTTCTCGTTGGCGGCTACCATTGGTCTTCAGTGGAATTTGGGTGGCAATAAGCCTCCTCAAGATCCCAGTCTTCTTTTGCACATCTCCAGTGGATGTCTGGCTAGTGATTTATCTCCTCGGTCTCCCCCCTCCTTCTTTACCCTCATTATTTGGTGTGGTGACTGTTTATTGTGACACTCACAGGAAAAAAGGTAGCGCAACTTCTTTATTTATAATTGTCAATGCACCGCCTTCCCGACTTGGCCGTGTTAATTTTTATATTCATTTTGGGCTAGTTTGCTGCATTAATTATTATGTGGTTTATTGTTTCGTCTCGTTGTCCGCCGAGCCTGCATTTGCTGTTTTCTTGTGTTTTGTCGATCCTAGCTTTGCTGTGGTTGGGTCTAATTGCATTATCCTGCACAGCTGTTAGTAGTGATTCAGTTTTCCCTTTAAGGTTTCCTTTCCGTCGGCATTTCTAAGTGTTTTCGTTTGTCTCCTCTTTTGTAATTCTTAGGAATCATTCATGTAGCTATTTCTTTCCCCATTTTCTTGTTCCTTGTCTATTTTCTATCTTGTTTATTTCTTCCGTGTATCTGGCTGCAGTAATTATTCTTTCGATGTTCTGCATTACGCATTTTGCTAATTCTGTTTCTGTGCTATTTAAACAGTATTTTATACAGAGCAGTCCTCTTCCTCCGTCTTTCCTTTTCACATATAATCGGTCAGTATCATCGTTAGGGTCTAGTGCATTGTGCATCGTCATTAGTTTCCTGGTTTTCTGGTCGAGATTCCTTAGTTCTTCTTTGGTCAAGTTTATAAAAGGTCCAGAATACCTTATCAACGACACTCCCCACATGTTTATTCCTTTAATTGGTTTTTACTATTTAGTTTGATTTGAGGAGTTTTCTTGTTCTTCTGGGGTATCCCTTTCCAATTCCCTCTTTAATTTCCGTTGCTGTGATGATGTCTACTTTCAGCCCTCTTAGGTATTTGTAGCTATCATGTTCGTCTAGTGCCCTCATTTCTGTTTGATTGAGTAGTACTATACGTTCTGTTGCTTCTAGGTTTCTCCTCCTCACGGTGAGCAGCGCACTCTTTTCCCTGCCGAATTCCATTTTGGATATCCTGGCTAAAGATTCTGGTCGTGTTTATTAGTGTTTCTAGTTCTATCTTTGTTTTTGCTTGAGGTCATCCATATTATTATTATTATTATCATTATTATTATTATTGTTGTTGTTGTTACTTATCTTCTATTTATCCTTTTTCTTCTTCTTATTATTATTATTATTAATATTCCTCTTCTTTTTTGTCTTCTTGTTATTTGTCTTCTTCTTCTTCTTCGTCTTAGTTTTATTGGCTCACAAGGAGCTTTCACACAGATCTTCAGAGATCTTTCCCTGAAAACAGCCTGTGGTGCTCACTGGAAGCAGATTCACTTACTGCATCTTTTCTCACAGATCGTCACTGACAACAACCGGTAGTTCTCCCTAGAGTGTACGTGACAACAAGTCTCGACAGTTGTCCAGCCAATTCTTTTGAAAACTTTTGCCCATGAATTAGTGAAACCCCAGTCCTATTCGCATTCATCTACTGGAGGCCTACTTTCCTCGCTCTTTCTATTCTCTTCGACTCTTCTCTAATGTGATTCCATGTGTTGTTCGTCTATTTTTTGTTTTACTTCTCTTGACCGGTAAGCGTTTGCAGTTGATATTGATTAGTTTCGTATTTAAGGTTTTTCCTTAAAATTCCGGCTGTTTTAAGCATTATTGCATGTTGCGTGATTTTTGTCTTCTTGTTGATTACAATTTCTGCTAGTTTCTTTTTTTGCAGGTTGTTTAACATTGTTCCTATTGCTTCTATAATCATTGGTATTATATTGATTTTATTTGCAGTCTCTATTGCTTTCAGTTCTTTGTTTAGTTCTGCGCATTTGTTTCGTTTTACTCTCTCTCTCTCTCTCTCTCTCTCTCTCTTTCTCTTTTTCTTTGATCTTAACCGTGTCTGCTAGGGCATAAAAATGTATAATTTCGCAGTTTTTCCTTTTCCTTAATTAATTTGACGTCGGGTCTTCTTGCTTGGATGTTTTATCTATTCGTATCTCCGGGTCTGCACTGCCTAATTATTTTTATGAATATTATTATTAGTAGTATCATCATCATCATCATCATCATCATCATCATCATTTTTTATCTTTTCATATTTATGTCTAGTGTACAATATTTTTTTCGTTGTGTCTATATTTTTTTCACTATGGTCCTCCAGGTTCGATTTTTTTTCTTTCCACCCATGTACGGGTTGACTGGCCCACGGGCACCCAAATTTGTATTTTTTGTGTTGTATCATAAAGAGGATCGTGTGCGATCGTCTAATCAGAGTTTACATTGTGTAATCGTCTAATTGTTCTATCTATTTGTTCATATGCCGCTGTATGTGCGTGTGGTACATATGTATTTGGACATACCTTCTGCGCCGTCGATGTTGGTCCATCCGGAATCATCTCGTCTTGGAAGGAGACTGGTATCTGTTTTGGACGAAGATTCATTTCACTCCAAGGCAAGGAATTGGTTTTATAGTTTTTATTCACTTTTTCCAGATGTCTCGCAGAAGGATGGAAAGTGAATCTCTGGCTTGTGTGGTTTCTCTTTGTCTCATTTCTACACACGTCAGCGTCCCCTAGTGAAGGGGAGGAGACGTCTATGAAGCCGTCCGTCACTTTCTAAGTCCAAACCAAATCTCAAAGATTCAGCTAACCTGATCACGTGACTTACACGCAATCCGATCAGCTGATCCTGACTTCCGGTCAATGTGTCTCAATATAATTTACACACTCCCCTCTCTCTCTTCTCTCGATCTATTCTCTAGCAATAGTCCTGCTCAAGCAAGTAAGAATTAATAGTTGTAAGAAGCGCCAGTCCATCTCCAAATTAAGCGATGAACGGACTATAAAAAAACAAACTTAATAGCGAAAGAAAAAAAAAAACAATTTCTTTACTATAAGCGTGATAGACAAAACAACGAGTTCATCTTTCTAAGCAAGTTTGGCTTACAAATAATACTTATCCGTGACAGACCGACCGAGACCTTGTTTACTATTTAAATGTGAAACACCGACTAAAATGTGATTTTTACACCAAGAAAGTTATACGAGCAAAATGATACTTTGAAATCAACTGTGACAGACTAAATATTTAAACCTTTGGTGTAACGGACGCGCAAAAAACTAATTCAAAATTAAGAACGGTAAACCAACAGTATTATTTAAAACTTTACCTTAATTGCCGCGCAAAAATGTTCATCTAAACCTAAGAATTGCAAATCAACGAAAATATTTACAACTTTAGCGTAACGACCGTTGGAAAAATATCATTTAAAATTAAGTAAGACTTACTAACGAAAATATTTCCAGCGTTAGCATAACGGACGAGCAAAAATTCTAATTTATATTTATAATTGCAAACCAGCGAAAATATTTACAACTTGAGCGTAGTCGACAAGTAAACATGGTAATTTAAAAATAAGAATAACAGGCAAACGAAAGCGATAAAACGTGACGGGCAAGCAAACATACTATTTTTTTTTTTTTTTTAGATTGACTATGCGAAACAAACGAAAATATTTTATACTGAACAATGCCGGTCGAGCGGAAATGCTATTTTAAATTTCAAATTCATCGATCAACCAAAACGATATTTACAATTATGGCGTTACTGACTAAGAAAATGCTATATGGGCGGTGCAAAAGATTATGTCGATTTAAAATACAGATTTCCAAATGAAGGCTTGAAAGTCTTTATTTATAATATTGACAACTTTTGCTTTTATAAATTCATTCTATCTGTCAACAAACATATAAATATTTGACTTGTACGATTATTTACGTTTTGATATAAAATATTAATCTAACGCGTGTTAAATCTATTCTCTTTATGTCAATCGATGGTTATTTTAATGGTTTTGGAATTCTAGAATAAGTGACAATCCGATGAAGCTAAATCAGAAGAATATGCAGGATGGAGCAAAATTTCCCAAATAAATTCTTCTACAAAGTATTTGGTTAGGCAGCGTTGTGTGGCGATGTGCATTATCATTGTGGGATATGACTCGTTTTCTGTTGACTAAATAATGTCGTTTTCCTTGTAAATTATGTCAGTTAATTAAAGACGAACGGCGTCGTTAAACCATTGTTGCCCCCTGATAAGTAGTACCTCTTAAAGTCTAGGGAGCGTATACCATGCTTGGATTATGCTGATCAGGACTTGATTGGAGATACGAATCGCGATAATGCGTCGAAGATACCACCGATCGAAGACTTCCAGACTTTGAAGGTCAGGTACTCGCAGAGGCTAGTTTATGCAAATTTCTAACAGACAAATTGACCAACGTAACGGCCGATTTTAAAGGTACTTTCCCTCGCCTATGATAAGAATTTTTACAGATTTTATTAAGTTTGTGTAATTAATGATGAAAAGAAGAAGGATGTGCCCAAACCATCCATGCCTCCTGATAAATAGTACTTCTCCAAGTATAAAAAGCTTACATAATGCTTAGATTGTGCCATTAAGGGCTTGGTAAGTGATATCGATTTCGATAATGCGTCGATGACACCGCTATGCTTTGAATGTCGGTTACTCGCAGGGGCTTGTTTTCGCGGATTTCCAAAGTTAATCCGAAAGACTGACCAACGCAAAGGGCCGCTGTAACACAGATCCCTCTGCTGCAATAAGACTTTTTACAATTTTTATTCAATTTGTGCGAATAACGATGAAAATGTAAGTTAACCGGAAGCGTGACCGACCGATCGATGGACGGAGCCTCTCCTAGCGATACGAGAACGATGCAATCAAATAAAAAGGGAAGACAAGTTGCTAGTCAAACAACGCCCGCAAGCATATAACAAATATTTGTGAAAACATTCGTCTGTAAAATGAAGTTCATTTAAAAACTTAGATGTTAATGCTCTAAATTGCATCGGCGACCGAAGGCGGAAAACTATGCCGCCGGCTTCGGCAAACACAATCAAGAAAAGAAAAAGAAACCAGTTTATTTTTACCATGATTTTATATGACCGGCTCAGGTATTCAATTTGATTTAATTCCTTTTCCCTTTTTTGACGATATTTCTTTATTGTGTTTGATTTATACTATAAATACACATGTACACATTAGTCGTAGTCATACATATATTATTATTGTTATTATTGTTATTATTATTATTAGTAGTAGTCGTAGTAGTAGTAGTAGTAGTAGTCCTGAATTTTATATTTTAATTCAATTCCTTTTTCCCGTTAAGAATTTATTACATTACTTCCTATGTTATGCATTATATTAAATTATAGCATGCTATATATATAACAAAAAATTTAATATATTAAATAATGTACAAAAAAGGGTAATAAAATCTCCTCTACATATTTGATTACATTATATGCTTTATACTTTAGTGATATAATACTGCTTGATATATATATATATATATAGATATATATATATATATATATATATATGATTAGTTTTGAATTCCATCAGAGTGCTCAATTAAAAGGAAAATCCAAATTGTAAGAGCGTATTTATATTTTGTGTACAGAAAGTTGTTAGTTGAGACAGATCATTGGTACCGTCGGTTTCAAGCCCGATAATAAGGCCCGTTTAAGGTATCCTTATCAAGCTCTCTAGAGTAGGGCATTTTTTTTCTTAGCCTTCTAGACAAGCATTTTCCAAAAACACATAAACTACATAAACTTTTTAATAGAAACACTGTGAAAGTTAGTTACTCGACAGCTCCATCAATAAAGTCGATAATATCCAAAGAACCAAAAAAGATAGATAACGCAGGAGGCGAATATTGGCTGAAGAGAGCTTGATAAGGATACCTTAACCGGGCCTTATATTCGGGCTTGAAACCGACGGTACCAATGATCTGTCTCAACTAACAACTTTCTGTACACTGTATATTTAAATAAGGTTATTTTATTATTCCGTGTCTTGGTTTTTCATTGAGAATTATGTTTGGATCATTGTAATAATGTTTTTAAAACATTGAAATCGGTTTTTACGCGTTTTAGACGTTCTGTGAAGCATCCTCGTCAGAAATTATTTTCAAATGTGTTGCAGATGTAAAAATGGCATTTTCGTAGTTCATTTGAAGTGTTTCCAAGGGGGGGATGCGTGTAAGTGTCTACTATTCATTGGAAAGTTCAATTTTTATTACTCTTTTATTGGGCTTGTCGAGGTAGCAGAAAGAGTGAGTGAGAGAGAGAAACAAAACACAGGAGTGACCACAGCCGAGGTCAGCATCAAATAATGTTAAAATATACACATTGTTGGTGACTACCCCTTATTTAAATATATATATATATATGTATGTATATATATACATACATATATATGTATATGTATACACACACGCACATATATATATATATTAAATTAAGCTCTCTGATAAGCGAAAACTGCACTTATATAGCTTTTATATTCTTCAAAAAATAACTAGGTTAAGGTTATATAAAAGTGTATTTAGGATTAAGGATTAGTTTATTTTTACTTTAGGGTCATGATATAACACGTTCATAGCAAGTGTAAAGTTAGGTTACGGTGTTGTTAAGGTTAGTTCAGGATTATAATACGTTAGCTTAAGTTAAGTGTCAGATTTAAGTAAGATTAGGTTATGATTTCGGTTGTTTAAGGTAAGTTACGGTTTTATTTAAGGTTATATTCGGGTTAGCTTATTAATATGTTGGTGTAAGTTGACGATTAGATTAGGATAAGTGTAGATAAGGGTTATGTTAGAGTTAGTTTAAGATTAAATTTGTATTAGGGCCATAAGACGTTTTCTTTTCATCGGTTAAAAAGCTGTAATGATATCCGTAAATCGTAAACTGCTAACAGCTAAGAATGCATTCCTGCTTCCATAAACAGAGAGTTCGTTCAGGAATTTATCAGCGATTACAGTGAAATTGTGGTCACTTTTTGCAGTTTGTTTTTTAGGGCTTTTTTACAAGGAACTCACCACTTATCAAGGCTGTAAGCCACTCGATGATAAGGGTTATTGTGTGTACAGTACGTTAGTGTTGATTTGATAAAGTGCCTTACTTAATGAGGCGGTTCATCAGGAAGTTGTTTACATTGGACTTGAAGATATCCAGGTTGTAGTCAGGTGGGAAACAGGCAACCGGAACAGAGTTCCACAGGCGTGCACTTTTAAGAAAGCAGTTTTGTCCATGGAATCTACGTTTTAATTTTGGCAAGGAGTGGGGAAATTTTTGACAGTTATTTCAGCTAGGCGGGTGTTTATCGTGAAAGATTGGCGAGGGGGGACCAGAGATTGGAGCTCAGACGAGCACCTGCCATGGAAATAACGATAAAACAAGGATAGGCTCGCAACGTCTCTTCTGAGTGATAGAGGTTGCAGGGTAGAGAAAAGGGCATCACGAACTAGGCCACGAAGCCTATGTTGTACTCTATCAAGGCAGGATAGGCTGGTTTTAGCAGCAGCTATGCTTTTTATTCAGAAACTATCTATGATGGCAGGCTATTTTTTTTCAATAATGATCGGATTTTATCTCAGAATTACGTGTGCATCAACAATGACATTATATCATATTTTGATAGAAACAAGCACTTTATTATATATATATATATATATATATATATATATATATATATATATATATATATATATCATATATAGACAAGGGGGAAGCAAAATTTACAGTGAACTTTAAGTTGTCTTTTCTCATTAAGAATTGCGTCACTTGTTTTAAAAACTTACATGTGTTGATGTCATAATATTTACCTTTATTATCCATATCTTTTCAGAAATGTTTACGCATATGCGCAATCAGGTGGCCAAACGTCAAAGAATATGTGATTCTCTGAATGCACTGAAGGAGATATCAGGAATAGTAGAAGTGTCCGAAAAAATAGTTTACAATATGAAAACGAAAATGACTATGAGTAAAACTATTACTAAAAAGACTGAAAGTGGAGGAAGCAACAAAAAACGTACAAAAACTTTTATCAGAACTCTCGAATCTAAGATTCATAAAGATCTAACGAAATCCATGCGGAATATGCCAAGTGAACTTAAGGTGGACAGCAAGACGGTTAAAAATGCATTAAAATATGATTTGAACGTAAGATCATATACAAGAACGCCGAAACAATTGTTGATAAATGCTCTAAAAGAAAAAAAGATGTAAATGTGCAAGAAAATTACTACAGGGCTAAAGAAAAATCCTTCGATTTTAATGATTTTTTTTCCGATGAAAAGATCTTCACTGTCGATGCTCTTCTGAACCGTAGAAATGGCTGATACATCGTAACATCAACAGCTGGAATAAAAAGGACATTCAGGACAAAGCATCCTCCTCAAGTTATGGCTTTTGGTGCTGTAGCTTCTGATGGAAAGAAGATGCTCATAAAATTCTATAAACCTGATGAGAAAATCAATGTTGACACTTAATATAAAACTTTGAGATATCAGGTATTGCCAAGGCTCACAACAAACTATGCAAATGGAAATGATGTATGGACACAGGATGGTGCTCCGGCTCACACAGCTAGAAAAATAGAACATTTCTGCAATCCAATTTCAGTAATTTTTGGGAGTCATGTTTACGGCCACCTTCTAGCACAGACCTTAACACTCGGAATTATTCTATTTGGAGCGTTTTGGAACATATTACAAGTAGAACATTGCCCAGCAATTTCGACTTTCTCAAAGATACTATTACACATGAATGGAATAAGTTGTCTCCCGAGTATTCGAAAAAGACACGTGCAAATTTCAGGAGACGTGTGACAGCAGTTATTGAGAGAGAAGTGAGCAACATTAAATAAAAACATTTTCTATTATGCTTTTTGTGTGGCAAATAAATGTTCGTAACTATATAACAACGTAGTCATACATTATTGTTAAATCTTGTCATAAAATATTGTAAATTTTGATTCCCCACCCTCTCTCTCTCTCTCTCTCTCTCTCTATATATATATATATATATATATATATATATATATATTTACACACACACACACACACGCACACACACATATATATATGTGTGCGTGTGTGTGTGTATATATATATATATATATATATATATATATATATATATATATATATATATAGTAGTCATCCACGGACAGACTGTTTCGCTGTATCACTTCTCTTCAGTACGGCAAGACTAGCACTCATCCTTTTTCTGATTTTTAAACTACAACTATCATATAAATATTCGGCAGTTCTACCATCTGATAAATGGAATCGGTGCTCACAAACAGCTTTCCTAAATGTCTATTGATATAAACATTTGAGCGCCAGTATTTACAGTTCTCGATATTCGTTTCTTCATTTTCAACGCCTTTGGTATATATATATATATATATATATATATATATATATATATATATATATATATATATATATATATATATATATATATATATATATATATATATCTTGTCACAGTCGGCTTTTTTTGGGGGGGGAGACAATAGCGTACGCGCGACAATTATAATTAAAAAATAAATAAATGAATGAAAATAATAAATCCAGGATGTGGCTCGTTACGTCCCTGGAGTTACAATTTAACAGCAGAAGACGGGGGGGGTATTCAGTTTAGAACTTGTGTATAGAAAGATATACGGAACAAGCATGCGAGAGGCAACGCAAAACGACCAAAGTGTACTATATATATATATATATATATATATATATATATATATATATAGAGAGAGAGAGAGAGAGAGAGAGACAGACAGACAGACAGACAGACAGAAAGAGACAGAAACAGAAACAGAGAGTCAAAGGTAGCTTCCTAAGGTTGTTCGAATCATTAGACCAACAGTCATCGCCACTTCCTGCACTGATGCTTACGAAAGCCTGAAACATTTGTGTCAGTAGGTATAAAATACTACTGATTTCTAAAAAAAATAGTAAGTACTTAGAAGTTGAGCACTGTCTGAGAAAAAATGCGTCCGGTTGCCATTGTCCGACGTCTCCATTTCCGGTCGCTCAATCACTTTAGACTGTCTTAATAACGTTATGCCTGTATTTTGTTTTATAGATGTTAAACTTCTCTAGATTATCGTGGGGGTTGACGGTCGCCCAGGGGTAATGTTACTTCCTAGTAGAGTCAAATGGAGCTTCGTAACCAGGTTCGAATCCTGCGACCAACAGCAATCATCACTTCCTACACTGATGACTGTGAAAGCATGAAACAGTAGTGTCTGTAGATATAAAATATTGTTTTTTAATTCATAATTATATGCATATTTATTTATTTATATACAGTGATCTTGTCTATTTGTGTGAGGAAGGGTTTCTGCCAAGCTACTCTCTCGATATCGAATTCGACGTAGATTCAGTATTTTAACCAATTCATCACACGTCGTCTCCATCTTGTTATCTTTCTTTTTAACTGATCGTTTCCCTTTAACTATACGTAGTTCACATATTTATGTATTTTTTTTGTTTTAACGTCTTATATTTATGGTTTTCGTTGCATTTTATGTTTGTTTCGTTTTTGTAGCAAAGCGTAAAAATTGAGTTGTTGTATTTTATCTGTTCTAACATAGATATGTCATTTCTAATCATGAACTAAAGGGACGGGGAACGGAAAGGATGGGAATTGTGACCAGTGGCTCAGGACAGCGAACTGACAGTTCAATTATGGCGTCTACGTCAGAGGGAATCGTGCCTCACATCAAACATACGCCTCGTTGAATACATCCATGTTGTATTAAACAAGTTTCTTCATTTGGAGGTCAAAAGTTTTTTCGTTCATGTTTTTGGCTTTCAACATTCTTTTTTTTATTATTAAAAAAATCAAATCTAGATTTTGCTTGTCTATTTTTTTTCAATTTCACAAGGGCACTTGTTTTTTTTCTTTTATTTACTTTTGATCTGCCTCTCAATCTCTATTTCTCACCTGATCTATCTATCTATCTATCTATCTATTTGAATTCTAACAAGCATATATTTTCCAAACAGAATATTAACTGCGTTCATACGTTTTAAAAACATATTTACGACTTACCATTCCCCGGCAAAACACCAATCAGTTCCTGGTCCATGTAGAGGCAACCCTATATATCAGGAACGCGCTAACAGCTCCCTTTTCCCTCCTCTCGGGAGAGCCGGTCCACTCTTCCCCTCCCCCTTCCCTCTCTGCACATTAAAACCGACCTTGTGTCAAATATTGCTTTCGTGGAGAAGTAAATAAATACCATATTTACGATTATATGACATTATTAAACAATCTTTTTTTACACAGGCATCACCACATTATCAAGGTCAAGAGGCCACTCGAGGATAAGGGGTAAAGAGTGTGCAGTAGAAATTGGGCAATATAGTAATCAATTCGCTAAATGTGTTAACTTATATGGAACGGCTCATCAAGAACTTGTTTACGTTAGATTTGAAGACAACCATATTGTAGTCGCCGGAAAGCAAGAAAACGGGAGACAATTCCACAGGCGTGCAGTTCTAAGAAAGAAGCTTTGTTCATGGAATCTACGTTTAGGTTTAGGCACAGGTAAAGAGTGGGGGAATTATTGATAGTGTTTTCAACTATACGAGTATTTCTTGTGAGAGTTTGGCGAGGGGGGACAATAGACTGAACTTCAGTCGAACATTTTCCATGAAAATAACGATACATCAGAGACAAACTCACAACATCTCTTCTGTGAGATAGAGGTTGCAGGGAAGAGAAAAGGACATCTCCTACGAGGCTACGAAGTCTATTTTGAACTCTATCAAGGCAGGACAAGTCCTTTCTAGCTGCTCCTTCCCAGATGTGGCAACAGTATTCCATCCTTGGACATACCTAGCTCTTATATAGATAGATAATTGCATCAGCAATGAGATATCTACTGGATCGATAGAAAGATCCCACCATTTCTCCAGCGACCTTGGCAACAGATTTGATGTATGTGCTCCATTTAAGATCAGTGGTAACGGTCAAGCCCAGAAGCTCGTCAAAACTTGAGGACTCCTCAAGACGAGAGGCATTCATTTCAATTGATGCCAGATGTGGATTAGAACGTTGATGATGTAAAGATAGAAACTTGGTTTTAGATGCATTAAAAGTAACCAACCACTCCTTTTTCATTGCACCACCTGCTCAAGATCAGAGGAGCGAGAATCGGAGAGAACTTGGTCGTTTACTGTCTTAGATGTACTACCATAAATGGTAGTGTCATCGCATAAATGTCTACGAATGATGTAAGGATGTGATTTGGAAGATCATTAATGCAGATCAGGAAACGAGTTAGGCCCAGGATGGACCCCTGAGGGACTCCAGCATTAATACTGTGAGCTTCTGATTTTTGCCCCTCAACTACTACTCTTATGAAACTATCAGAAAGAAATGATTTAATCATTGAGAAGACATTTCCAGCTATACCATAGCTAGATATCTTGTGAAGTAAACCTTTATACCATACCCTATCAAAGGCCTTAGATATGTCAAGAGCAATTGTCCTAGAAATGTTGCCTCCGTCGAGACATTTGCTAATCCTATTAGATATAACTGTAAGCACATCTGCTGTAGATTTAGCAGAACGGAAACCATATTGAGTGTCACTAAGAAGGTTATTTTTGTTGAGATGGTTGATTACTTCTGTATTTAACACAGATTCCAGCAACTTACTCATGACGCACAGGAGACTTATTGGCTTGTACTGAGAGGGGGATGAGCGGTCACCTAAATTCTTAAATACAGGGCATACTAATGAGATTTTCCAGGGTGATGGGAAGCTATTCTCCTTAATACAACGTTTAAACAGTTTTGTAAGTATGGGCGCTAGTTCTGGTTGAAGTTTTTGAGTACTATAATTGGAATACCGTCAGGGCCAGTTGCTTTACTGGAATCAAGGTTTTTGATTAGCTCCACTCCTTTTTTGAATTTCCAACGTTTTTTTCTGTTTTTTTGCCACACCTTGCACATGAAAAAATGTTAAAATATTTGTACTTGAGTTTTTGTTTACTTAATCTCATTTATTCTGAGGAAATCTCCAAATAAAGACGAAACGTTGATTAACACATAACTTAGTTTGTTCCTTTTTATTTCTCTCTCTATATATTTCTCTTTCTCTCTCCCTCTCTCTCTCTCCCTCTGTCTGTCTCTCTCTCTCTCTCTCTCTCTCTCTCTCTCTCTATATATATATATATATATATATATATATATTTATATATATATATATATATATATATATATATATATATTTATATAATGGGTTAAGAAATTCCAACGAAAGAAAGATGTATATTTAAATAAGTTGGTAGTCACCAACAATGTGTTTTTTTTTAACATTATTCTATTATTCCGTGTCTTGGTTTTTCATTGAGAATTATGTTTAGATCATTGTAATAATGTTTTTACATCATTGAAATCGGTAAAAACGATTTCAATGATGTAAAAACATTATTACAATGATCTAAATATAATTCTCAATGAAAAACCAAGACACGGAATGATAAAATAATGTTAAAAAATACACATTGTTGGTGACTACCCACTTATTTAAATATATATATATATATATATATATATATATATATATATATATATAATTATATATATATATATCTGTCAACTAAGCTCGAACCCCTGTCCCATCGCCGCAATGTTTCATTTCCGTATGTTTTACAAATAGTTCAATAGAATGTGTTTTGATGAACTCGAAGTACATATCCCCGACAAACACGCTTAGCAACAAAATTTCACCCATTCACTGTTGATTTCCCTAAATAGTAGACACCGTTTTACTCTATTATTTTCTCCCTCGAAAAGCTACATTTTGGAATTCCTTTCCTGCAACCTACTTCTCTGACTGTAATGAAGGCATGGTCCTAATTAATATACCCTTGCTTATAAGTGGCAATATGGCTCGAACGTGAGTAAACAAGAATTTTTTTTAAATTTAACTCATATAGATTTTAACTTCGTAAGGAATTTTACCGAGTACTTTTTCACAAACACCACGCGTCCTGGCTGACATGGTTCTCTGTGAATTACCTAAAGGGTTTGGTTCGAAATCCAGTGTAAATTCATATGTTCGACAGAAAGATTCCCGAGTTTGACAAGAGATACCTGATCGTATCGTTGTGAAAAGAACAGTCAAGATGAAAACAATAGTCCGTCAATCCAAATAATCCATCGTTATTAATTTATTTATTGCGGACTATTATTCTCTTATTTCTTAGTTGTTGTCTTACGACGTTTCGGCCAACTATTCCTCTGGCCTTCGTCAGGTGATAATAACAAATAAGAATGCTGAGGATATTACTCTGCAATAAATAAATTTTAAAAAACTTGTTTGACAACCAGCATTCAGAAAATTTCTTCCAACAAAGAGCGATGCTCATAGAAAATGACTAATTGGTTTTAAAAATTCTACAACATAGATATTATTATTTTCAAAATCTACACCCACATCCACTTTTAGCCAAACAGAACACTTTTCCTTATATATTATTTAACTGGAAATCTTTATTGAGATGAGTATTATTTATTAATTAATTTATTGCGGACTATTATCCTCATCTTTATTAGTAATTATTTCGCGACGTTTCGCCCAACTATTTCTCTGGCCTTCGTCAGGTGGAAACATCGACGGTATAGGAACTCGGAATCTCCAAACGGCATTCTCAGCAATTATGCCACACATAGTTGTTGTTGTTGTTGTTGTTGTCTCAATACGTTTTTGGACAAGTAAGCCTCTGGCCGGCTTTGGATAGGGTTAAAACCGCTATCTTCAGACAATTCTAAACTGGAACCGTAGAGATTCAACGTTTCTATCCACTGCGCCATGGACACCGAAGAGCGATCAACGTGGGATTTTTGGTCCTATAAATCAACGTTTATTTATTATCTGATCTTCCATGATCGGGTCCGTACCGAATGGTATATATAGCTTATTTGCCCAAAATCATAGTGAGACGACAACAACTATGGATGGTAGTAATTGCTGAGAATGCAGTTAGGAGATTCGGAGTTCCTATCCATCGCGGTTACAGCCTGACGAAGGCCAGAGGAATAGTTACCGGAAACGTCCTGAAACATCAGCTAAGAAAGATTAGGATAATAGTGCGCAACACATAAATTTAAATTGCTGGTGTTCAAAAGTTCTCAGAATCTGTAAGAAACGGATAGACGTGTTTTTTTTCTGATTACCGGTTGATTACCATAGCAACCAAATCTGTTGCGCTACCTGAAATTATCTAAAAACGGCGTAGAAGATGACGTAACATTATATAAAGAAAATATTCCTCGAGTTTGTAGCAAAGTGCTAGCGTAAGAAAAAATGGGAATAACCAATTCTCGAAGACAACAATAAAATGTATGTATAATCTCTCATATTTCGCTCTCCTTGCAATCTTTTCATTCGTGGCGCGCCCGCATTATTCACCCTGTCGCTACGACGACATAAATTCAGCTACTACTGTCGCTAATAATTCTACTGCTGTCCCGATCTGTCGTTTAGCTGCACTGTCGCAGATAATTCACCGTCGCTGTGCTCAATCGCTAACCGATATTTTGCCAAAACTGACTTCTCACTATTTATTTACTTAATTACATGATGTATTTGATTTTTTTGTTTAATCAATTGAAGAAGTTGGTAATAATATATTGATGGATTGTTGACAAAGAAATAATGAATTACATAAAAAATGCGAGCATGAAAAGCAATATCGTTTAGATTAAAATTAGAAAAGTTTAAGGTTAGTTGGACAAAATGGAAAAGAAAAAGACAGGTTATTCTGTCCCCTATATATAATAAAAGAGGCCGAGTTTTCCCCTTTTGACCTAAATACACTAGGTTAACAATAACAGACAATACACTAGGTTAACAATAACAATACAAGTTTCTTATGTCTAGCCTATTATCACGGCATGGATATTGTGGCTATACTCTTTGTAAATGATTCATAAACTAATAGCTCAAATGTAAAATTCCCGTCCGTCGATTCGAAAAATTTAAAATTCTCCCTTGTAACATTACCGCTATTCTGATTGGCTTAAATAAGACGAATCCCTTACTCCAGAATGCAATACTGTTAACTACACCGGACATGCACGCCGTTATCCAACATGGCGTCTACCGATACAGGAGGCCGGCATTCTACGAAATCGATTACTGAACAGCACGAAGTTATTTGTTTCTAAATCCCATCCTCTCTCTCTCTCTCTATCACTGAGTCTTTCTGTCTCTCTCTAATTATGTTTAGAGAAAGAGAGAGAGAGAGACAGGCAGACAGAAAAACCGACATACGAACAGAGACAGAGACAGATCAGAGCGAGAGTTATATTTTTTTTTGTTTGCATTCGACCATTGTACCGAAACGAGAGAGTGTGAGCGTGAACAGACAGAGAAGAGAGAAAGAAAAAGAGAGAGATACCATCATCGTAACTGCAGAGAGATAGAGAGAGAGGAGAGAGAGAAAGAGAGAGAGAGAAAGAATTTACTAATTTACTGATTGATCTCATTATATATATATACAATTATTTGGTTTAAATGGAAAAAAAACACGGCATTTTTTCGATGCGGTCGTGATGGAACAGTCGACACCTGAGCTGCGTCGCACCACCGGGTTGGAATTATTTAATTTTATTTTGAAGTTTTAACATTTACGTGTATTTTTCTCAATTTTTAGTTCACTTTTTTTTCGAATCCAAACAGTTTTGCAATTTAATTTTAAACGTTTCTTAATTCTGGAGGAATTGTTATTTTTATTATTTGGATTAATCAGACTACTGTTCTCATCTTGGCTGTGATTTTCGCAACATTTCGGTCGATCTAACCTCTGGTCTTCTTCAGGTGCATCTTATCGAACTCGGGAATGTTTCTGCGTTCTCAGGAATTTGGATGGAATTCTGACGCAGCGGTTAGGCGGTTTTGGACGGAACTAGTCACGCAGTGGTTAGAATACTTGGAAAAATCCAAATGTAAAAGTGATATTCTCCTGAAGGTTGATGGTTCAATTCTAAGTATGGGCGTCCGAAAAATACAATTAAAAACTAATCAGGACCTCTACTAAATCATGGCTGGCAGTACAAGCGAATGCTACTCCCGTGGTTAATAAAAAGAGTCCCGTTCAAAATGCCATCCAAAATCCGAGTTCGACAAAAACATTCGCCAGTACAAGATAGCCCTGGAGAAGGTCGGAGGTTATCCACAAAAAACGTTGTGTAAATCAGACTCAAGATAAGAACAGTAGTCCGATTAAAAAATTCAGCAATGATATATATATATATATATATATATAAATATATATATATATGTATATATATAGAATTCAGCAACGATATATATATATATATATATATATATATATATATATATATATATATTAGTGTTAGGACAATTAATCGACATCGCAATCGGGAATCGGAAAAATCGGAAGATTTAGGTGTATCAGAATCGGTATCGGAATCGAAAAAATTGTTGCCTATTTTCTGATGCAAAAACGATTCTTTTAATTGTCTTTTTTTATGAAATTTTGTTTAAAGTAAAATCTTTCATTGCTGGTAATAATGATAAAACAATAAATATTTATTGATTTTAAAATACCAGTAAAACTAAAATCGATATAACATCTTCCTCAAGTGTATTTCGACGTTTAGGAAAATATCTGCATATTTAACACGTGTTTTTACTAAAATCGGGAGAAATAACTACTCCGCACTTGAATATTTAGAAATTTAAAAGAATCGGAATCGATAATTGGATCGGAATCAGGAAATTAGCACAGAATCGTTAATTGTATCGGAAACGGGATAATATTGGAATCGTCCTATCATTAATATATATATATATATATATATATATATGAGCAAACAGTTAATAAAATATGTTAAAAAACACTTTGAAATAAGTTAAAAACATATTTAATCTGAAATGGAAACCCTAGATGAATGGATAGTCCTTAATCCGCGGAGTTTCGAAGAAATACTTTCCTTCTCATCACAGGGTAGGAATTAGCAAAATGCGGGATTGGATTTTGCATGCAGAAGTATTGGATGAAACAACAAGTAAGTCAAAAATCTTACTTGAAAACAAAACAAGTGAAGCAGAGGGAATATGGTAAAGAAAAAGGTGATTACACACGAATGGATAGTCTAGTGGAAGATAAAAAATCCAGTGACGGTAAAATCCAAATGTAAAACTTCAAAAAAGTTAAAAGAATTTCCATTTGTACAAGTAAAATCCAAGGACATCCCGTAAATGGAAGAAGATTGTCCATAATTATCCAAAGGCAGAAATATATGGAATAATTCACAAAAATGTGTACAAGGAAAAAAGAAAAGATTCCAATAATATTAATAAAAGAAAAAACAGATGTGCTTTTCAGTCTACTTTCATATTATACTCTACTCTCATATTATAAGCTATTTCCTATTTGGTTTTATCGAGCTTTTTTATCTGGCTGAGATAATTTTATAAATATTATTTTTTTAATATTTATAATTTACTTTAATTTTACCCCCTTGGATCATTTTGGTAAATTAAATTGCAATTTTCATTTTATATATATATATATATATATATATATATATATATATATATATATATATATATATATATATTAAGTAAAGTGATTTTCAATTTAAAAATTAAAAAAAAATTAAGCTTATTATATATCTAAATTACAACGAGCGTTTCCTGTATTTTAATTAAACTAGTAATTTCACTGTTACATTAAAATACACTTAGCTCTTTAGACTATTATTCTAATCTCCTTTAAATTATATATATATATATATATATAATACTAACTATGTATATATAACACACCGTTATATATGTTAGAGAATGGATAGAGAGAGAGTGGGGGAAAAGTGGAATTATAGTGTAGACACGTTGAACGGAAGTAAAAGATCAACTGATTTGATTGCGTGTGAGTCATGGTATCAGGTTAGCTGAATCGATGAGATTTGGTTAGAACTTGGACGAAAGCGGACGGCTTTGCAGTTCTCTCCTCCCCTTCGGGGGGGACGAACGCTTACGTGGTAGAAATAAGACTTAAAAGAAGAAACCACAGGCTAAATTAACTTTCCATTCCTTTCTGCAAAACATTTGGAAGGTGAATAAAAAACTATAGAACCAATTTCTTGTGTTGGAGTGAAATAATTCTTCGTCCCCAAACACAGGAATTAAGTCTCCTTCCCAGACGAGAATTTCCAAATCGACCAATAGAATGGCAGAAGGTATGGTTAAACGATACATGACAAGTCACACACGGATGCACACTTAACAGCATCACAAGACGATCAGATACATAACGACATTAAACTGATTAGATAATCAAACACTCCACCCTTTATTATAGAGCATCAACGTAACAAACACTCATTTTGGCGCTGTTGACCAGTTCGCATCGACGATGCGATACCGAACCTAGGGTGAAAACAACAAACGCTCATTTGGTGTCGTGAGTGTGGGAAAAAAAGAAAATCTCGAACCTGGTGGTTACAATAAAAAATATACATATTTATAGACACGACGAAAAGAAAGAAGAAAAAATATTGTACACTACATATAAAAAAGGAAAAGATAAAGAAAATTAAAGAAAAAAACAACAAGGTAGGGTCCTTTCATTGAACAGCGGTGAATATATATGTATATATATATATATATATATATATATATATATATATATATATATATATATATATATATATACGCAACCGAAAAAAAAAGACACATTAATATTATGTATAGTTATATTATATGCTAAATTAAGAGAAATAAGAAAAATAAACAGATAGCTTGATCGACATACAGATAACGAATTGTATATTTAAATCCGAAAACACAGAAAGAAAAGAAAATGCTATGTTACGGTGTAGAAAAATATACAGAGGGAAACAGAGAAAGATATATCAATCGACGTACTGATAATAAATTGTTGATATTGAAATGCAGTCAAAGTGTTAAACAAAAAGAAAAAATGAAATAGAACATATAAACTTTAGTTACAAGTGCGAGAAAAACGTCAATCAAATATTTGTTATGAGTTTGTAGGTTAAACGATTATATACAGTTAAAATTGTGAACGTTTTTCGTACTTTTAGGAAAAACAATGTGTATTTTATTTTGTTAAGAAGCAATGGATACTTTCTGCTAATGTGGAATTGTTTTTTTCTCTAATTGTACGTTTTCTTCGTAAGAATAGTTTTCCTGGTGTGGAAAAATGTAATTCAGTGTATGTAAACTGTTTTATGAAATGTTAAAATGTATTAAGAAAAAAAAACACAAGTATTGTCTTCAGATGATGGGATTCTGTGATTTCGAGTAGGATCAACATGGAAAAATCCATGGATGGAATCCCGATATTTTTCGCTAAGCTATATGCCTTGAAAGGCAGTCGCTGTTACCGACCTGGAAAAACAAGTTTTTTTTCCAATATAGCAAAGCGAAATATATTTCTGTCCAACATCAGGGAGCAAATAGAGCTCCCCTGACCTGGCGTAAGTGGCAGTAAAGAAAATGGTAGAAAAGGCCATAATAAAAATCACTCAGATAAGTAAAACGTGATATTTTTTTTCAGAAAACCCCAGTGTGGGGTGACGTGGACAATTTTAGTTTCCATCGATTGTTATTTTGTGTTTAATTTTGTTTTATGAAGGATTGTCTGAAAGTTGTAAGTGAGTCGGGTTTTTTTTGTTTTTGGAAACGACTATGTATTTTAATTTTAAATGTCTATGTATTTTTTGTAAACGACTGTGATTATTTATTTTTATTTATTTTTGAGATTATATGAGGTGGTAAAGGTGATGTCACCGATCATAAGAATTTGCTGACGTGGACAATTTTGGGTTTCCACGACTTTATGTTTTGTTATTTGTAACTTTTTATTGGTGAGATGAGACTTTGTGAATGATTATAAGAATTTTTTTTAATTTATATTTTCATGCGATTGATGTTTTCTCCCATCAGAATTGAGCAGGTTTTTTTCTTGTTCTTGAGCATGTATTTTTTTCCCAGAATGGAGGAGGAGTGAATTTTTGCCTTGTGGGGTTTATTGAGATAATGATTAATTTAAAAGTAAGAACACGTTGTTAATTAATTAATAATGATAGTAATAAGAATGATAACATAGAAAAAAGACACACTACTGGGTTGAAAAAAGGGGTCAACTAGTCCTTAAGTTTGGAAGAGTCAAAGGTTCAGTCGATATTTATTCTAATTTTCAAAATGGTTGTAGAATTTTTTTTCTTGGTGTCGTTTTTTTTTTCGTGGGATTTTTTCTCCGGGTGCGTAATTCGGCGGGAGACATAGGAAAATGCTCTCTTAATGTTATAAGAAAAATCCTTTATCTCGTATGAGGCATGTGCTTGTGAAAACGCGTTATAGCGTGGACTCTGATTCATGAAAGTATGACAGGTTATGAAAGGAAGGGCTGTAAAGAGATGGCTTCGAATTTCGGGGTATCAAAACCAAAGCAAAATATGATGAAAGTAAACATAAATAGATTACCCCATAAGTTATTATACCATACCTGTTGACACTGAAACACTTATCACAATATTCTGTGGATCTATATTAAAAAACCTTGTTAAACTTTGTGAGATATTTCCATTCTATGGAGGTCAGGCGCGAACGAACACCCCATAATTTTATTATACCATATTTCTTCCAACTGAAACATAATTATCAAAGTATACTAACGCAGATAGATATGAAAAGTCTTTATTAAAGTGTGTGCCTATTTCCATTCTATGGAGGCCAGGCGCGAACGCAGACTCCACAATTTTATTATACCATCTCTATTTAAGTTAAATCATACTTATCAAAAGATTATTATGTGCATCTATATCAAAACCACTTGTAAACTTTTTTTTTTTTTTTTGGTTTTTCATTTTTACAGTTTTTATTTCCATACTTTGTGGACCAGGCGCGTACGCAGACCCCACAATTTTAATGAATCATCATTATGTCAGATCAATCATACCCATTTCTGTGTCTCGATACATCTTCTATCATTATATGTGATCAGTTTTCAATAATAGTCAACCATATAGGAGCCTATTCGTGACCAGACACACACACAGACGTTCAGCTTTATATATATATATATATATATATATATATATATATATATATATAGTCATCCACATACAGTACTGTTTCGCTGTTTTACACTGCATCAGTGTGGCTAGCTAAGAAACTATCTCAAGCCAGGATTGAAACCCGAACGCCCAAAGGGCAGTCGTTCTGACCGTTGCGCTATTCGGCGTCTACTATGCGGGCAGTAAATTAACAATGTTTTGAGATTGTCTAAATATCTAAGAATAATTTGTTTACACAAGGTCATCGCTTAATACGCTAATGGTTGTTTGTATATCACTTCCCAATATGCTCGCCAAAAATTCTATCAGGTCATGTCATATGCTACTGGTACCATGTAACCCAGTATTACCTGCCTCATGGTCGGTCACCGGTGACTAAACTGGTTCCCCCACCAGACTTGTTTGGTGAGAAGGGTGGTTAGTCTCCCTGAAGGATTAAAAACAAGACCTTCCAAAGGGTGAATCAACCCTTTTTCAACTAGCAGCGTGTGTGTTTGTGTGTATGCATATGTGTGCTGGGGTGGAGAGGGCTCCCGTAAGGCGTGTTGAAGGCAACCTTTTTAGGAGAAGCAAATCTCTGATTTAAAAACCATAAAGCGGAAGACTAGTACCCGCATTAAGCTGGTATTCAGTTTAACTTGTTGCTGACTATCTTGCTCTGGCTTGTTGCTGGATCTCAACATTTTGAACCGAGTGAGAGACTTAGCTGTTGTACAAAGCTAAGACTCTGTAACATCATCTGTGTATAGATACTTACTCAGGCATTTGGCTATAAAAATGGTCCCGTGGCGATGGAAAAGTTGTGACTTGTGGAGGCTTGAAATGCTAGAAGCATGTAATAATTGATCTCAATGAGAGTCTTCAGTGCCATGCCTGCTTGAGTGTGTGAATTCACCAGTAGGACTAAAAAAAGTCATTTTTAGGCTCTGAGGAAGTGGCACACGTCTGACAAGACGTTGCAATCATCATATATATATATATATTTATATATATGCATATAGATATACGTATGTATGTATGTTTATATATATATATATTTATAATATATATATATATATATATATATATATATATACATATATATAAGCGAAAATGTGTGCATGTATGTATGTACGTATGTCCGCTTTTTGTGTATGTCTGTAAAGGATTATTTTTTCCGAGAAGTGGGCGTTCAGCTCACAACTTCTTAAAACTTTTTATATCACATATAAATCATAATATCTACGAGTTAACAACAGAGGTCGCCTGTCTATTTAATTTTCTTGAGCTTGACAAGATACATATTCAACATTTTTCGCTCGCCGCATGTGGATTAGACTTTTTCGTATAATAAAAGCGACACTAATTCTGGCGGTATTTTTTTCCGGTTGCGAACGCCGAAAATGTCCGAAAGCAATCAGCTTTGATCAATGTGGAAATTTTCCTTATATCAGACAATTGCTAATTCAATTTGAGCAATCCCCTTGTTATGGGGAGCTGCCCCCCAATATCTTGAAAAATAAAAATAAAAAAAGCGTTCCCGCAGTAACAAAAAAAAAATGTCCTGCAGTCAAAGTTGACCTCAATATGTCATTAAACGTGCACCTGCCAATTGTAAGTAATTAAATAAATTCAAATGCGTGTCCGTTAGTATGTCGCGGTGGCCCAGTGATTAACGTCGTACGTTTTTGTTCACACTTTAATTTCCAACTTTGCATCAAGGGTTCGGGTTCGGTCCTCATACTCACCTACCAAAACTTTTTTTTTTATTGTAACCCTGCCCCTGAGTTTTTATTTACCCAAAACCACACACACCTCCAAACACCCGGGCAACGCCGGGTACCGTAGCTAGTATATATATACAAGGCAAACATATATATACGCTTATCATACAGCTACGATGTTACAAGGAAACTGTTATTTATCCTATTTGTTACATGTATCTGTAGTCATCGGTTTTATACCACTACACGTTGCACGAGTTAGACACACGTACTTAATATACACACCTGTTATGTCATACAGACCTCACCACCATGTAACACGTGCAAATTACCATTCTTCATCTAGACAGAACAAAATTGTTGTTTTTCCAAAATGTAAATCCGTTGCTATAGTAACACGTCACTATTCTGCTGATAAAATTAATGATTTCATATCTCGCCTGACATGAATTTGCATTTTCACTTCGTGTTTATTTCTTATTTTATAAAATTTATCGAAACTTAAAATTACAGATGATATTATTTCTTTTTTAATGACTGTCGGAGTAAAAAGGTTATGTTTTGACGATTGTTTTTTTTTTTAATTTTATTTTACCATAAATCGTCTTTCTCATTGCTTTTATAAGATAAATTGTAATGTTATTGTTTGTATAAGACATTTAATATTGTTACTGAATTACAATATACTAGCCTGGGTTCCTGGCGTTGCCCGGGTGTTTGGAGGTGTGTGTTAAACAACAACAAAAAAATATATATATATAGTGGTCGTAGGAAGTAAGCAGGCTCGAACACGTACCGCGAAGGAGGAAATGAATGTAAAATAAAATAAAAAAATTAACGTGCTGTCTTTGCTGTTGCGTCCATCACAAAACTGGAAGTAGCGTAGGTTTAAATTAAGGATAGTCAATTGAAAAGAGAGAATTACTTTCTAAAAAAGCGACCCCTACCTGTAGAAAAGGGGCCAGTTTAAGGGTAAGGAATTTATGTTTTTAGCCAATTTTACGCTATATGTTGTCTGAAAAGTTGAGCTTCAAAACGATAACGATTTCTTAAAAATTCATCGCTTCTGTCGAAAGTTTTAGGCATACATACATACATACATACATACATACATACATACAATCATGAGCAAAAAAATGGGCCAAAGGTGAGAGAAGGAAGAAATCGATTTTTCAATATTTTTCCATTAATTATTGTTAATTTTAAATGAAAATTTCTATTTTGCAGATCATTATTATTATAGCATATAATAATAAATGGAAAAGTTAATCCCAAAAATGGTAAGACCATATTTTGCGAGGATATAAAAAACTGAATTGCAGGATTCAGGCAGTCCAAAATGAATTGCAAGCAGAGTTTTGATATTTTAAGGAAAGAAAATGTGAAAACACCTCTTTATATAGTGAAATGAATTGGTATAACGTTCGAAGACGAACGCTTGGTAATCGGGAAATCTGGATCTGGCCGCCCTAGAGCATCCACTTTGAAAGACGCCCACAGGCTTAAATTAACTGTTTTGAAGGATTGAAAGAAAACTTATGTTTACCATAGCAAAGAATTCCAAACAGGGGCTGCAAATTCTCTTTCTAGATATACAATATCTAGATGAATGAAAGAAATGGGATTTTCCTCTAAACGCTGTGCAAAGAAGCCACTTTTATCTAAGAAGAACATCAATGATAGAAAGAGATTTTTCTCAGGTTATGGTAAGAAAGATATAGACTGGTTCAGGAATCTTTTCTGGTCAGATGAATCAAGATTTTGTCTTGTTATTGATGCTCCTGATGCTCCCGAACAGTGCAATCGAAGTACTGGAGAAAGATTTTCACCAAGTTGCATAAAATCGACAGTTAAACACGGGAATGGAGAGATAATCGTATAGGGAACTTTTACTGCAGCAGGAGTTGGGGAACTTATTAGATGTGAGAAGTCAGTCAATGCAAAGGAATACATTCGAATATTAGAAACAGGACTGTTACCAAGTATCCAGAAGCTGGAAATATCCCAGACCATTATTTTCAACATGATAATGTCCCTGCACACACTGCTAAAGTCACAAAAAATGGTTTTCTGATAATTCAATTGATGTGATATTTTGGCCAAGTCAAAGCCCCGATTTAAATGTAATCGAGAATATTTGTTCCATAATATCTTGTGCATTGGCTCCGAATATTTGAGAACAATGACAAACTGTGAGAAGCTGTGCAAAGAGAATGGAATAGCATCTCTTCACAGTGTTCCACTTTGGTTGAGAGCATGTCTAAAAGGATTGATATTTTAAAGAAATCAAAAGGGAATGCGTTTCCATATTAAGCATTTATTAAAATAAATGTCTTGCTCTGTGTTATTAGTCTCATTCAAGTTTCCTTGTTCAATTGTTCTTTGTTCAATATGGCTTTTAGTGCAATAAGATGTATAAAATTTGTTTGGCCCATTTTATTTTTTGCTAACGAGTGTGCATACATACATGATGATTGCAACGTCTTGTCAGACGAGTGCC
The DNA here is from genome assembly GCF_053919585.1 of Euprymna scolopes. Classification (NCBI taxonomy): domain Eukaryota; kingdom Metazoa; phylum Mollusca; class Cephalopoda; order Sepiida; family Sepiolidae; genus Euprymna; species Euprymna scolopes. The sequence continues at coordinate 22,052,598 of NC_136512.1, read as the reverse complement.
ACTCCCTCAGACACTTAAAATTCATGAGCGCAAATGCCTGAGAGAGTATCTATACAAAGATGATGTTACAGAGTCTTAGCTTTGTACGACAGCTAAGTCTCTCTCTCGGTTCAAAATGTTGAGATACAGCAACAAGCAAGAGAAAAATAGCCAGCAACAAATTAAACTGCAGACCGGCTTAATGCGGGTACTGGTCTTCCGCTTTATGGTTTTTTTTTAAATCAGAGATTTGTTTCTCCTAGAAAGGTTGCCTTCACCACGGCTTACGGGAGCCCTCTCCACCCCAATACACATATACACACACACAAATATACACGGTGCTAGTTGGCCGTTGACCCAGAAAAAGAGTTCATTCGCCCTTTGGAAGGTCTTGTTTTTAATCCTTCAGGGAGACTAGCCGCCCTCCTCACCAAACAATCTGGTGGGGGAACCAGTTTAGTCGCCGGTGATCCGACCATGAGGCAGGTAGTACTGGGTTACATGGTACCAGTAGCATATGACAGTACCTGACATACATACATACATACATACATACATTTAAACAGGCAGGTGAGATATGTCATGAGTTTTCTAAAAAAGATATAACTAATTTCATTATGTTTTTAAGATTTATAATAGCGTTATGTATGTCTTGAAGTTTCAGATTTTTTGTGTTCATTTAAAGAAGTACATATGGTCCGTTTTTCTTTACGGTTGCGAATTTTTGACAGTAACGAAAGTAATCAAAAGTAGTTTGGAAGCAACAACGATATGGTTTTAAGGAGAATTCTGCAAATCCCATGGACAAAAAGGAAAACAAACAGAGTGGGCAGAGCACAGTTGATCACAACTCAATACCGTTTACGCCAGACAAGTAAAGTTTTTTGGTCATTTTATGCGTGGGGACGGCTTGGAAGAAAGGTTGATGTTAGGAAAAAATACCGACAAAACATACAGAGGAAAACAACGAACAAAGTTCAACAAAAGTGTCAATAGTGTGACTGTAAACCCGACTGTAGATCTCATCATAAAGACCGAATGCAGAACAGACTGAAAAGTTATAATCATCGATGTTTACAATAAAAGACCGGATACCTGCAGAAGAGTGTTATTGTTTTATACGGTATATAGTAAAGTTATTGCTAACATAGATTGCAAAATGGTTGAATTAATAAGATATATAAGATTATATTGTTTTTTTTTTTTTATATAGTGACATTCTTATCTATATATTAATACGATATCGTGTGTGCTATTTCCTGTGTCAAGCTTACATCCGGTCGTTTAATTTTTGGTTTTAGTTTCGATTATAACTGATAGCACTCCAGTAATCTAGTTTTTTCTTTTTTGTTATAAATAATTTTATCAAGAATTCTTCCAAAGTTTTATTTTCCGTTTCGGTTATGACTGAAGGTACTAAAGTTATATATATATATATATATATATATATATATATATATATATATATATATATATATATATATATATATATATATACATATATATATGTGTGTGTGTATATATGCATATATATATATATATATGTATATTAATATACATCCCCCTCAACACACACACACACACACACACACATATATATATATATATATATATATATATATATATATATATATATATATATATATTTAATACGTTTTAATTTGGGTTTCGATTAAAGCTAATGCACCCAAGTCACATGGATATATTTTTTTTTATTTTGAAAATCGCAAATTTATAATATATAATATAAAGGTTGATAGAACATGAACTCTATAGTAATATATACGAAATCTGCAAGTAGTAAAATATCATAGTTAAGCGTACTTCATGACTTTGCTGGGCATTCGTGCTAGCTTAGATTAATACTTTTGCAACTTTAACAAAAAAATTACAATAATATCAGAGCCTCTCCATTGAAAATGAAGATCTATAGAATGATAATATCAATTTATTACATAGGAATGGGTCCCCTATTGTATTTCCACAGGCCCTGCTAGTTTCTATAATTATTTGTTAATATGACTATATATATATATATATATATATATATATATATATATATATATATATATATATATATATACTTCATTTACTCACAGAAAATGAATATACGAAAGTATAGATTTATGCGTAAACTTTAAGTATTTACTTCAAAAGTGTTCAATACGTAGGTAGAGCTAGTTAGTAATTTATAAAATATATATGGCGATTAAGCTACACTGAATATTCTGCGTTTCATCCACTATAGGATTCGTCAGGCTTATGCTTGACGAATCCTATACTGGATGAAACGCAGAATATTCAGTGTAGCTTAATCGCCATATATATTTTATAAATTACTATATATATATATATATATATATATATATGTATATATATATATATTGAGTAAAACGATAGCATAATTGTCAATTAAAAAGCAGTTTCAAATGGAAAAACAATCAAAATCAACTCGATTGTATGATCGTTTCGGAAACGATGTTCATTTTATTGAAATTGACAATAAGTCTTGACAATAATTTGACAAAAGTTTTGTCCTTTAAAACATAGTCTCCTAATCAGCAAATATAGGGGAGGGGGAGAAGTTAAAGACACCAAAATAAAACTGTTACATCGTGGTGTTATTTTTAGAAGTACCAAATACGGCACGGAATATTCGTATATGTTATGTAATTCTTATTAGAAGAGAACTGGTGTTATTTTTAGTTGTTCATATTTGTGAGAGTCTTACAGTGATAGATTATTCTTAGGAGTCTGCATGTGTTGAGTGTTCATATGTCTTAAGATGTTCATGTAAGAGATAGCATATTGTAGACGTATAAAGAGAGAGACAGTTCTGTATGAACGGGAGTGTTTCTATAAATATTGATACATATATTTCTTGCCTATTTTTGAGAGGAGAATTTTCACAAAGTTCTTATAATATAAATGAGCAATACCTTTTCTGTTAAATAACAACACGGAGGCGCAGATGCAAAAACACATGTATACGTCCTTTATTTCATCTTCGACCGGTCGGACATGATTTTGTATTTCAGGGATTCAAAGTTGTTACATGGTTATCTCTAAACCTCTCTCGTTTCCAGAGAGTGCCTTGACTCTAACGGAGAATCGGTCTGATCTCCTCTGACCTGGTTCTCCTCGCTTCTTCTCACTGACTGATCTAACTCCTCCTAACTAACTTCGGACTCTTTCCTATATTGCGAAATTACATGTATGTCTGGTCAACGTGACTAGAACTCACGTGTTATCAACATGCGCGATTTGCACGTTTTTGAAACCATTTCTGACGACCAGGAAATTTCCCATTCTTTTTGTTGTTTTACATAGGTATTTAACCTACTTCTCTAATTCTGTAACCCATATTTTATTATGCATTCCTTCTAAGAATGTGAATAGTTTGCAGCCAAATTTGTATTTATTAAATATATTAACAGAATCAACAATTTTACTGGACATACCATTCATAACATTCTGTGTTTATTTTAACTTTTGATTGGAATTTTCAATTCCAAATCTACCTTCGTAAGTTCAGAACTTTGACTATCCTAATTCATATTTACATGAAACTAATTCCCTATTTTTTTACTTACATGAAAAGGGGACAGCCCTTTATCATGTAACAAAACTAGTCGTGAGTAAGGCAAATATACTTGGAAATATTTAAAAGGAAAACTAAGTAAGGTTAATCGTCTAATCGAGTTCAGTTTGTTTGTTTTTCCTTTTGATACTGAATTTAATTAAAAATTATGGATCTTTTTACTCAATATTAATATAACTCTAGGAGACCTACACCTATTGAGCCTATTATATATCTACAGTACAATAGGCAGTGTTTCTTTTAACAGTATTAATACATTTACTAATACATTAAAATAAATGCTCATTAGACTCCAGGTCTAATTCCTTTTACAAATATAAACGATTAGAAGCTCCGACTGTGTTTTAGGCGATCGGGTTTCGATCCTGGCTTGAGGTAGTTGCTAGTCTAGTCGCACTAATGAGCTGTACAACAGCGAAACAGTATTGTATATGGATGACTGTAATGCTCCCTGTCTTCGGTTGAGCATTTCGGAAGTGATATGCAAATTCCCTTTAGCATATGAAGCGATTCTCTTTGTGCAAACAAATTGAACTTAGGTATTTGGACAATGTCAAAACAGTGTCCATTCACTGCCCGCATAACAGTAGCCGTATAGCGAAACGGTTAGAAGCTCCGACTGTAGTTTGGACGATCGGGTTTCGCTCCTGGCTTGAGGTAGTTGCTTGTCTAGCCGCACTGATGAGCTGTGAAATGCGAAACAGTACTGTATGTGGATGGCTATATATATATATATATATATATATATATATATATATATATATATATGAGCAGTTAATAAAACATGTTAAAAAACACTTCGAAAAAGAGTTAAAAACATATTTAATCTGAACAGGAACCACTAGATAAGTGGATTTTATCCAGCTTTTACTTCTGGCTGAGATAACTTTATAAATATTAATTATTTAATATTTATAATATACTTTAATTTTACCATCTTGGATCATTTTGGTTGAATTGTAATTTTTATTTGATATATATATATATATATATATATATATATATATATATATATATATAATATAAAATAATATCACTTTTGCATACATCGCCCTATATGTATTGGTCAGATATATATATATATATATATATATATATATATATATATATATATATATATATATATATATATATATATATATTAGGTATATTCATGTGATTTTGGATATTTTCTATGCATCTTCTCTGGTTAACTTGATATTATTTAAAAGCATCAGGATAATGAGTAAGAACTTTTACTGTTTAAATATTTTGTTTTATCACCACCTGTTCAACCATTCTTTGTACTAAACTAGATACTGGGTGGAGGCATATATACCTATGTTTATTTGTGTTTCGGTGTTTGTATGCGTATCTGCATAACACGTATGGGTTTGTTGTAGCGCACGTGTTCGACCCTTTGTATACAATACAAAAAAAAAAATTGAGTAAAATGTCTGCGAAAGCATCAAAGTGCTTCCCAAAATAATTCCCTGAACCCGGGGTCGCTTTAACGTCATTATCACGTCCGATCGCTTCACATGTGAAGCGAAATAACCTACTACACCCCAACCCTCCTGCACCTTCCTCCTTGTCATACCCTTCCCCCTTTTTCATCCTCATTCGACATTCATCGATTATCTTCGTTTCTATATTTTTAAGGACGTGAGAGGAAGGGGGGACCTTTTTTGTCTGCCATTTCCGTTGACCCTTGTCCGCTAAGTCTCTCTTTTATTTCTCTTTGATTATCTCTGCCATAGATTCTTTTATTCCTGCTGATTTGGTTGTGTTGCTTGTTATGACTTTATGATCTTTCTTAAGTTATTATTATTATTATTATTATTATTATTATTATTGTTGTTATTATTATTATTATTATTATTATTATTATTATTATTGGCTCACAAGGACCTCTTACACAGATCTTCAGTAATCTTTCCCTTAAAACAGCCTCTGATGTTCCATGGAAACTGAGCGACAACAAGTCTCCACCGTTTTCCAGTACTTTCCACCTCTTTCAATAACATTTGCAAATAAATTTGCATTACCGCAACAGCTGCTTGTCATTGCTTTGTTGTTGGCAATTTTCTATTGATCTTTCCTGGGATTTGAGTGGCAATATTCTTCCCCAAGGTCCCAGTTCTGTTTAGTTAGTTCATCGGTCTTTTCGTCCTTCTTGACTCTACTTGGTTATTTGGTCTCGCTCTTTTTTTGGGGGGGGGGCATTGATGCGGCAATGGGGGTATGTTTGAGTTTGAGAAATTATACATATGCGGTTTCAGTGGTCTTTGTTCCAGGTAGTATTTCATGGTTTGCCTTTGCAGCAGTTTGTCTGGCCCGCGCTTGTTGCGCCTGTGTGTTAGTTTCCACATTCAAGGGTTTTCTTAATATTTCAGCTGTTTTCATTATTGTTATTCGTTGTATATTTCCAGTCATTCCTCTGATTCCAATTTCTCCTATTATTTTTTCGAAGTTTTTCGGGATTGGACCTGGTTCTCGGATTATTATTATTATTATTATTATTATTATTATTATTATTAATATTATTATTATTATTGTCTCACAAAGATATCTCCTTGAAAACACCCTGTACTGTTCCCTGAAAGCTTAGCGACAACAAATCTCCCCAGATTTCTAGTATGCTCAACTTTTTTCAGTAGCATTTGCAAATAAATTTGCATTATCTCAACAGCTGCTTGCCATTGATTTCCCGTTGGCAGCGGCTATCGGTCTTCAATGGAATTTGAGTGGCAATAAGCCTCCCCAGGGTCCCAGTTCTCTTCGCACATATCCAGCGGAGGTCTGGCCAGTGCTCTCTCCTTGGTCTTTCCTTCCTCTTTGACTCAACTTGGCTATTCGGTCTAATTCTTTTTTTTGGGGGGGGAGGGTCAGTAATAGGTCGATGGGGGAGGAGAGTGGGGTTAGAGAACTCATAGATATGCCCCTTCAACGTTCTTGGTTACATGTAGCGCTTCATGTTTTGCCTCTGCAGCAGGTTGTTTGTTTGTTTGTGTATCATCTTCATCATCATCATCATCATCATCATCATCATTGCCTTCGTATAGTTTAGACATACATTCGGTAAGCATCCCTGTGGTATGGTTTTATTATCGCTCTTAAGTTATTATTATTCACTCACAACTCATCACCAACGGTTGCTCTTCGAGAACAACTTGCGGTGTTTCCTGGAGTCTGAGTGACAAGAAGTCTCACAGGAGTTCCTGTAGTCTCCACCTCGTTCGCTAACCTTGGCAGATGAATCTGCTAAATCACAACAGCGTCTTACCATTTATTTCTCGTCAGCAGCGACTATTGCTCTTCATTGGAATCTGTTTATATATACATACATATATGTATATATACACAATATATGTATACATATATATAATATATGCATGTACATGCATATATATATATATATATATATATATATATATATATATATATATATATGCATATATATATAAACCTGATCTCTGAGTGGTCTTTAGGGTTTGATACGTGGTTATTTTTTCAAAGAATATGACGAAAAGTCATGAATTGTGAAAACAGTCACATCACGAAAATATATTTTCTTCTGGTGATATTTTCAAATGCAGTGAGTCTGTGTGAGTGATAACGAAAATGATTTAAACGTTTTATTATTTTTATAAAATCACAAAGGTGAAAACCATTATGAGAAGTTTATTGGTCTGGCACGGATGAAGAAGTTGCTAGAAATGGATGGGGAGATTCTGTACTAATGGCAGTAGCAGCCGTAGAGATTTTAATCATCTAACGCATATTTTTTGTGGTTAGAATAATAGGATCAATTCGGAAAAAAACAACAAATAACTATATTAATTACTCTGGGTTTAGGTCAACGGGAGAATGAGGTCAGTGAGAGAAAGATACACAGTCGTACTACTCCCTCTGAAGCTAAGCCTGTGTCTCTTAGGACTTGTGAGCCGGTGTCGAGACGTGCTGCCACATGGAGGGTCTGACAGCGGCCACATGATTGTACTAGGTGGTCACCACACTATTTAGCCCATCCAGTTGCCTTTGAAGCTGACTGGAAAGATGTAATGTCGCATCATGTGGCAATCAATTAATACCACATCAAAATCATAATAAATTCCTGTTGAACCAAGTGCAAAGCAGATCAAGACGAGGATACTAAAAAGAGCCCTCGGTTGGTTTCAATAAAAAGCTGGCCTATTTTGGCAGTTGGTTCGGCTGACCCATACCCAGCGTTACAATCTTCAAAGGAAGAAAATTTTTTAAAAATGTAAAACATTTTCATCAGCCTGAGCACGTCCCCGTTAATCGTTGCAATCAAGCGATGCATTTTGAAGGCGCTGGCAACTGTTCTTTGTCATGAATTATATCGGTAGAGAGCATGTGCTGTACAGTGACGCATCTCCAATCTCGCTTGTTGAACATTGTATCACGTTTAGACAAAATAGACGGCTCTCATCGCTTTTGTGATTTGCACACAACTGACCAACTAGTAGATGGTCTACAACCAAAAAAGAAAACTGATTTTCATCAAACGAAAATGGAATCATGTCGTCTTTTCTAGGACGACAATTTTATCATATTAACCTGTGCTTAATGAATGATAACTGATAAAGTAACCCTAACCCTAACCCTGACCGCTTCAACCCACATATCCACGTCATACCGGGAAATAAGCAAAATTCCAGTCCTTCGCTGTTGAGGTTCTTGAATTTCGAAAAAGCTTTCCATTCTAATAGTTTCTTCCATTGGACAGGTTGCAGCTTAGATATCATTTGATGTTTCATAATTTCCAGACTGTACTACTCTGCCTAAATGTACATATAATGTGAACAGACATTTCTCTACTAGACTCCTTACAATCCCCTGTTAGACACGATCTGAAATAGCCACTTGCGTACTAAGTGGGAATACGTCTTGTTTAATGCGAAGCGAAAAAGAGTTTAAATTCCTTTTTTTCTTCGTTTTTCTTTTTGTTAAACTATGTCCGGAAAAAACAAGGGGAGTAATTCTTTATGGACGAATACAGATTTACGTCCCTTTTTTAAATATGGCGACTATTTGTTAAAAATAGAGGTCGACGACAAGTCCTTACATAATATTACACGTCGCTTATTTAGTATGGCAATATTAAAGTACAATTCCACTCACGCAGTTTTAAAAATATAAATATGTAATTTAATTCAGTAATACGCATACGCATATAAAGAATATATATATATATATATATATATATATATATATATATATATATATATATATATATATATGTGTGTGTGTATATAGAAAAGCGGTGTTAAAAATTGCTGAACTGGACAATAAACTCGAATCAAAATACAATTTCTTTTCATTTCGGTTCGGATCAAGATGGCGTAGCAGTTCTGTCCAAATATGATAACATAATATTCTGATGTTTTCGTCCTAGCTGCGCATGCATAAAATGGAAATATATCATAAACTTGTCGAAGGTCGGATGTTTATTGTTATTTTGATTTAACTCTACAGAAACACGATATGAAGCCATTGGAAGGAAAGCGTCACGAAAGAACAAACGCTGATTATCGCAAATGATGTTTATTCGCCTTAGTCTTTAAAAAAACAAGAAGAACATCGACAGAAGAAGGAAGAGAGTTCCACAATCTTCAGTTGTTGGAAATAAGTTACGGAAGATGTATTAAAACAGAGAATTGGCCAAGGACAATGGCCCAAGGAGTCAAGCGAGCTGTAACAAATTAAGTAAAATTTATGAGAGATTTTTCAAAATTAATGCCTCCTATTTTTCTATTCCGCCAGGGGATGGTAAATTAAATAGCTATATTTACGCATTCTTAGACTGAAAGTTCCCTCTCCTTGTTGCGGCTATTGCTCGTGTAAGACTAAGCATAGAGGTGTTATTGCATTCTTCCATGTGTTAGATAATAGTCGCGTAAAAGCATGTAATTGTCTATTATCGGTTACCTATCTATATATCTATCTATCTATCTATCTATCTATACGTCTGTCTGTATAATTATCTATCTGTCTAGCGATGAGTGGATAACAGTGGTTCGAATAGTAACATGCTTCGACATGTATGAAACTTTGTGACCGATCAGTTTGTACTGGAAGTATACTAACAGGGACCGTACATGATATGTCACGTGTGACGTGTTACGGTTTTTGCAAGTATAGTTTGAGTTGTACTCGAGACGTAAAACAAGCCAAATGAGTAAGGAGGAGCTTCCCATGAGGGAGGTAAATGGAGAAACTACAAGTCAAGATACAATTAAGTTCTGCTGTGACGGGATGCCTGAAGAGTTAATAGAATATTTATTTAAAAACACTAATCTGTTTTGCGTTCCTGTCTTGAAGCGTCTTTGTTGCAACAGGTCCAGCCCCACCCAAGATTATTGACGAATCCCCCAGGCAGCGATCAAAAGGCAGAAGCGACCAACAGCAGACAGATATATCGTCACGTCATGTGTATTATGTTTTTTCGCATGCACACACCAACACAACTAGATGAGTCACGGACAGTTAAGATAGGTATTTAGGACACGGGGACAACAGTCCGTTAAATACCACAAACTCACCGTACATAGATAAATTTATATGGTCGTTAATTAATCAAGAAAATAGAAGTGTGATTTAGATAAGAACACAGAGCTATATAAGACATGCCAAAAATGAAAGGATAAACATTTATGGCGCCTGTTAAAGATTTGAAAATCTGATGCAGTTGATGTCAGAATAATAAGAACTCGGGTTGGTCGATATTAGAGTGGCGACTGAAATGTGAGTGACAAAGAGCGCGCCGGACACTTATGCAGAACTACCACCCAAGAAATAACCGCGGACCTCGACAAACTCATACCCCTTGACCGGCTGATAACGGCGAATGCAATGCTTGTAAGGTAGAATGTGTGTCCGCGTACAATAAAAACGATGCTGTCATCCCTAAGACAACACCAGACAACACACATACCTAATATACATAAACGTGTGGGTTTGATGTGTTTCATGAATGGTCACGCAGTACCAAAAGAACAATCCCCCAGGATTTGTTGCATCAATACCAAGCTAGAGGTCACATATACTTGGACCACATAACTGGTGACGAGACGTTGTGTCAAAACGACGACTCGGAGTCCAAACTGCTGTTGATGGAATGTCTACACACGCACCCCAGCAAAGAAGAAGTTCAAGAATCTGATATCTGCAGACAGAAAGGGCGTCATCCACTTTGATGTTTTTAAACCAAGGTATACTGTCAACTCTGAGCCTTACGTTTTAAGCTTTAACAAAGCTGAAGGTCGGGATTGCCGGCGTAAGACAAGAGAAATTGCAACACGATAACACCAAGCCACACACAAATTTGAAGTCAACAGAATGTAAAAATTTATGCTAGGCTATCATTTTTCGTTCACCGTATAGTCTCGAGAGAACCGTCTGACTTTTACTTGTTCGGGCCTCTGAAGGACTCGTTACGTAAATAGAATTTATCCGACAATAACGCTCTAATGGGAAGTGTGAAAAAATGGCCGTCTCCGGCAGGTGTTGACTTTTACAACGGACACATCAATGCTTTCGTTTACCGTTTGCAAAAGGGTGTTTAAATGGTGGTGACTATGTGGAAAAATAAATTCTCGAGCACAAAAAAATTGCATGGTTCAATGATATTACTCTTGTGTTTGAAGTCTTTCAATTTGTAACCATTACTTTTTGATTGCTCCTTGTAGATCAGACAATTTAAAAGAATCACATAAATAATAATATCTACAAACACTATTTAGAATAGCAATATATAAATCTATGAGTGCAACGTACACAGAAAAATTGGGCCAATCTACTTACGGATATGTTTCTGCACTCCATAAATAACGCCCAGATGCGACAGAGATTCAGAAGGGTCTCACGTGACAACAATATTCAATACATGGCCTGCTGATAGATTAGTAGAGTACATATGATAAAGTTATTACACACTGCTGTTCTCAAATATTGTTGTCATGTGAGACCTGAATCTCTGTCGCATCTGGGCGTTATTTATAGAGTGCAGAAACATATTGAAATGCTGAATTTTGGTTCATTTTAATATGTAGGCATGTGGCTGGGCGCTAGAGAAAGAGGATGCCGGATCATGGTTTATCAGTTGGAATGCGGTCAGCTGCTCTATGTCGTCCCGAATACGGTTCTGATACAATCGTCAGAATCCGTTGTTTGGATTATTTCGCAGTCACTTTTTCATCCAGTGATTTTAAATTCATTAAAATAATTTCCTTTGTTATATTGTTTGGACTCTTAAAAAAAACTCACATTCTTTGTCTATTTTATCCCTCGACTTCAATAGCTAGAACGAGTCATTTTTTGGGGGGGGCTTGCCTGCCATGCTATTCAACAATGTGTTTGGACCTATTGATAGAGAATACAGCGATAGCCCCCTTTTAGCAGATATATTCTAAAACGTGGTACAATAATATCGTAACATCAATTGAAATGAATGGCGCTCGTCCTGAGGAAGCTCCATGTTTAAACAAGCTTCCGGGCTTGACCTTTACTCCTGATCTGAAAAGAAACACATACATCAACCCTGTTGGTAAGGTCGTTGGAAAAATAGTGGGATCCTTCTCACGCTCCAGTAGATATCTCACTCCTGATGTAATTCTTTATCTGTATAAAAGTCAAGTACGTCCAGGGATGGAGTACTGTCGCAACATCTGGGCAGGAGCTGCTAAAAGCAGTTTATCCTGCTCTGACAGTGTTCAAAATAGATTTCGTAGCTTAGCGTGGGGATGCCCTTTTCCCTTTCCTGCATGCTCTTTCCCACAAAAGAGACGTTGCGAGCCTATCTTTGTTTTATCGTTATTGCCATGGCAAACGCTCGTCTGAGCTCCAATCTTTAGTCCCCCTCACCAATCTTTCACGAAGAAACCCCGTCTAGCTGAAACCACTGTGCATAAACTTCCCCACTCTTTATCTGCGCCTAAATCAAAATGCTTCTTTCTTAGAACTGCACGCCTATGCAACTCTCTTCCATTTGCCTGCTACTCAGCTGACTACAACTTTGTTGTCTTCAAGTCCAACATAAACAAATTCTTGATGAACCACCCCCTTAAGTAATATTATCCCATTGACTACTGTACACTCTATAACATTTACCCTCGACGGACATCTGGGGCTTGATAAGTGGTGACTCCTATGTAAAAAAAAAACTATGCATTTCATTTAATCCTGACAGAAACATATAAAGACTAGCTATGATACTCGTCATTGTATGGGTCCAACGTGTATTAAAATCCTTTTTTTTTATTTTCTCCTATTTTCATTGGCTCTCGTTTTCCCCAATTTTCCTCCACACCTACTCTTTTTCTTCGGTTAGTTCATTTCAATCCCTGGAGATAAACACGCATGTAACTCGACTGATGTAAAGAATTCTGTGAAAGACTCAGACTTATAAACATTTACATGATAAGATATAATGATGCGTGAAGATAGTTTGAAGAGAGGAAACGTTTATCTCCTACCCCTTCTCCCTATTTTCTCTTATCATCGAAATTAATTCAGAAGAAAGAATAGAAATTAAATTTGAGATTTTTTTTTACGCGTAGTACGTAAAAATATTTTCACTTATGCGGTCTTATAAATATGCTCACCAAAGCTACATCTGATTTTTTAAGGACTGTTATGCTTTGATAAACAATTCTTGTATTTTGGCTCTGGATATATTTTTATTAAAATGATATAATCATCACTTGGATTTACCACTTGGATTTAAATTTTTGAATCTTATATAAAACAAATCTTGGTCGGATTTCTTATATGACAAGCGATGAGACGAGTGAAATATGTTTGCATATGATTGCGACCTAATACCTTGGAAGGACTACAAGACGCGCTGGCTCACTTTACCTCCTTACTACCAGAAATTTCCATTATAAGATGTTCCATTCATTTTGGATTTAAAGTACAATATTCTTTTTGTTTTCTCTCAATATCTCATCCCCTTATTCTATTTATCTAAAATGATTTTAAAAATGTAATTTTCTGTTTATTGCGTTTAGCAAATAAGGTGCAAACCAGTAAAAAAAATTGCTAATATGTTTCTTCTGAGGAGATGATAAGCATCGAAAACTCATGGATAAAGAAAATAGATTTATTCAATCGGAATCTTTGTTTCACACAATAAAAACACTCTGTGTTTAAAGATTAACTTTTACAAATCTTTAAAATTTAAATATATAAATTCTGATATGATTATACCCCTCCCCCATATATATATATATATATATATATATATATATATATATATATATATATATATATATATATACTAGCAATGGGTGCCCGGCGTTGCCCGGGTGTTTGGAGGTGTATGCTGAGCAACAAAAAACAAAAAACAAAAAAAAAACGGTATTGACCCCCATATTTATTGTTTGGGGTCTAATCAATTAATTAAGTTAGATCTATGATATCCAAGGAACCTATATCTAAAATTTCAAGTGTTTAGACCCAAAAGTGTAAGAGGAGTTTGGTAGGGTTCTCAAAAGTCAAATCGTTGAACTTTGACCCCCGAACAGCGAAATTTCTGGCGGAAACCCGATCACATCGATTTTTCCAAATCTCAGTAACCAGTATATTAAATTTCGAGTCTGTAGACTAAAAATTGACAGAGTTATCGCGTAGGGAAATGTACACAGACACACACAGACACGTTCACTTTTATAGAAATATATATATATATATATATATATATATATATATATATATATATATATATATCGTGCTCGATCATGGATGTAAGAGCTGAAGATACAATATTTATTTCGACACTATATATACATATTTCAAGGTTGTATCAGTGGTTTACTTGCGCTGAATCAACCATCAATTGTTGGAAAGAGTTAGCGCAAATTCATAAGTGACTTTGAAAGACTGAAACAATGCATTGTTCATCAATTCACCAGCAACGTTGAAAAACTGAAACAATGCATTGTTTCAGTTTTTCAAAGTCGCTGATGAATTTGCGCTGACTCTTTCCAACTTCGTATGGTTGATTCAGCGCAATGAAACCACTGGTACGGCATTGAAATATGTATATATAGTGTCGTTGTAAATATTGTACATATATATATATATATATATATATATATATATATATATATATATATATATATAATGAAATATTATTGTAGCATGTATTATTGTATCAGAGAATAGGTTTCCATTATTAGATAATAGTGATGTTATTGTATTTCTTCTTATTTATATTGTATCCGAAGAAATATATTGGAGCCTACATTTTTCATCTACATGTGTCAAACATGTTTGGTGCTGTTTCCGCTTGTAAATGCGTTACATTCCTGCCAGCATATTTCTATTTACATATATTACTTTGTTGCGATTCATCTGTTTATTCCGATGTTCGCAAATCGATTATGTTTGCTTGATCGATATTGTGTCTAATATTTGAACATGACGAGACATTATCGATAAACATTCGTGTTGTGTTGTTTTGAATCTGAATTTTTGTATCTGAAACGACAAGATACCGAAAACAACGATTTGCATAGAACTAACTCACACGTATTGCAATCACCCAAATAATGATTGAAAACGATATCGAAATTATGGTCGCAAGCTATAAAATATATAACGGAAATCGATTATAAAAATTCGGTAACACAAACTTTTATCATATGAAAAGCTAAGAGGCCGATTATTCATTTCAGGGCAAAGAGTTTTTTTTGTTTTGTTTTGTTTTGTTATTGTGAAGTTTTTTTTGGGTTTTTTAATTACATTTTTACCCCAAATAAGGCACATGGCCACTTTGATGTAGAGGACTACTATCAGGGACATAAGTCACAGGAGTATTACCTGGGGAGTTGGGTAGCAAGATGTCGGTTCACGTTACACTTGAACTTCTACATGTCAGTACAGTTGGGGAAGCAGGAACTCGGAAGGGAATTCCAAAGTTTAGCGGTTCTGGGGAAGAAACTACTTGAGTAGAAGGCTCACTTACATATACGGATCTCAACAGTAAAGGGGTGGGGTTTTATAGGCATATATTATATTTTCTTTTTCTGTGATTTTGTAATTAGAGGCCTTTAAATGCAATTTAGATCCACGCTGTGGTGACACATTATGTTATTATTAGCTATTATTAGCGAATGAAGAGCACCGAAGCTGCATATCAACAAGTTCTACTTCCCCATCACGCATCCCCTCCCATTGTCCCATCACCGTTCCCCGCAAAAAAAGTGTGATACTAAATAGCCGAGAAGGGTCAAGGATGATGGAAAGACCGAGGAGAGGGCGCTGACTAGACTTCCGCTGGGCAAGCGCAAAGAGAACTGGGACCTTGGGGTGGCTTAGTCAAGTATGAACCAATAGCTGCTTCCAATGAGAAATCGGTGATGAGGAGCTGTTGCGATTACGCAAATTTATTTGCAAATGCTATCAAAGGAGGTGGAGTGTGCTGGACGTCAAGGGAGACTTGTTGTCACTCAGCTTCCAGGGAACATCACGGGTTTTTCAATGAGATCTTTGATGATTTGTGTGAAAGCTCCACGTGAGCCAATAATAATAATAATAATAATAATAATAATAATAATAATAATAATAACAACATTAATAATTTTCAAATACCGCCCCTTCATTTTTTGTGAGTGTCACCACAAACGGATAACACACGTAATAATAAAAGTCAAAGTGAATGGAAAGCCCGAAAAGAGAAAGCACTAGTAAGACCTTCGCTTCATGAGAGCAATTAGAACTGGGACCTTGGGCAGGCTTATTGCTAGCCAAATTCACGAAAAGACAATTGGTCGCCATCAACTTAAAATCAATCGTAAGCTTCTGTTGCGCTAACGCAAATTCTTGGATGTGGAGAGTACTGGAAACCTGGGGAGACTGGTTGTCACTCAGACTTCAGGGAACACCACAAGCTGTTCTCAAAAAGCCATCTTCGATGACAACTACGCCTATTGAGTAAATAATAATAATAATAATAATAATAATAATAATAATAATAATAATAATAATAAAAACAACCACAACAACAAAAACAACAATAATAAATTACGTATAAAAGGTTAAGAGTAACTGGTTATCAGCGCAAAATCCATTGCCAAGAAAGGATAAAAGTATAATTTTACTAGAATTTCCTAGATTATACAGGTTGACCCCAAAAGAACAGAGGACATTCAATTATTATTCTGAGCACTTTACAGTCAACGGACAAAAAAAAAGGCCAACGACCCTAGTGTTTTGATGTGATGTTTTGAATATAATAAACTAGTTATGACCAAAGTTTCATTTCATTCGGACAAAAACGGGGCCTGGTTAGAGTTGGGCCCCGTTTTTGGGGGGTCACCTTGTATACTAAGTTGAGTTCAGTTGATTTGAATTTGACAAGTTTATTCAAATTTCTTAATGAATCAAATGCAAGTGACAACTGATTTCAATCGATAATAGATGATGCTAAACACACTCCCAATGTATGTTTTCTTTTCATCTGATGGCATTCACCATCGAAACTAAAGCAAATAGCAAAAGGTTAAGGCCACATCTGGGCTTTGACAAATTAATGAACTTATTGTAAAATATGAAAGTTCAAATGTCTCAGAAAGGAAAACGGAGGTTGATATCAATGTCAAGAAGAGCAACAAATGTGGAATATATATATATATATATATATATGTATATATATATATATATATATATATATATATATATATATATATACATGACACCTATTATGACTCCTTAAGGTTTATTGTTTTGGGCTAAAATCAAGTTATTAAGTAAGATACATGCCCATGAAACCTATATCTAAAATTTCAAGTTTTTAGACTCAAAATTGGCGGATGAATTTGGTAGAGTTCTCAAAGATAAAATCGTTGAACTTTGACGACTTAACAGCCTAATTTCTGGCCAAAAACCGATCAGAATGATTTTCTCTAATCTCAGTACCCTGCATATACCATTTTGAGTCTTTAGACGTAAAATTGACAAAGTTATTGCGTAGGGAAATGTACACACAGAGCCACTTTTCCTTTCATATATATCCATATATATATATATATGCGTGTGTGTGTGTGTGTGTGTGTGTGTGTGTGTATACTCCTCCAACATCTCACATTAAGTATTACAGTTTCCCAAACATAATATACACACACGAACACACACACACACATATATATACATGCATATATATATATATATATATATATATATATATATATATATATATATATATATATATATATATATTTAAATATGTATGAATAAAAGATCAATACAAAAATATATGAATGTTTCCTGTGTGTTGACGTGTAGGAATAAAAAAAGTCTTTTGAAAAAAACAAGAATGTTACCCTCAAAAGCACATATTTTCGACCGATCCTTCGGTCTTCCTCAGTGTGAATGATAGAAAACATGAGTGATCTGCGCGTATATATATATATATATATATATATATATATATATATATATATATATACATATATATAGATATATATATATATGTGTATAAGCGCAGAAGTAGCCGTCGTTGACTGGGTTCAAAAACAGCCTTCAGAAAATGGACTGTGATTGATGAAAGTATGATAGGTTATGAAAAGGAAGGGGTTGTAAAGAGATAGGTTTTGATACTCAAAAATGTTACCCTAAGCAAATTATGATTAAAGTAAGGTAATTTTCGTGAAAATATATTTTTATTTCAACTTTGTTTCCATTCGTAGCCAACAGTGACCAACAAAATGATGTTTCCTTACAAAGAAGAAATTTTATGTATATATAATAATATAAATATACAAGAAATAAATGTTACCATAGTCAATAAAAGTTACTTTTTATGGTCGAAAAGTTCATTGGTTTGTATTTTTAAGTAGTTAAATTTTTTATTTTTAATTCACGAACCGGTTTTAAAAGAAAATCAAAATGGCAGCGACTTTGAAATGGAGACCCCCGTTTTCAATTTGAAGGAGGGGCACCTGAGCATTCTGTGTTAACAATTTTAGAGAGTTCCGTCAACGTAAGGAATATTTATAAAAATATTTTAACGTTTGTCGTTATTTTGTGCTTGACGAATATTCGATTATTGGCATGTGTAGTTTATATAAAAATTCATTTAAGTAGTTATGCATCAAATTCGTTTTAATTTCGGTTCGCTGAAATTATTTCAAGTAAAGAGCATTAAAAACTATTTCAAAGTACTTTTAAAATAGAAAAGTGGATTTTAATATCTCTGTCAACGCGACCGATATATATACATATATATATATATATATATATATATATATATATATATATATATATATATATAACTACTTCATTTACTCACATAAAATTAATATACGAAAGTATAGATTTATGCGTAAACTTAAGGTATTTACTTCAAAAGTGACCAATACATAGGTAGAGCTAGTTAGTAATTTATAAAATATATATGGCGATTAAGCTACACTGAATATTCGGCGTTTCATCCACTCCAGGATTCGTCAGGCTTATGCGCGAATTCTATGGTTGTTTATCGTTTTTATATGGTCCTCTTCTATTGAGGATTTAGTTAGCCAATCAGCTTTCTAGTATCCACCGCGCCCCTTCCTATCAGCCAATGGGCATGCATTTTATCGGACAAAGCATCTGTTTTAAAACTAGGTTAGTGTTTTTTTTTATTGTTAGTTTATATATAAATATATATATGTGTACATACATGTATGCACATATATATACATACACATATATATATATATATATATATATATATATATATATATATATACATATATGGATACTAGCATAAGCCTGAGGAATCCTAGAGTGGATGAAACGCCGAATATTCAGTGTAGCTTAATCGCCATTTATATTTTATAAATTACTGTATATATATATATATATATATATATATATATATATATATATATATGATGAAAATAATGGAAATAGTATTCCAACAGAATAGAGAAATAAAAAGCAACACACCGTATTCCTCAGAGGAAGTCTCGAAATAAAGACGAAACGTTGATGAACACATAATACGGTTTGTTCCTTCTTATTTCTCTATCTCTCTTTCTCTGTATATATATATATATATATATATATATATATATATATATATATATATCAGTCGCGTTGACAGAGATATACAAATCCACTTTTCTGTTTTAAAAGTAAATACAATTTCCTCATTTAATTACCCGTGAGTCTGCAAGGGACTTCTATAAGCATAATTAATTTTTCTAATCATTTATAAACGAACTTTCCTAATTCAATGTTCAATATTTTTTTGGGGGGGGGTGTATTCTTGTTGGGTGATTATTTTCTTTTCGCTATTTCCCTGCTTTTCAATATTCTCGACGCTTTGCATAACATTTTCAGCTTCATTCACAGTACATCTCTATCTTTGGAACGGTCTTTACAAAACTACTCTGTCAAATTTTAATCTACAGCTTTGAAAAGTGATTGATACGGTATTCGGACTCTCGGAACAAATTTAGATTTAGTCAGAAACTAGCCGCAAGGGGTCAAATTTGAAAAAAATCGACCGTTGATATAAAGGGCGAAGAAATTAGTTTTATTTCAACTTTAAGCTGCGATATATAAATATTCATATCTGTACACAAAAATGGATGTATACACCAAGGAAACAAAACAATAATATAGATCTACTTGTTAAGGAGCATTATATTCTAAACACTGAAGTTTCATTGAGGCGCATGTCAAACCAGTGTGTATGCAATACAACTAAGCAAATATACATTTTCACGTGAAATGTCTTAAGCTTGTATATGCCTGTATTATTATCTCAGAAAGTAGTTATTCCTGCCAGAAAGCTAAAATGTAGATAAGAATTGTCTGTGTTATGAATATAATGACAGAACATAAATAGACTTGCACCGTTTTTTTCTATGTGATGTATGAAAAAATGAACATCGCTTATTATGTTTCAAAGCCAGATTTGAACCCTATAAAAGCAGGAAAGTATGCCGTGGGCAACTCCTTCCCAGGCAACAGTACTACATTTTAGGACGCATCTAGGTATTATACATGAAGTTGGTTGCATCGTGAGTGAAATACCTTCCGAAGAGGTAGACAGATCCGACACTTTTTCCAGTGACCTCGGCAAAGATTTAATGCATGCACACTACAGGCTGACCCATAAAAAACAGGGCCAAACTTTAATTAGGCCTCGTTTCTTAGTGTTTCGTATGAATGAAATGAATCTTTGGTCATAACTAGTTTATTATATTTAAAACATCACATCAAAACACTGGGATCTTTGGCCTTTTGTTCTCCGTTCAACAGCATATGTGTTAGATGGCCTCCATTTAGCGTTTGTTTTTTTTGGGGGGGGGGAGTAAGCCTGTATTACAGATCGAAAGTGAACTGACAATCATAATGTCTTTATACTTAAGTGTATTTTGGACTTGGTACTCGTAAATCCTGGTTTATTAAAAAAATATTTCATGATGACAAAATTCGGATTGCCGTAACATTGGTCTATGTCAGTATTAATTAGAACATCCCTGAAAGAATTAAAAGTAACTAAAAAAAATAATTTTAGTGATGGATTGGAGAAAAATCGAAAGAGAAAAACGGAGGAGACAAAAAGAGATTGAATACTAAATAGTCAAAACAACGTCAAAATACAACGGGAGGTAATTGACGATTTTCACGTCCAAAGAGCAGATATTAATGACCAATTAAACGAAAATAAAATTGAAGTAAAGACTAACAAAAATGATCAGAGAGACTAACAAACCGGATAACAGCCAATTAAATAAGAGTTTAACGAATAGGGACAACAGATCAACAACTCCCACTCCCCCTCCAATCGGTGCCGTACCTCCTGTTCCTGCTCCTCTCCGTCCTCTTTCGATCTCTCATTATGTCTGCTTCGTTTCCCGGGCCGATCACATTTTGTTGTACGCCATTTTGATGTCTGTAGAGAAAACACTCGGAAAATAATGGCCGCCAGATAAGAGACAAATCACAAATAAATTAGACTTGTTTACTAGTTTATTAGTTATTGATCCCAACTCTTACATCGCAATATATATATATACACATATATATATATATATGTGTGTGTGTGTGTGTGTGTATCGCCTAATGCTGTCTACCTCCTGTTCATTCCATCTCTCTCTCTGCTTTCTCTTTCTCTCTCTCTTCATATATATATATATATATAATTATTTTTGATTATTAGTTATTGATCAAAATTATAGAATCTCGATCACTCTCTTTCTCTTTCTGACTCTCTCTTTCTCTCCCTATCTCTCTCTCTCTTTATATATATATATATATATATATATATATATATATATATATATATATATATATGCATCCGTACATATCGCACATCTTTCCCTTTCCTTTTATTTAATATTTTTACTAAGTTGTTATCGATCTAAACTCTTCCATACTAATCGAAAACAACATTCTTATGAAGATATCGTTAAATCCGTTCTGTTTTGTTGTCACCTCTCTTACTCCATCTATTTTGCCTCATATATATATATATATATATATATATATATATATATATATATATATATATATATATATATATATATATACTAGGTGTATCCTGCCTCGCGTTGATGTGGCTCAATTTGGTGTGATGGAAAATTCTAATAAAAAGAGAAAATGCATGTTTCGTATATTCTTAGAACACAATCCATTCCAAAAAGTAAAAAAAAAAAAAGGCGAAATGAAAAAAAAAATAGTACTCTTGCAGAATCGGATTCGGATCCTCGGGAGTTACCGTCAATCATGGCTTGGGCTCGACCAACGTTCAGTGGATTAAGCCGAACGTTGTTAAAACGTTGAAACGCTAAATAGTTTGTTTTTATTATTGTATTCAAAAATTTGAGTTTTTAATTAATATTTGAGTGAGGAGGGGGGTTACTATACACAGATTCGAAAAAGTTGTCCAAAAACGAATAAATGAAAGCAACGGTAAGGTAAATTACGTTTCTACCTAACTGGATAAATTTTTAGTGTTTTTATTTAATGTAAAATGTTTAATCGGCTCGAAAAACTCAGTGTTTATCGGTGTATTTGAAAAAGACGAATGGTTGCGGACTGTTGAACACGTTAAGTTTGGGAAAATCAGTTGAACACTAAAAACCTATACAAAACAGTGTCAGGCACCTACTGATTATATGTTATCTGACATAGGGTGACATATTCGGTGGGTTTCTGACAATATTTTGTATAGTTTTTTTTAGTTTAAAATCATTTTCCCAAACTTAGCATCATCAGCAGTGTCTGCCACCATTTCTATTTTTCAAAAACACTGATAAACACTGTTTTTCGAGCCGACTAAACGTTACAGTAAATAAAACGGGTTTGTATTACTAAACACAGAAACGAAAAAGTCGCCGAAAAATAAATATAACAAAAAAATGTTATCAAAGCAAGATAAGTTACTTTTCTACCTAATTGGATAAGATTTTAGTGTTTTTATTTAGTGTAAAATGTTTAATCAGTCTGAAAATATGTAGTGTTTTTCCGTATATTTGAAAAATCAAATGGCGGCAGACTGTGTTGAACACGTTAAGTTTGGGAAAATGAATTAAATGTAAAAAAACTATACAAAAAACTGTCAGGAACTCACTCAATAAATGTTACCGTGACATAGGCAGACATGTATTTAGTGGTTTTAACAGTATTTGGTATAGTTTTTTTAGTTTTAACTCATTTTCCCAAATTTTACGTATCAAACACAGAGTCTGCTGCCCTTTGTAATTTTCAAATATAGCAGTAAACGCTGTGTTTTTCGAGCCGAATAAACAGTTTACATTAAAAAACTAAAAAATTATTAATTTTGGTAATAAAGTAACATATCTTGCCTTTGAGTATATTTGTTATACATTTTTTTATTGACAACTTTTTCGAATCTATATGTACAGTAGTACACACCCAATAAAAACACTAAAACTTATCCAATTAGGTAGAAAAGTAATTTATATTGCCATTAAAAATATTTACTTGCTATATATTTGTTTTTGTTGACAGCTTTTTCAAGTCTTTGTGCAAGTACAAACCCAAAGGGGGTATTTTTCGATCTAAGTTTATTTTTGGTACCGCGCTTAAATTTAAATTTCACGATATATATTGGGGGGGGTATTTTTTTACATTAGGTCCACCTCCACAATTTTCGACTCTGCTGAATAATAAAAGCTCATTTAAAATTTGCGGAGGCAAGTAGTTTTCGAGATATAAAGACTTGTACCATGCACTACAATTCATTGGTGTCATGAATAAACACTCTCGTCCTCCTCATATTAAGAACGGCTTTCGGAATAAACAACACATGCCTAACCACGTGTTTTAACCTTTCACCTGTCTTTCGTCTGTTAAAAATCAGCTTTTAGAATAAATACCACCATTCTCCCCATGTTAAGAACGGATTTCGGAATAAACAACCCCATCCTACCACTGTTAAACATTGTGGAGATGGACCTAATGTGAAAATTTACATTTTGTTTTTGTAATAAATTCTTAGTTGAAAGCACAGATTAGTGACAAAACACCATCCCCTCTGCTTGGTAAGAATGGCTAAAAAAATAACGGTTTTCTTGGTAGAAACTTTTCTGTATTTCACCCAACAATTTCTGGTGCTAATGCACTTACTGATCCGCGCTATTTTTAAATCGTATTTCCAAGTTTAATTAAAGTTTTATGATATGTTTTTTTATTCAATTGTAAGGTTAAAATACAGAATAGATACAAGCCACCCTCCTCTCCCCATTTTGAAAATGGCTTTTTTAAATAATAACGTCATTATTTCAGCACGGATCACTCTCTGCATGAGTACCTAATATTTTTATTAATTTATTTATTTCTTCATCGATTCTTATTTTTGTTTGTAACTATTCTGTGCTTTCAACTAACAATTTATTATTAAAAAAGATATCGTTAAATAATAAAATAAAAAGATATTGTGAAAGTTGAATTTAACTTGAAAAAAAACAACGTGAACGGCACGTTCGACATTGTAGCCGGAGGTTATTAGGCAATAAGGTCACGTTAGTCGGTTAATGGGTGCTAATGCACTTACTGATCCGCGCTATTTTTTAAATCGTATTTCCAAGTTTAATTAAAGTTTTATAGGTTTTTTGTTTAGTATTTTTAGATTAGGTCCACGTCCACAATTTTCTTTTAAATGACGACTTTTAAACGTTTCCGACTATGCTGAATACGGAAATCGCATTGAAATATTGCAGAAATAAGTAGTTATCGAGATATAAATAGTTGTCTTATGCATTGTATTCTTTGGCGGCCATCTTTTTTCACGCGTAGATTTGTTTATGACGTGCGTGCAGGTGCGTAAAAAAGATGGTCGCCAGAGATTACAATGCATTATACAACTTTTTATATCTCGATAACTACTTATTTCTACAAAATTTCAATGCGTTTTCCGTATTAAGCCCAGTCGAAAACTTATAAAAGTCGTCACTTAAAAGAAAATTGTGGAGGTGGACCTAATCTAAAAATTTACCGTTTTGTTATTCAATTGCAAGTTTAAAGTACAGAATAGGTACAAAACACCCTCCCCTCCTCATGTTAAGAATGGCTTTTTAAATAATAACGGTATTATTTCAGCACGGATCAATTAGTGCATAAGTACTCAATTTATTTAATAAAGAAAAAACATTCATATTTTCTGATGTAAAAACAACTTCTGTAAAAAAAAAAGAAAAAAAGTGTACTTTCAATTTTTATTAAAAAAACAAAACAGAAAACTCTGCTAAAAATGCAAAAAACAAAACATTAATCGGTACTCATGCAGAGAGTGATTCGTGCTGAAATAATAACTTATTATTTAAAAAGCCATTCTTAACATGGGGAGGGTGTTGTGTACCTATTCTGTACTTTAACCTTACAATTGAATAAAAACATTTGATAAAACTTTTATTAAACGTGGAAATACGATTTAAAAAATAGCGCGGATCACTCTCTGCATTAGCACAAAAAGTACAGAAAAGTTAGAAAACGTCCTCCCTCCTCATATTAAGAATGGCTTTCTAAATAATAACGTCATTATTTTAGCACGGTAGCTTCTCTGCATAAGTACCATGTTTTGTTTATTAAATTGTTAGGTGAAAGTACAGAATAGTTACAAAATACCGTCCCCATGTTAAGAATATCTTTCTAAATAACATTATTTCAGCACGGTATTTTCTATGCATAAGTACTATCTATTTCTGTTTATTAAATTGTAATGTGAAAGTATAGAATAGATGCAAAACGCCCTCCCTATGTAAAGAATAGCTTTTTAAATAATAACGGTATTATTTCAGCACGGTACCCACTCTGCATAAGAACTATCTTTTGTTTATTAAATTGTTAGGTGAAAGTATAAAATAGTTACAGAACACCCTCCCCTTCACATGCTAAGAATGGCTTTCTTGATAACATTTCAGTACTGTAACTTCTCCGCATGAATACTATCTTTTGTTTATTAAATTGTTAGGTGAAAGTATAGAATAGTTAGAAAACGCCCTCCCCATGTTAGGAATGGCTTTCTAAATAATGTTATTATTTTAGCACGGTACTTTCTCTGCATAAGTACCATGTTTTCTTTATTAAATTGTTAAGTGAAAGTACGGTACTCATGAAGAGAGTGATTCGTGCTGAAATAATAACGTTATTATTTAAAAAACCATTCTTAACATGGGGAGGGTGTTTTGTACCTAATCTGTACTTTAATCTTACACTTGAATAAAAAACATATAAAACTTTAATCAAACGTGGAAATAAGATTTAAAAAATAGCGCGCATCACTCTCTCCATTAGCACAAAATATTATTTAAGCACGTTACCACTCCGTAAATTTTCTTCGAAAAAAAACCCTCTACTTTCACCTAACAAATTATAGTTTTAATAATAAATGAGATCATATTTTCTTATATCGAAACAACTGTTTAAAAAAACAAAAACAAAAACAAAAAACACTTCGTCTTTTATGTTTCAACTCAACCTTCTTTGCATGAAATAAAAAGAAAAAAAAATTAAGTAAAAAATTTGGAACCTAAACAAATGAATTATGTTTTTTTGTACTTATCGAGTAAAAAGAAAATGAAATTTTCTAATTCGTCTCATCAAATCGGTGTGTATGAAATGAATTGACACGGAAGTTCAGTTCTACCAACAAAACAATTCCGCAGTATGGACTTACGAAAAATATTTTTATTTTATTTAATATTTTTATAATTTGCGGTGTTAATTATTTTAATAACATAGAAACATCCCTCAACTCTAAAGATGGGTTGTCTGAAAATTTCAAATTGTTTGGTAATGTAGAAATATAGTTTTATCGACTTTGAACTAACCAAGAATTATATATATATATATATATATATGTATATATATATATATATATATATATATATATATATATATATATATATATATATATATACTGACGACTACAATTCATCAGAATGGCTGAATCAAGCGAATTGCCGAAGGATAGACTATTTAGCTGTATCAAAGCACATCAGTGCGGTTTAATTAGCAGCCAAATCCAGCTGTGAATTATACCTACAATCACCTATTTGATAGTGACAGTTCAAGTATCTGTTTGATCAGCACTACGTACAGATATCTTTAAATGTCTTTGTATAACTATTTGGCCGCTTTGTATATAATTATATGGTCCCATTTTTGTTCGTTTATTAACAAACAAAAAGTTTCGCATTACGGTAAGCAAGCAGCAGGAGTAAAAAAAAAGGTATACAAGTAATGAAATATGTATACAAATAATGAAATATTTATACAAGTAACGAAATATGTATACAAGTAATGAAATATGTATGCAAATAATGAAAAATTTATACAAGTCACGAAATATGTATACAAGTAACGAAATATGTATACAAATAATGAAATATTTATACAAGTAACGAAATATGTATACAAGTAACGAAATATATATACAAGTAATGGAATGTGTATACAAGTAACAGAATAAGTATCCAGGAAATGAAATATGTATACAAATAATGAAATATTTATACAAGTAACGAAGTATGTATACAAGTAACGAAATATGTATACAAGTAACGAAATGTTTATACAAATAACAAAATATGTATACAAATAATGAAATATTTATACAAGTAATGGAATATGTATACAATTAACGAAATATTTATACAAATAACAAAATATGTATACAATTAATGAAATATGTATACAAGTAACGAAATATGTATACAAGTAACGAAATATTTATACAAGTAACGAAATATGTATACAAGTAACGAAATATTTATACAAATAACAAAATATGTATACAAATAATGAAATATGTATACAAGTAACGAAATATGTATACAAGTAACGAAATATTAATACAAGTAACAAAATATTTATACAAATAACAAAATATGTATACAAGAAATGAAATATGTATACAAGTAATATAATATATATATACAAGTAATGTAATATGTATACATGTAACGGAATATGTATACAAGTAAATAAATATTTATACAAGTAACGGAATATGCATACAGGTAACGGAATATGTATACAAGTAACGGAATATGCATACAAGTGATGAAATATGTATACAAGTAACGAATACATGTATACAAGTAACGAAATATTTATACAATAAAATCTGTTTACAAATACTGACATATGTATACAAATAATAAAATATATATACAAGTAATGAAATATATATATACAAGAAAGGAAATATGTATACAAATAATTATATATGAATAAAAGTAATGGAATATGTATACAAGAAATGAAATATATATACAAGTAACGAAATATATATATATATATATATATATATATATATATATATAAGTGAAAGTGTATGTGTGTGTATACATTTCCCTACGCAATAACTCTGCCAATTTTCAGCCTACAGACACGAAATTTAATATACAGGGTACTGAGATTTTCGAAAATCGATATGATTGGTTTTCAAACAGAAATTTGGCCATTAACGGGTCAGTGTTCAACGATTGACCTTTGAGAACTCTCCCAAACTCCTCCTACAATTTGGAGTCTAAACACGTGAAATTTTAGATGTAGGTTCCTTGGACATTGATATAACTTAATAATTTGATTTGAACCCAAAAAATAAAGGTTAAGGGGTCAAAAAAAGGTGTCAAAGTTAAAACAAATCACCTCTGCGGTCTCTTCAAAATTACCGAGACAATTTCTGGTCTAAATATTTGAAATTTTACATAAAACGTATTCAGAGATCGGGCAAGCTTTTTTTTGTTGAAAATTTTTAGTTACAAATATATAAATGTATGTATGTATGTTTGCATGTCTGCCTAAAACTTTCAATAAAGGTGACTGATTTTACCAAGATCAGCATCGTTTTGGAGTTCGACCTTTCATACGACAAATATCGAAAAATTGGCTAAAAACATTAATATCTTCCCCTTCAACTAGGCATTTTTCTACAGGGGGGTCACTTTTTCCGCCGATATTTTTGAAAGTTATCCTCTCCTTTTTATTGTCTAGCCTTAATTAAAAAAAAAATGTCCCTTCCGGTTTGGCGGTGGTCGTAATAGCATAGACGTTAGATTTTCACTCCATTCTTTTCCTCCTTCGCGTTACGGGTTCGAGCCTGCCTTCCGACTTCAACATTTTTTTTTGTTCAACAGACACATAAAAACACCCGGGCAACGCCTGGCCGAAATGCTAGTATATATAAGTTTCAAAATAGTATTAAAGAAACGAAATATGTTTACAAGTAATAAAATATGTATACACACCAGTAATAAAATATGTATACAAGTAAAAAAATATTTATAAACGTAATGAAATATGTATAAACAAAAATAATGATATACTTATAAAAATTATTAAATATGCATACAATAACGAAATATCTATATAAGTAATGAAAAACATAGACAAGTAATGAAATATGTATACAAGTAATAAACTATATATACAAATAATGAAATATATATACAAGTAATAAAATATGTATACAAGTAATAATATATATATATACAAATAATAAAATATGTATACAAATGAGGAAATATATATACAAGAAATAAAATATGTATACAAGTAATAAAATACGTATACAAGTAATAAAATATGAATACAAGTAATGAAATATGTGTACACTTTATAAAATATGTATAAACGAAATGAAATATGTACACAAGTAATAAGATATATATATATATATATATACAAGTAATAAAATATATATATATACAAATAATGAAATATGCATACAAATAATGAAATATGTATATAAGTAATAAAATATCTATACAAGTAATAAAATATGTATGCAACTAATAAAAAATGTATAAACGTAATTAATAAAATATGTATACAAATAATGAAATATGTGTACAATAATAGAATCTGTATACAACTAATGAAATATGTATACAAGTTATTAAATATGTATACAAATAATGAAATCTGTATACAAATAATGAAATTTATATACAAGTAATAAAATATGTATATACGTAATAAAATATGTATACAAATAATTAAATATTGATACAAATAATAAAATATTGATACAAGTAATAAAATATATATATACAAATAATAAAATATGTATACAAGTAATGAAATATGTATACAAATAATAAAATATGTATACAAGTAATAAAATATGTATACAACTAATAAAAAATGTATAAACATAATAAAATATGTATACAATAATGAAAATATTTATACAAGTTATAAAATATGTATACAAATAATAAAATATGTATACAAATAATGAAATATGTATACAAATAATGAAATCTGTATACAAGTAATGAAATATGTATACAAGTAATGAAATATGTATATAAATAATGAAATATGTAAATAAATAATGAAATATATATACAAGGAATTAAATATATATACAAATAATAAAATATGTATACAAGTAATAAAATATGTATAAAAGTAATAAAGTATATATACAAGTAATAAAATATTGATACAAGTGATAAAATATATATACAAATAATAAAATATGTATACAAATAATGAAATATGTACACAAGTAATAAAATATGTATACAAGTAAAAAATATGTAAAAAATAATGAAATATGTATACAAGTAATAATATGTGTATACAAGTAATAAAATATGTGTACAAATAATGAAATATGTATACAAATAATGAAATATGTATACAAGTAATAATATATGTATACAAATAATAAAATATGTATACAAATAATAAAATATGTATACAAATAATAAAATATGTATACAAATAATTAAATATGTATACAAGTAAAAAAATATGTATACTAATAATGACATACATATAAAAGTAATAAAATATGTATACAAATAATAAAATATGTATACAAATAATAAAATATGTATACAAGTGATAAAATATATATGCAAATAATAATATATATATACAAATAATAAAATATGTATACAAATAATAAAATATGTGTACAAATAATAATATATATGTACAAATAATAAAATATGTATATAAATAATAATATATATATACAAGGTATGAAATATGTATATAAATTATGAAATATACATACAAGATATAACATTATTATACAATTAATAAATATATGTATACAAGTAATAAAATATGTATACAAAAAATGAAATATATATACAAATAATAAAATATATCTATACAAATAATAAAATATGTATACAAATAATGAAATATGTATGAAAATAATAAAATATATATAAAAAGAATAAAATATATATACAAATAATAAAATATGTATACAAATAATGAAATATGTATAAAAATAATGCAATATATATACAAATAATAAAATATATATACAAATAATATATATATACAAATAATAAAATATGTATATGAATAATAAATATATATAAAAGTAATAAAATATGTATAAAAATAATAAAATATGTGTACAAATAATAAAATATATATACAAATAATGAGATATGTATAGAAGTAATGAAATATATGTATATAAGTAATGAAATATGTATACCAGTAATGAAATATATATACAACTAATAAAATATGCATATAAATAATTATATATATGTATGTATATATATATATTAATTTTATTTATTTATACAAACATTAATGTCTACATATGTGCATACATGTTTCTGTAATCACCCACGTTGGGGGATCACGTCTTCAGAACAAGAATTACCGTCGAATATATATATATATATATATATATATATATATATATATATATATATATATATATACAAATAATGAAATATAAATACAAGTAATTAAATATGTATAAACATACATATGTTGACACATATATTTATGAATAAATCTTCTGGATAAAATCGTGTAAAATTATACCAAAATATAAATGACAAATTACAAATGAGTAAAAATAGTTTTTTTATTTTTCGCTTTTAGCCTAATTCATGTATTTGCAATGAATGTCTCATCTCATCGAAGAAATATTATCAGAAACATAGATATGGATGATTATAAATTTCACATATAATAAGCATAGGAATGAAGAATTAAAATTGAAATTCTAGTGTAAAAAAGAATAATTCATTGTGGATTTAGATTACATTTAGATTAATGTTTAATACTTTCAGATTACAGCTTGTGTAATACTGAGTTAACGTAAAGTTCATATTAATATAAGTGCAAATATTACAGTTCGTGTAATACTAAGTAAGCATAAAGTCAATATAAATAAAAGTGTCAATATTACATTTTTTATAATACTATGTGAGCATAAAGTCCATATAAATAAAAGTGTAAATATTACATTTTGTGTAATTCCATGTAAGCATAAAGTCCATATAAATAAAAGTGTAAATATTACATTTTGTGTAATTCCATGTAAGCATAAAGTCCATATAAATAAAAGTGTAAATATTACATTTTGTGTAATTCCATGTAAGCATAAAGTCCATATAAATAAAAGTGTAAATATTACATTTTGTGTAATTCCATGTAAGCATAAAGTCCATATAAATAAAAGTGTAAATATTACATTTTGTGTAATTCCATGTAAGCATAAAGTCCATATAAATAAAAGTGTAAATATTACATTTTGTGTAATTCCATGTAAGCATAAAGTCCATATAAATAAAAGTGTCAATATTACATTTTGTATAATTCCATGTAAGCATAAAGTCCATATAAATAAAAGTGTCAATATTACATTTTGTATAATTCCATGTAAGCATAAAGTCCATATAAATAAAAGTGTCAATATTACATTTTGTGTAATTCCATGTAAGCATAAAGTCCATATAAATAAAAGTGTAAATATTACATTTTGTATAATTCCATGTAAGCATAAAGTCCATATAAATAAAAGTGTAAATATTACATTTTGTGTAATTCCATGTAAGCATAAAGTCCATATAAATAAAAGTGTAAATATTACATTTTGTATAATTCCATGTAAGCATAAAGTCCATATAAATAAAAGTGTAAATATTACATTTTCTATAATACTATGTAAGCATAAAGTCCATATAAATAAAAGTGTCAATATTACATTTTGTGTAATTCCATGTAAGCATAAAGTCCATATAAATAAAAGTGTCAATATTACATTTTGTATAATTCCATGTAAGCATAAAGTCCATATAAATAAAAGTGTAAATATTACATTTTGTATAATTCCATGTAAGCATAAAGTCCATATAAATAAAAGTGTAAATATTACATTTTGTATAATTCCATGTAAGCATAAAGTCCATATAAATAAAAGTGTCAATATTACATTTTGTGTAATTCCATGTAAGCATAAAGTCCATATAAATAAAAGTGTCAATATTACATTTTGTATAATTCCATGTAAGCATAAAGTCCATATAAATAAAAGTGTAAATATTACATTTTCTATAATACTATGTAAGCATAAAGTCCATATAAATAAAAGTGTCAATATTACATTTTGTGTAATTCCATGTAAGCATAAAGTCCATATAAATAAAAGTGTCAATATTACATTTTTATAATACTATGTAAGCATGAAGTCCATATAAATAAAAGTGTCAATATTACATTTGTGTAATTCTATGTAAGCATAAAGTCCATATAAATAAAAGTGTCAATATTACATTTTGTCTAATTCCTTGTAAGCATAAAGTCCATATAAATAAAAGTCTCAGTATTACATTTTGTGTATTATTATTTAAGCATAAAGTCCATATAAATAAAAGTGTCAATATTACATTATGTGTATTATTATTTAAGCATAAAGTCCATATAAATAAAAGTGTCAATATTACATTATGTGTATTATTATTTAAGCATAAAGTCCATATAAATAAAAGTGTCAATATTACATTATGTGTATTATTATTTAAGCATAAAGTCCATATAAATAAAAGTGTCAATATTACATTTTGTGTATTATTATTTAAGCATAAAGTCCATATAAATAAAAGTGTCAATATTACATTATGTGTATTATTATTTAAGCATAAAGCCATATAAATAAAAGTGTTAATATTACATTTTGTATAATTACATGTAAGCATAAAGTCCATATAAATAAAAGTGTCAATATTACATTCTGTATAATTACAGGTAAGCATAAAGTCCATATAAATAAAAGTGTCAATATTACATTTTGTATAATTACATGTAAGCATAAAGTCCATATAAATAAAAGTGTCAATATTACATTTTGTATAATTACAGGTAAGCATAAAGTCCATATAAATAAAAGTGTCAATATTACATTTTGTATAATTACATGTAAGCATAAAGTCCATATAAATAAAAGTGTCAATATTACATTTTGTATAATTACATGTAAGCATAAAGTCCATATAAATAAAAGTGTCAATATTACATTTTGTATAATTACATGTAAGCATAAAGTCCATATAAATAAAAGTGTCAATATTACATTTTGTATAATTACAGGTAAGCATAAAGTCCATATAAATAAAAGTGTCAATATTACATTTTGTATAATTACATGTAAGCATAAAGTCCATATAAATAAAAGTGTCGATGTTACATTTTGTGTAATACTGCCTTAACATAAAGTCCATATAAATAAAACATCAATAGTCATAAGACAATCCCAATCTAATTAAGAAGATGTATTAACAGACGTTTTAGTTTATTTTTGCTTTATGAAAAACATATTTGGTCATTTGTTTTGAAAGTTTTGCTGTAATTTTTATAATACGTAGCTATTTTCTGCCTTGACTTAATGCATATGCGGGGAAAATGTAATTGAATATAAGTTTAAAATTAAAAATGTTGCCGTGAAACTCTGCTTTAAACAGAAACATTCATTTCGCATGCGCCTCTGTTATATTAAAGAACCTACTGTTGATTATATATGTTTGACTTTTAAGCTTGCGTAGTAATAAAACTTCTGAAATACACTTGTGATGTTAGGCGGTGTAAGGTGTTAACTTTAGTAAAAATTGGTTGTTCCTTCTTTCATCGGATTATTTCAATTATCGATTATTTATATTGATCTAAAGTATTTCAATACAAACTCAATCTACGAACACTGCTAGTCGAATGAAGTGCGCTTGCGTGAAATTTCATACAAATCGACCCTACCGTTTTTGATTCCCCAGGGGACGCACTCACAAACACACAGACAACGTTCTTTTTATATAATAGCAGAGATTCGTATATTTATTCTCCATTGTCAAAGTAAAAATATTTCTGGGTTGATATGGGCTCATATTTTTCAGAAAATTCGTAAACATTTAGTAACAGGTTATTTTACAATTCAGAATTTTGGAGTTAAGGTATGATTTTTTTTTATTATTATTATTTAAAATAAATACATTTGTATTGTATTATTTGAATTTCTCGGACAATTGTTCTCATCCTGAGTGTTATTTGCAAAAAGTTTCGGTTCATATAATCTCCGATCTTTCTCCGGTGTAAATTTGCCATATTTTTTACAGGATAAAAAGAGGAGGCTAGCTCTTCGCTCTAAGGTTTCGTATTTTTTGGATCTACCTGACAGAAAGTTCACACCAAGTTTAAAGTCAATTGAGATACTGGAGGGTATTATTTATAACTTATTATGATAATTTTAAAAGTAAATCCATTAGCCAATTGCAAGAAGACGAAGATAGCTAGTTTTAAGAATGCTTAAACTCGTGAGTCGCTCGTATTATCCGTTTAAAATTTCTTTAACGAGACCTACATTTTTTACCCCTAGCATTTCTTGATAATTCAATTGACTTCATTTTACCACACACACACACACACACACACACACACACGCACACACACACACACACACATATATATATATATATATACTAGCATTTCAGCCCGGCGTTCCCCGGGTGTTTGGAGGTGTATGTTGAGCAAAAAAAAAAAAAGCAAAAAAAACAGCGGTAAACTTTTTTTTTAATTCGACCGATATTCTGACCCCTTAACATTTATTGTTTAGGGCTGAATAAAGTTATTATTATCCATGTCCTAGGAATCCATATCTAATATTTCAAGTGTTTAGACTCAAAATTGGAGGAGGAGTTTGGTAGAGTTTTCAAGGCAAAATCATTTACTTTTGACCCCTTAACAGCCAAATTTCTGGCCGAAAACCGATCACAAATTTTTCCCAAATCTCAGTACCCTGTATATCAAATTTCGAGTCGGTAGACTTAAAATTGACAGAGTTATTGCGTAGGGAAATGTACACACACAGACACACACAGACACGTTCACTTATATATATATATTCATATGTATATATATATATATATATATATTGTATGCATGTGTATGTGCAGAAAGAGAGAGAGTGAGAGAGAGAGCGAGAGCGTAACGTATAAAGAGAGAAAGAGAGAAAAGAAGGGGAATATGTGTTTAAGGACAGGAAACACATCCTAATAATATTAGCATTCTTGTTTTCACAGGGCCGATTTTTAATGTGAGGAATGAAGAGAAAATGGGGGCCAACTCCCCGGGGAGTAGGGAAGCTGGATAGTGAAAATTGGTATGAAGAGTTATCCCTACATTGACCAAGGTCTTATATGCGGGGTTTACCTCACATATGGTCTTTGCTTGCAGTATCTGATTGACAGATACTACACTTTGATCTTGGCCAAAAGGCCCAGAAAAGGGTATGTATTTGCTCCCCCACCGAGCAAATTAGGCACATGGCCTATTTTTAATGTGAGCAGTGAATGGGAAATGGGGACCAACTCCCCGGGGAGTAGGGGAGCTGGATAGTGACAATTGGTATGAAGGGTTTTCCCTACATTGACCAAGGTCTTATATGTGGGGTTGTATTTTTTTGCTCCCCCAACGAGAAAATTAGGCACAAGGCCGATTTTGTATGTGAGGAGTGAAGGGGAAATGGGGACCAGCTCCTCGGGGAGTAGAGGAGCTGGATAGTTACAATTGGTATGAAGGGTTGACCCTACATTAACCAAGGTCTTATATGTGGGGTTGCCTCCACATATGGTCTTTGCTTGCAGTATCTGCCGGAACAGATACCACACTTTGAGGTATTTATTTGCTCCCCCACTAAGCAAATTAGGCACAAAGCCGATTTTTAAAGTGAGGAGTGAAGGGGAAATGGGGACCAGCTTCCCGGGGAGTAGGGGAGCTGGATAGTGACAATTGGCATGAAAGGTTGCCCCTACAGTGACCAAGGTCTTATATGTGGGGTTTCCCCCACATATGGTCTTTGCTTGCAGTATCTGTCGGAACAGATGCCACACTTTGATCTTGGCCCGAAGGCCAAGAAAAGCTTAAAAAACTAAGAACAACAATGCTTAACAACAGACCTTTGATCTTAACCAAAAAGGCCAAGCACAAAAGTGTTATGGACAGACTGACAGACCGACCGACTCACTGACCGACGCAGTGAGACTTATAGAGTTTCTTGCACGCGACTAAAAAATAAAAAGGTCATCAACTAGCATTGTATACTATTCACGCCATCTGATCGTTTGATATTCTTTACTGCTGTGCCCGTATGTGACATTTATATTTGTTAACTCTTACTTAATTCTCATGGAAAGTAATGTTGGTCTGGACGTAATATCCTACCAAATAACATCTAAGCTGATTAATATCGTATATGATGGAAAGGCATTTCGGAAAGAAAGATGTGAGATACGAAGATGATAAGAAATATTTAAATGGGGGTGTCTTCAAGAACGGAGCAACAAATGGACAAAGCAGTCACTGTATAGATACGTATGGTTAAGGTAAAAAGACTGTCAAGATGAAAAGAATGCGGATGTGACGGAGTTCAGGGATACTGGACTTCAAACTTTTCAGGTCTTTATCCACTTCTAACGACAATGATGGATGACTGTTTGAAAATATATAGCTTCCTGGAATAACTGACAAAAGGCACTGGCGTCTTGATCATCTATAATATAAATCTCATCGATCTGTTTAAATGTATGTATGTATGTATGTATGTTTGCCTGCAACTTTCGATAGAAGCGACAGATTTTTACGAGATTGGAATCGTTTTAAAGTTCGACCCTTCGGACGATAAGTATCGGAAAACTGGCTAAATTCCTTCACTTTGAACTGGAAACTCTTCTACAGGGAGGCGTCGCTTTTTTCGCCGATATTTTCGAAAATCATCTCCTCTTTTGGATTAACTAGCCTTAATCTGAACCTTCAGCACTTCCGTTTTGTCGATGGACGCAACAGCAATGATATCACTTTTAATTTCACGTTATTTACCTCCTTCGCGGTATGGGTTCGGCTTGCCTGCCTACCACCACATTTTCTTTTTTCTTTCTTTTTTGTGGGAGGGGAAGGGGGGTTATTACATACCTCCAAACACCCGGGAAACGCCGGGCACCCAGACCAGTAAAAAATGAATAGGGGTGATGTAAATATTAGACCAAGCCCTTGTAAAAACTTTCCATTAGCATATTATCTGAAAGTATCTATCATTATCTCGATCACAAGGGTTTGCTGCAATAAGAACATGAATGCTGCCGAAATAGATCACGTTCGTATTGTTATCCATTTGACCACCGTCACCTAACAAATTCGATAAAAGCATAATATGACGTAATATATGACGTCTACTGTGACCAAAATAAACAAGCAAACAAACAAATTAACAGACACCAGATTTATATATATATATATATAGTCATCCACATACAGTACTGTTTCGCTGTTTCACAGCTCATCAGTGCGGCTAGACAGGCAACTACCTCAAGCCAGGATTGAAACCCGACCGTTTGTACGGCAGTCAAGGCTCCTAACCATTACGCTATTGGCGGCTGCTAGAACGAGTAGTGAGTTTAACGATGTTTTGATATCGTTCGAAATACCTCCGCTCGATTTGTTTATACAAAGAGCGTCGCTTATATGCTAATGGTAATTCGTGTTTCACTTCTCAATATGCTCAACTCAAGGTGAGGAGCACTATAGTCATCCACATACAGTACTGTTTCGCTGTTTCACAGCTCATCAGTGCGGCTAGACAGGCAACTACCTCAAGCCAGGATTGAAACCCGACCGTTTGTACGGCAGTCAAACTGTTAATATATTACAGGGTGTCTGTATAGTAACCTGTAACACTGTATAATAACTTTACGGACACCCTGTATAAATATATATATATACATATACATATGTATATGTATATATATATATGTATATGTATATATATATACATATACATATATATATATATATATATATATATATATATATATATATATATATATATATATATATATAGTTACAGCTCAAAGTTCTATGAAAGTGTAATGAAACAAAGAAATTGTAAGCATTGACCTGGGAAAAATGCATAGCATACTTAAATAACTCCTACTTAACACATACATTCAGAGTTAATTGAATACCATATGATATTAAGGGTGAAAGCTATGCAGGAAAGCCTTCAAATTAGTATTAAAAAAGCTTCAGTGAATAAATCGATATATGTACATGACTTTGATTTAAAATAAAAGCAAAATTCAAACTCCATAGAGTGTCTTGTATGCGGGACAAAATGTTTCTTCGAATAAGCCGTTCAAGTGAAAATCAACTTCTAGTGGATAAAATGAGTCTAAGTAATTGGAAATGCAAATCTAATAAACTTTTCATGGGTAAAGTTAGATTATGAGAAGACACTTAACCATGCGTCTATTAATGGATACTGAACTTCTTGGAATTTTTTTGAATTAGCCCTCAACATATGAACATATATAAAGAATAGCATTGAGAATTAATCAACCAATTTAACTTCCAGAAAAAAAATAGTTGCATTAGACAAAGTTAAAATTAAAAGGAGGATTTTCCAGGGCGACGGATTTGCTAATTGTCACCAGCTTAACTCCACTGACACTTCTTCTATGTGGCGTGAAAGCAGAGTATAAACCTAGAAAAGGACTTCCTACAGTCAACGATCTATTATTAAAGGATGACCCTAAAGGTTTTAGAAGGAATGAGAACCAGTTTGCTTAGTAATGATAAAAGGATGGAATTTCGCATTACAATTGTGCTATTCTTGTGATGAAAACAAGCAAGCCCGTCACTCAGTCTACCTTGAACTTTCAACAA
Source organism: Euprymna scolopes (assembly GCF_053919585.1). Lineage (NCBI taxonomy): Eukaryota > Metazoa > Mollusca > Cephalopoda > Sepiida > Sepiolidae > Euprymna > Euprymna scolopes. The sequence goes on along the minus strand of NC_136512.1, from coordinate 22,012,565 downwards.
CAGATCCGATCATGAATTCTGTCGGTGGGAGAGGCTACAAATACTTGGGGATACTGAAAGCCGATATGATTAAGAACATGGTAATAAAAAAACAGGTCACAGTCGAGAACAACAGAAGATTAAGTGTTATTCTTGAATCGCATATCCACCGTCGGAATAAAATACATACCATCAATGCCAGCGGCGTAACTATCATTTGATATATCGCTTGCATGCTTGACTGGAATATAGATGAAATAAGCCGTTTGGACGCAAAACTCGTAAAATGCTTACCCTTTATGGGACGTTTTCTTTAGTTAAAATGTATAAGTCGATTTTTCTACCTAGAAAAGAAGATAATCGAGGCTTACTTAGTGCTAAAGATGCGATAAATATAAAAGAAGGAAAACTGACAAAATGTATTTCTGAAAAGAAATAAACGTCTTCCTCATGAAGTGAAAATGAAAAAAATGGTGTGTGAAAATAGCACGAGATGCAAGAGAGCGGGAAGGGGGAATTATTTGGAAACAAACTACACCAATATTTGTAAGAGTAATGAATTTACAGTTAATGACAGCTGGGATTGGTTAGTTAGGGTGAATTTAAAAGATCCACTGAGTACTTTAATGGCAGCCCAGGCACAAGCCACTTATACGATGTCAATGAAATACCACATCGATAAAACTGCAGAATCACCGAACACAGATTGTGCAACGAAAGAAAAGAAACATCAGCGAATGTTATAACAGCATGTCTTATGCTAGCTCAAGATCAATATAAAAAATGGAGACACGACACAGTCGCTCAGGTCCGACACTGAAATATATGCAAGCTGTATGAATTAGACCACAATGAGAAGTCGTCTGAGCATGAAACTCTTTTGAGACATGCACATACAAATTGATAATGTGCTGGAACTTTCCAACTGTGATATAGTTTTTTTTTCTAAAAATGCAAAAGGAAACTGCTAAATAATTGACATAGGATGCCCTTTCAATACCAGAATGCAAGAGTAAGAACAGAAATAGATAAATAAATATAAAGTTCTTACATGGGAATAAGTTAGATTATGGAAATGTAAAGAAGTCACCGTGATCCGATTCTTACAAGAACGAATGATACTATAACGAAAAGTCATCATAAATGACTCAATCAGATTGACGAGACAATTTCTTTTCCAATGTTGGAAAAAGATTGCTAATAAGAACGGCGAAAATGTTAAGGTACGGCTTGAATGTCTAAAGCATAAGTAATTGTCCTGAAGGTTAAAGAAATGAAAAATCCAACTAAAACACCTAAATGGTCCTGGATATGACCTTAAACTATATCCGATAGTGAGGCCCCAGCTTGCAGGCCTTAGGGAGTGTGGAGCCACCCTTTAATTGCCATTGCTCCCAGGTCCACTCTGACCCGGAGTGGTAGCACCTGTTAGCGTCCCAACTATGGGTTAAATAGAATACGACTTAAAAAACAAATATACTATATTAAAAAATCGTTCTTTAAAATCACCAGATTCGGCATTAAATAATCTGGAAAGGGTTGATATGCCGTAAAACAAAACAACCAAACCAAGCCAAAACACTAAATTTTGATACTACTACTAAAAAAAATGTTGATACTACTACTAAACACAAACTGCGAATGCTTAATACAATAAAGGCATTAACTCAAAGGAAATTAATCTTAAAAAAATCTTAGACTGCCCTTCCGCTAAATTTGACAGCACCCACCTTAGTATTTAGGATGAACCTAAAGTAGTAATGTTTGTTGAAGCGTAAGAGGCAAACTTCGAAGCTATGTAAATCAAGAAGGAAAACAGTTTGAGCACTTGCGTTGATAAATAACATTCAATTTTCATTAATATAATTGCCTTATTATATATAATTGTACGCATACGTGATCTCTAAATAAATGATCTTTTTTCACTGTCTACCTTTTTGGCTTACCCAGTATATAACTTAAATTTGGGATAAAAAAAAGATAACGAAACAATAAATGAAAATCATTAATTAGAACTACTCTTTAAAGGTGATGAGAGTACTAAAGCCATGCACAGGGTTGCTCCCACCCCATTCTAAGGGAAGAACGCTGGTAAGTGCCAAGAAAAAATCAGTGGTGACTGACTGCTGCCTAAACACTAAATAATTTGCAATGTTTCCTGTACGATTGCTTTCTTGCGATGGTAGACTAGGACGCAAGCTCTATTTTGATTTGAAAAAAAATACAGTCTCATCGGAAAATTCGACACTTCGTAGCGGAACAAAAATTAACAAAAAGATTTCTCTTTCTTCGATCGATGGCAAAGAGTAGATTTATCCCACTATAAAAAGAAACGATATTATATTTTGGCTCTAACAAGACGGAAATATTGGGAAACCTTATGCCATTCAGTTTATCTAGAATGCTATAGGTTATTATTAGTGCGCAGTCATTGATAATGACTTCTGTGAAATTTTTAAGAGTACATAATGATAATGTCACCGGTATGAATATGTCTGGACTTAGAATAGTGTTTTTATTGTATTCCCTGATGAAAAACACAAAGAACCGTAGACAGTTTCTCTTGTTTTCTTTCCGTGACTAAAACTAAACGCAAACGACTATAGATTGAAGCTCAGTTAGACACATGCCATAGAAATTACGATACAACAGAGATAGACTATCGATATCATTTCTCTGATACAGAGGTTCGAAGAAGAATAAAGAGTCGTCAACTTCTAGATTTCAGAGCAGATCTGGCAACAATGCAATTTTAGGAGAGAGAAGCCGTCGGAACGTTACGTTAAAGGGAACATTCGAAAGGAAAAGGGTAAACAAAAGAAGAAACAATGTTTATAAAAAGGTGCTGGACCGAAACATTTAATTAATTATTAAAGATTGACATTCACAATGCGAATTTATTATTTGTATTAAACTATTTGAATACTGTCGAGGAAGAAAAGGTGCTCTGGACACCTGCTCCCCAAATGTGGCGACAGTACATTTTAGGATGTATTTGGCTCCTCGATAAAAGTCGATTAAAAATTCGAGTACTAAAATCAAAAGGTTTGTGGAGACCGTTAACAAAGTCCATCTAATACGAACTACGCAAGACATTTTAGAACGTTTACTGCTTTTCTCGAATGCAATATTATTTATATGGGATTGAAGGGTTCTAATATATATATATATATATATATATATATATATATATATATATATATATATATATATATACATGTTGTTTGTTTTCGTTTTAGCGATATGTTTTGAATGAATTCAATTATTTACGAAAGCGCCTTTTTACCTAAATGCGAACTGGGAATAATTTTCCCTTTAACCAATTTGGTACCCCCACATGGGGAGCGGTATATATATATTATTTTTAAAATGTAATTATCCACTATATATATATATATATATATATATATATATATATATGCATATATATATATATATATATATATATATATATATATATATATATATATGCATATATATATATATAAATGAAGCCATTTTTCCAGCTGGCAACAGATTTTATGTAAGCCTTCCATTCCAGGTCAGAAATGAAAGTCAGTGCCAGAAGCTTGTCGAAGCAAGGTGCTTCCTCGATATAAGAGCCATGCATTTTAATTGGGAAATTAAACTCTACCCAAGTTTCACCTTTGTTGATGCTGTTTCACTCACTATTTAACACTTATTAATCCTTATACTAATGTGGCCTCAGAGTCTTGGTAAGCCTAGACCTCCGCGTAAAACACAATAACGGTAAATCTTTAAAGATGCGCCCTCGCAAATTTATTAGAAGCTCGGCCCGTCGGAACGTCGGCTAATTGGTCACAAGATACATCGGTCAGTCTAATAATTCGTCATTCGACATGCATATTGAGCAGGCGCATCTAACGGATATTCGTGTTTTAATTACGATGTCAAACGCAGCCTCGGATGTTATTTTTGCTAATAATCTTCAGGAATTACAATATCTGACATTTCTGCAAATTTGATCTTCTGGACCTAAACGGCAAAAAATAAATAAATAAATAAATAAAATAAATAAATAAATAAAAAGAAACGGATTGGTACAGCTGCGGTTCTCCAATTAAATTCTCTGAATACGAAAACGACATTTCTGCTAACAATTTGGGAATTGGGGAACGTTTCCAAAGTGATCCCGCGAATTATTGACAAATCAGTTCATTCTAAATTTAAAAGAAGGAAATAAAGAATAATGAAAGTAAACAACCCAAAGGAACCGAAAGTGTAAAACTTATCTCGCAAAAACAAAACAAGTAAGAAACATATGATAAAAATAAATAATAATTAAATAAAAAAAATAAAAAAATGAAAATGAAACAATATATATATACATATATATATATGCATCCGTCTAGCCTGACACCACAGGAAATAGCTGAGAAGTATAGAGGAGGATGAGAAAGACTGCCGAAGGAGAGCACCAACCAAACCTCCACTGAATGAGTACGAAAAAGTCTGACAACAAATGCTGCGTAAAACTAATGCTCGCTGCCAGCGAGAAATATATATTACATGCTTTTTTGATTAAGGAGAATAATTTGCAATGATTATCGGAACAGATGGAGGATGGCCGAAAATTGGGGAACATTATTTTATTCACTTCAAAAACACACACACACACACATACAATTGTGCATTACTGGCATGTAGAGAAACGTAATAAAAAGAGGAAGAGGACACAGTACTCTATCATTTGTCTAAATTTAACTTAAAATATTGTGTTGCTAGTGTATTTATTATCTCACTTGGAGTCTACTCTGAGATGATGGGATTCTAATTGAGAATGCAACCTCCCTTCGGTTACATCAGAATCAGCGGTGAAAACGTTTCTTGCTGCGTTTGCATAGTCCTCTTTCTGGTGTAGGAGTGAATAAAATGTCCTAAGTTATATGATAATTACCAGCAAGGAGATTGTAGGTTAAAATCAGATAACCCCGTAATCCCCATTGCGTAAGAGAAAAAAGCAGATCAACCCTACAGCATTCGAAAAGCCAGTATTTGTACTGTCTCCAAATATTAGATATTGGGAAGACACCTTGATATCATACTCTGCAAGTTGTCTGACGAGGGCAGCATAAACGAGGAAGAGATATTCCAAGAGCTAGTTTGCCGAAAGAACGTAGCCAAATAAATTAAGAAAATCAAGGAGTACGGAAAGACCGAGAGGAAGAAAGCGCTAGCCAGACTATCTCTAGTTTAGTTGCAAAGAGGACTGGGACATTGGGGAGGCTTATTGCCACCTAAATTCCAGTAAAGACAAATGGTTACTCCAAGGGGAAATCAATGGTTAGCGACTGCTGCGATTACGCAAATTCTTCTGTAAAACGTATCGAAAGTGGTGGAGAGTACTGGAAATCTGAGGAGACTTGCTGTCACTCAGACACCATAGAACACCACAGGTTGTTCACAAAGAGCACTCTTTGATGATGGCTTGTGTAACTTCTACTAATGAGTAAATAATAATAATAATAATAATAATAATAATAATAATAATAATAATAATAATAATAATAATATGAACCTTGGGGAGGTTTATTGCCACTCAAATTCCAGTAAAGACCAATGGACGCTGCTAACGAGAAATCAATGGCAAGCAGCTGTTGCGATAATGCAAATTCATTTGCAAATGTTATCGAAAGAAGTGGAGAGTACTGGAAAATCCGGGGAGATTTGTTGTCACTCAGCTTCCAGGGAACACCGGAGATGAAGCGAGATCGTTGATGACCTGTTTCAAAGCTCCTGGCGTGCCAATAATAATAATAATAATAATAATAATAATAATAATAATAATAATAATAATAATAATAACCAGAAGTTTTACTCGGGGCCAATGCGCAAAATAAATTGTTAACGTCAAGAACTGTAAAAATATGATAATAATAATAATAATAATAATAATAATAATAATAATAATAGTAGTGATAGTAGTAGTAGTAGTAGTAGTAGTAGTAGTTTTAGACTTTTTCTCGGGGCAAAGGCTGTATAGAAATCATTCACGCAATCAAGAGGCAAAACCATTAAAAGGCAAGGAATCCCATTGGAGAGCGAACAGAAGTTGCAACAAATAAAAAATTAAAAAAAACAAACCCGAAAGCCGATGAAGTCAAAAGAGCAGCTGCAGAAGAAATATTTACAATTTTGGCCTCTGATTCCAAAAATATTTTTCAATTTATTCTATGATGTCCCTACCGTAAAAATATGCCAGTAACCATTGCTGGTATTTCCAGGTGGTTTTGAACGGGCTGTATTAAAGCGAATACAAAAACGCATTCAAAACAAAATAATTTAAACATCCAATCAATTTTTAGAAGTGGGCTGTTTAAGTCTTTTAAAATCCATAATCATATATATTTACTATTTGTCATACACGTTCCTGGACGGGTCGAATATAATAAGATACTCATGCTACCGTAAATAAACGCATTTAATAAAAACACATACAAAACGATAGAAAGAAAGAAATACGTTCCGTGCTCCTAAAATTTATCTGTCATCGGGGACCATTGTCTGGTGGAGGCAGATCACAACATACTAGCTATTCTCTTAATATGGTAGGAAACGTTTCTGTTTCATTTTGAAGTTGCATTCTGTAAGATCTGCACGTTTTTCAGGAAAAGTTAATATACTGATTTACGCTGACGTGTGCGTGCAATTACGTAATGGGTGGAAGTAAACATGGCAATGGGAAATATATTCATCATATGAATCGTCTATATTATGCAATCTTTCATACTGTATGCAATAATAATGTATGTTTAAAGAGACCAAAATGTGGAGCGTCATTAATTATTGCAAAAGAACTGCACTACTAAGAAATATGAAGACGGAAAACTGCATGTTGCTGAAATTGTTATCACTGCGAACGTATTGCAATGTTTCAATACACCTATGGCATTTGTTGTAGAGAGGAATTACTTCCACGGATCGCAGACAAATAAAACATACAAAAATTTCTAAACGCTTACACTGTGTTAGTCCAAAGAATTTTTTTTCTAACGCCAATTTTGCTTACGTGCTCATAATTCCTTGTGGGCAATTTATTTCTTTTCCTCCCTCCTAGTACTCTCCTGACTCAGGGAAGGTATAGCATACGTAGTATGGCGTCCTTTTATTTCAGTTTTACGTGGATGAAGACGTCGTTTTGTCTATTCTGGAGTGTTCAATCACCAAAGCTGACTATAGTAGTTATACTTTTATTATTTATGTATTGTTATTTTTTCTAGTTGGATGAAAGAAGATGGAGAAGAAGTGGTAATGTGAAAGAGAAATGTAAAAACATTCTCATTAGTTTTTTTTTTCATAACACACGTTTTTAAAAAACATTATTTATAGAGATGTAAATAAAATTAAAGTTTATTTTTTATTGTCTCATGATAGCACAAGAAATGTTAAAACTAATTTTTTTTTTTAAATCATTTCCATATGGTTTCGTATTTCGTTTCATGTTTACTGACTTCCATTCCATATTTAGGTAAACAGAGTCTACTTCTGGCGTCTTTCCAACACAAGAATTCATCTACTCTGGTGGAGTATCCAGCTTAGTGTTGTTTCTATCGGAAACACCACTTAGAGAAGATGCACTGTTCCTCTTATAAGCTGATGTATTTTGTTATTTTCGTTATCATAAATTTGGATGGGGTTATTATTTTATTTACAATTTATTACTCTTTCAATCTTGTAACTAATTAGCTAATGTAATATCTTAATTGGCGAAGAGGTTTGGTAGAGTGTTCAAAGGTCAAATCGTTAAAAGCCAACTTTCTGACCAAAAACCGATAAAAAATATTTTCTCAAATCTCAATACCCTATATGTCAAGTCTGAAAATTGACAGAGTAGTTTTGTAGGGAAATATATACAGAGAGACACACACATACACACGCAGACAGATAATTTTACTGTATAAATATGTAGATAAAAATGTGTATCAAATGTACCAGGGTCCTAATATTTATCGATGCATATGACTAAACAATCGTTATTTATATAAATAAATAAGAAATGTTTAATCTCGTCTTTAGAAAACGGTGGGTCAGTCGCTCCTTTTTTTTTAAACGGTGGTCACCACTTATCAAGGCCCGGAAGCCACTCAGGGATAAGGGTTATTTCAAATACAGTACGTTAGTGTGGAGATTTGATGAGGTGTTTACTTAAGGGGGAGGGTTCATTAGGAATTTGTTAACATTGGACTTGAAGACATCCAAGTTGTAGTCCGGTGGGAAGCAGGCAGACGGAACACAGTTCACCAGGCGTGCAGTTCTAAGAAAGAAGTTTTGTTCATGGAATCCCCGTTTTGATTTAGGCACAGATATAGATTGAGGGAAATTTTTCACAGTGGATTCAGCTATACGGGTGTTTTTCGTGAAGAGATTGGAGTTCAGACGAGCACCTGCCATGGAAATAACGATAAAACAAGGATAGGCTCCCAACGTCTCTTCTGTGGGAGAGAGGTTGCAGGGTAGAGAAAAGGGCATCCCCCACTAAGCCACGAAGTCTATTTTGTACTCTGTCAAGGCAGGATAGGCTGTTTTTAGCAGCTCCTGCCCAGATGTGGCAACAGTATTCCATCCTTGTTTATTATACTTTTCTTTTTCTCTCCTCGTACTTTGGAATTCCTTCTGTGTAACCTGCTATTCTGTCTGTAATAATATGCAGGAATTTAAGTGTAATATTTAAAGTCATCTCGCTGGTCAACTCCTTATTTAGTGTCTCTATATGGATGGTACCTAATTTAATGTACTTTCTGTGGCAGTATGCCTTTTTGGGGTTGAATCTGATTTAAGTACAAAAAGATAAATGTAGAAGGTGCTTTCAATAAGTTCACAGAATTCTTCGTAGAGGCATTTAAAATTGTCAGAGACGGTACTCTTGCATAATTTGACCCGAATTCTCGTGAATTCCCGTCAAGCATGGATCGGGCGAGACCGGCTATCATCGGTGTCAGCCGGGCGTCGTAATAGATGCAGACTAACGAAAATAACAAAACAAACTTAAAAAATACAAATCAAATAATAAAAAATAACAAAAAAAACTTGAAAATTGAAAATATGTTTATTTTATTTTGGTATTTAATTTTTTTTCTTTTCTTTTTGTTTTGCAACATATTTATCAACAGAAAGTTTGTTTTTTTTATCCAAGAAAATATTTTTTAACCGTATAAGTGTTAGGTCTAATTACAAGTTTTTTTTGTTTTTGTTGTAACCGTATTTTTTCCTTGTTTTTTTTTATTTTAGAGCCTTGTTATTCAGTCAAGTTCTTTTGGCGGCACTGCTCATTTGTACATCTCCAGGAGAAACCATCCTTTACACACGATCTTGTTTTAAAGTAAACATTTGTGTTTGCAATTAATGCACCTTATTTGGGGGGGGGCAGCAATTTTCTCTCCTGACAATATGAGATTTTCTGCATCGATGTTTTTCTTTTTCTAACATGTATAGAGTTATTTTCTTGACTGTCATTTTTCTGTTTGGCGAGTTTGAAAATATATGTTTTTGTCAGCTTTTGTTTTTTGTTGTTGGTTTAGTCTCTTTCTTCAAATTTTAATCTCGTCTGCTCCCATTTAGATAGTGTTTTTTCATCTGCTAACCAAACTCCTTAAGATTCAATTAAAAATGTAAATAATAAATAAATAATAAATAAGTAACAAATCAGAATATTACAAGTAACCCCCGCCCCTTTAATATCACCTAATAAGTTACTGAAAACATAACAGAAAAATAAATAAATAAAATAAAATAAAAAGTCGAGTTAGTGTTTCAACATTTGAACAACGCTCGGCTGACACCGATAATTGCCGATCTCACTAGAATTCGGGTCAAGTTATTAGTACCTCATAGCCTCTTGAAAATTCAGTATGTTACTCCTATACGTCTTATGAGCTTACTGCCCAATTTTTTTTTTATCTTAGTTTTGAATGAACAGTTACAGCAAGAATTGGAGTACATCTTAACTGATTGTCACAGCTGGTGAATTTCAAAATTCCATAATGAGTGGCATAAGAGATTATAGTCAGTTAGGGGATCTATGAGGGATGATGAGATGTGCTGGGGGAGTAAAGAAGTCAAAACACCAGAGTTGATATGCTAAATAATTAACTACATTGTGTATCTATAGAGATAATTAGTGCAGAGTTTGAGGGCGCTGTAGAAATTGTACATACCATTATTTGCAAAGAACTGAAGTTGCGGGAAATTTGCGCGAAGTTCGTCCACAAGAGTTCTCAGAAAACATTTACATACTTCTTAACCAAGACGTACATCAATACAGGCCCTTACCCTCTCTATAGTTCAGACCTTTCTCCCTGTGACTTTTTCTTATTTCGTAGGTTCGCGGAAAACCATGGAGGCTGTTGTTATGAAACAATGAGGAGATGAAAGAAGCTATGACGAAATGTATTGGCGCAGTCACACAAGACGATTTCGATAGATCCTTCCAGAAATTGTAAGAACGGTACAGCATGTGCATTGCTGTCGGAGGAGATTACTTGGAGGGGACTACCATCTCATGTGTCCACGTAAAAACATGTCTGGAATCTTATTTAAGGCACCTCGTGCCAAATAAAAAATATTAATAGTAGCAAAATTGCGAAGCGATAGTAAGATGGAAACGACAGGTAGGTTTTATATATAATTTTAGCTTTAAGGTTTTTGTTTGTAATTTTCATACCTTCCCTTTTTCTTCTTTCCGTTGTTTGTCACATTTCTTAATATATATTTTATATTGAATTCTGTATTCCTTAATGTGCTATTCGTCATTTTTGCCTCAGCTGTTTACTGCCTAATTCTCTTTATATATATATATATATATATATATATATATATATATATATATATATATATATATATATATATATATATATATATTTCTCTCTCCGTTTCTTTATTTATTTTTATATTTCTCCTTCGCAAATCCAATGTCACACACGTAACATGATTTCCCATCCATTTTGTGAAACCGTCCCCCATTAACACTCTTTTCTTTTCAATCTGTAACACCCCTTTTTCTCTGTGGCCGGCCATTTCTATTCGTTTTCATCTCCTGCGTTATTTCGGTTCCAACTTGCCAGCACAACGTCCTATCCGCCACCATCTGAATGTGCCACTTCATCTCTTTCGTCTCATCCATTTTTCTCCCGCTCGAAAATCGCCGGTTTAAATCAAATAAACAGGCGAAATGTTCCAGAAACCAATCTTAGAATCGCAACGACTTCGGTAAGATTTGAAAAATGGCCGCCTATACGAACGGACGTGAAAGCAGACGTGAAAACGCGAGATTTGATTCAAAACCGAACACGAAAAGTAAAATAAGGGAGATATAACAAGCATAAAACGTATACAAAAAAAAGAAAGGATATCATTTACTGTCAGAAGAGAAAATAAGACTTTAGAAAAAGAAGAAATGCAATAACATAACAATAAGCCTGATAAAGAAAAATAAAATGATATTGTAAAATCTTCGAATCTATATCTATTAATAATAGATAGTTGATACCTGTCTGCATTACGTCCATTCTGTATTATTACTTTTATTAACTGTACTACTACTATATAATTATAAATAAAACTGGTATTCGCTGTCGTTACTGAGATTACAGCATTACTCTTATTAATTATGCTATTATCTTTCTTTTACTTATCGGCATTGTCTAACTGCTGTCTGTAACCGAAATGATATATCTATTGGAGTAATATTTTTGGATCTTTACTATTCCTGATATTCAAAAATGATATCGCTGATAAAATTGTATAGTACGTTCTATAACAGACACGAGGGGACAACGAATGAACACATATCTGATGCAATAGCGAAAACCGTAACGGAAAACCTCTTGTATTTAATAGAATGCGGACAAATATGGATGGTACCCGTCAATGCGACCAACACTAAGCTTCTTCCCTTATAATCATTGGCATTACAAGACACCTTCTCAAACACTAATAGCCGTGGCTGGTGATATATCGCCTGAAAGTACTTCATTCTAACTCCTAGGCTTAATGTTCACCGAGAGTTGGAACAGATATATTGAGGGTATTGCCAATGTTGCTACGAGAAAGATGAACTCCCTCTATCGTGGTAGAATGTTACTTACGCCTGAGAGTATCCTCTACTTCTACAAGGTGATCATTTGCCCGTCATTTGGGTTGGTGCATCTGCTATTAGTCTTTCATTCCTAGACAGGGTTTAAAAGATAGTCGCCAGCCTAAAAAGTATTGCACTATGAGCTAGGTTCAACCTCTGTCCTATCGACTGTCTGTTTTACAATTAACAAGTATTTTAATAGTAGGTGCTTCGACGAACTATAAGCCCCTGTACCCTCATCGACAAAGATACCTCCGAAAAACTTGATAAGCCACAAAATCCCACCCCTTACACAATAGAGATCCCCAGATGTCAGAAAGCCTTCTACCCTAATATTTTCTGCTTGACTTTGAAATTTCCTTCCGGATTTTTACTTTACTGACTGTACTGACATGCAGAAGTGCAAGTGTAATGTAAACACATATCTTGTTGTTCTACTCTCTATACAGTATCCCTGCACGCTATTTCCCAGATAGTAAACCCCTCCCTACATCAAATTCGGACTGTGGCTTGTTTGAGGTGAAAACGCAATATAACATATCGTACATTTAGTCATAATAGATATTTGGTATTCGTGAATCTGAGGCAAGAACTACACTTATACCTCTAGTACTGGTATTTCTTTTATTCACTAGCAGGTCTATTCGGAATTGTACGAGGAAAGACTTGTAAAGTATTTCTAATTAAGATATTGCCTTTCTAGCTTTGTTTATTGCATTTTCACTCCAAAGAAGGCACAGTACCACTTTGATGTTGAGGGCTACTAACTGGACATAATTGCAGGGAAACTTTGTAGGAAGTTTAGCAGCAAGATGACTGTTTACATCACATTGAATTTATGTATACACACATATACACATATATATAGTGGTCCTGGATATGACCTTAAACTATATCCAGTGGTGAGGCTCCAGCTTGTGGGCTTTGGGGAGTGTGGAGCCACCCTTTAGTTACCATTGCTCCCAGGTCCACTCTGACCCGGAGTGGTAGTACCTGTTAGGGTTCCAACTATGGGTTAAATAGAAACCGACTTGAAAACAACACATATATTCTATTAAAAAAATTTTCTTCAAAATCTGTGGATTCGGCATTAAATAATCTGAAAAGGGTTGATACGCCGTAAAACAAACAGCCAACCAACCAACTAACAACATATATATATATACTAGCGGGTCAACCTGGCTTAGACCGGCCCCTTTGTGTAAGACTAATCATAGTAATAAAGAGCAATTATACGATTCTTTATTTACTCGATAGCTCCTTTTAAAACGCATCGATTAAACCGTCATTTGCAATATGAACTTAAACGAGTACGTTGAAGATATTGCAAAAGCCTGTCTGTTTATATATATATATATATATATATATATATATATATATATATATATATATATATATATATATATATAGTAAGTTATGGAATATATATGGCGGTTAAGCTACACTGAATATTCCGCGTTTCATCCACTCTAGGACTCTTCAGGCTTGAGAGTCCTCGAGTGAAGAGTCCTAGAGTGGATGAAACGCGGAATATTCAGTGCAGCTTAACCGCCATATATATTTTATAACTTACTAACTAGCTCTAGCTACGTATTGAGCACTTTTGGAAGTAAATACTTAAAGTTTACACATAAATTTATAATTTCGTAGATTAATTTTTTGTGAGTAAATGAAGTACTTATATATATATATATATATATATATATATATATATATATATATATATATATATATATATATATCCGAGTGTTAAATCATTTTTGCCTCTCAAATCTTGAGTTTATGAAACAGTAGCCAACATCAACTTTCCTTTTCCCTAATTAACGATTAATTTTATATAGCGTGCGATACAAATATCTCCCACAATTTGACATGCGATCTTTACAGTCGCGCTACCTATTCCCATAAACAAAATTACCATCAATCAGGCTCAATATGAGAAGGGAAGTCACACTTAAGTGCTTTTAATGATTTCAAACGATTTAAATTGACTTTTCAATAAATCTACCAAACGCAATTTTTCATTCACCACTCGTGTGAAGACGATCCATGAAAGTCGAAAACGTTGCGACTATGCCAATTTTCTTTTTACATTCGAACCGCCAATGGAGAAATTGATTACAAGAAAAGCAAAGGGGAATCATCCCTCTTGTTAAACGAAACTTTCTGAAGACAAAAATTCTGCACAAATATACTGATTAAGCTATATATATATCAACATCCATCTATTTATATCTATCCATCTATCTATCTATATATATATATATATTATATATGTATATATATATATGTATATATATATATATATATATATATATATATAGTACTTTTAAACACAACGTTTAAGACGGATAATGCCACCAGTTATCTTTTTGTGAGTTTTTTCAAACTTTCTTTTACAGTATACCAGTTGGTGTGCAGAAATAAAGATTGCAGAAAATACGGTAGAATGGGGCATAAAATGGGGCAAAATTGTTTCATATGATATTTAAAGAATGGAGAGAGATGGATGTCAAATTAAAAGTTATTAAGAGCAATTTTAAACAAATTAGAAAATTTACTTTCCTCTGTTATTTTATATCTGCATTGAAGACAAACGTAAGATAACCCTGCTATAATGTGCTTGTATAATTAAAAACATGGGTTTCGTTTTGGTAGACATAACTTTTCCTTAAGAATCGATAAAATCCTGTACGTTTCTGTCATTTAAAATATGACAATAATGCTTCCACATTAAACATGAAAACACAGTGTTATACATTCGTGAAATTTATTGGTCGACTTTTATTTTCGCATAAAATTCAAATATACATTTATTTACAAGGATATAAAGGTATGAGGCCTGAAGTAGATGAACCAATCAAATAGAACAGAATAGAGAAAGAAAGCTAATAGAAAAGGAAAATTGATAAGCATATGTGCTAAATATGAGGCGATTAAACACATTACATATATATATATATATATATATATATATATATACATATATATATACATATATATATTTAGTAGAAATGGTACTTAATAAAAACTGAAGAAAGTGCTGAATACTGGTGTAGAGCAAATGTGCGTTTTATTTTTTATTACCGCATCTTTCTGTTAAGTTACATTATTGTTTCAGCTACCCGGCCGTTTTTTTTAACAGAAAGATACGGTAATAAAAAATAAAACGTATATATATATATATATATATATATATATATATATATATATATATATATATATATATATATATATAGACTACCCGTGACCCGTTGGAGCAGTATGTTATATCACCTATGGAATTCATGTATGAGCGTGACACTTGTGACGTAAAGAAAATAGTTCTTTTTTGACGTAACAGAAATATTTCTATGAAAGTATATTAAAATGAAAAATCACGGACGGGTAATTCAAACATGAAAAGAAAAGCCTCCCTATTCGTGTAAAGTTACCTATTTTTCCTAATAATCACTCAAAAATCGAAAATTAAACATGATTTTCCTGCGAATCGAACGCCGACGGAAGCAAAAGCAAAAACGCACATGAAGCTACCGATGAGAAATACAAGAATGTAAAACCCATATTGGAACCCTTGAACCAAGTTATAGAAACTTAAAATCTAAAAAAAAAAAAAATAATTAATTAAACCTGAACCAAAAACTTAAAACCTAAATAAATAAAATAAAATGAAACTAATATTAAAACAGATTAGTGAATGTGTCAACAAATTCTCCGTTCTCACACAACTATTTTGTATCTAAAAATCTAAACAAAAAATTAAAAAAAGAATGGAGGAAGGAAAAGGGACGGATAGAGAGTAGTAGTAGTAGTAGTAGTAGTAGTAGTAGTAGTAGTAGTAGTTTTGGCTTTACTACGATTGTTCTTATGTTTGTCAACGGGTTAAAGTTGTTTAGTTGGAAAAGCGACAGTATAGTTGTAATAAAGAATAGTTGCAAAACACCCCCACTCTTCCGATGTTAAATAATAATTTCGAAATAATAACGTTAATATTTCAGTGCGCAGCTAAAAATCTGCAAAAGAAGCGATTTGTGTGTATTGCTTTACGTTGTTATGGGTTAATGTTTATGCGCGCATGCGCAACCGAATGTCGTAAACCGGAAAGTGGGTTACATCATTCGTTACAAGGTCATTTGAGCTTTATGATTATATATATATGCGTGTGTGTATGCGTGTGTGTGTGTTAGTTGCAAATAATAAGAAAACATTTCAAAGTAAACTTGCTAATTTTGTTTGATATAATATTGCGCCGAAAAAAAAAGAATACCAGCTAATGCATATATATATATATATATATATATATATATATATATATATATAACTTTCCTCTTTCTGCATATATATATATATATATATATATATATATATATATATATATATATATATATATAATTAAAAAAAACTGTAGTATTTGCATATATGTTTAGGTGGCAGATTTAATCATTTAGAACTGCTATAAAACTTCACCGCTCACTTTGCGACCAAATTTATGACAATTATTACAGTTTATAGATCAGCTTCTCAGCTATAATCTGAAATTAAATTCACTTTCAGTAAAGCTAAAGTTGTGATAAATTTACTGGTGTTCAAAATCTTTGAAAAGGAACGTAAGGAGTTGAGCGACGTTTTTTTATGAGCACTACGTCGCTTCAGAGACTACCGTTGCTACCATTTCACCGCTCTTGCGAAGAGAGAATTAACAACTGAAACAGAGGGAAAGCATGAAATGGGAGATAATTGAAGAATTTTATTGAAAGCAGACGAGTGTCGTACATTGTTATTTCACATGTGTATGTTATATTTATGGAGGCGAAAAATAAGACTGAAATTACACAAATAACAAGGGAATTTACTGAGAGCCTTGAAAAATCATGGATTACAATAGAAAAATACGAGCATGAAAAGTAATATGGATAAGTTTTAACATATTAAAGATATTGCAGCATTAAGATTTTTTTTAGAATTCGATTTATATTATATGATCAATTATTAATGCTACAACATTTTAAGTTACAAATTTATTTTATTTTTACTACAATGTCTTGTCCTATTCTTTTCCAGTTTTTACAACCAGTCCTTTATTTTTCCATGTTTAAGCTGGACCATATTTCTTTCCATGTTCGCATTTTTTATTGTAACACATATATATATATATATATATATATATATATACTTTTTCCTTTCTTTTTCTCTTCTTTTTCACATATATTAAGTGTTATTAGCTTATTTAATTATTATCTATCACGTGGTGTTCCTCTTTTATTCTGTTTATTAGGGTCGGTTTGGGGTCATTGAATATTTTCGGTCTAGTCTTTTCTTATTTTTTTATTTATTTTTCTCCTTACATATGTGTACGTGTGCCTGCATGGGAACTTCGTCACAGAAGTGTGTCTCTGTTCGTGTGTGGGGAGGGTGTATGCGTGTATGTGTATATATGTGTTTTCTTATATTGGCTTGTTAAATGTGAGTTCTGTTTTAGAGTTTTAATAAGTAGTATCTGTTTTTTTTAATTGGGAAATATATTTATATATATATATATATATATATATATATATATTAGCAAAAGTACCCGTCGTTGACTAGGTTCAAAAAACAACCTACAGAAAATGAACTCTGATTTATGAAAGTATGATAGGTTATGCAAAGGAAGGGTCGTAAAGAGATATCTTCGAATTTGGGGGTATCAAAACCAAAGCAAAATATGATGAAAGTAAAAATAAAATAGATAAAACCCTATAGTTTATTATACCATACCTGTTCACACTGAAACACGTATCACAATATTCTGGGGATCTATATTAAAATACCTTGTTAAACTTTGTGACATACTTCCATTCTATGGAGGTCAGGCACGAACGAACACCCCATAATTTTATTATACCATATTTCTTCAAACTGAAACATAATTATCAAAGTATACTTACGCAAATAGATATGAAAAGTCTTTATTAAAGTTTGTGCCTATTTCCATTCTATGGAGGCCAAGCGCGAACGCAGACCCGACAATTTTATTATACCATCCGTATTTAAGTTAAAACATACTTATCAAAGTATGATTATGCACATCTATATCAAAAACACTTGTAAACGTTTTTTTTTTAAATTTTATATTCCCATACTTTGTGGACCAGGCGTGCATGCAGACCCCACAATTTTAATGAATCATCATTATGCCAGATCAAACATACCCATTCCTGTGTCTCGATACATATTCTATCATTATATGTGATCAGTTTTCTATAATAGTCAAGCATATAGGAGCCTATTCGTGACCAGACACACACACAGGCGTTCAGATTTATATATATATATATATATATATATATATATATATATATATATATATATATATATATATATATATAAGAAAGATTTTTCTTTCTTTATCCGCATTTTAAGCGTTGTGTTAATGGAAAATTGAAAATAATTACGTATATAAATGGATACGTTTTGAAAGCTAAAAACAAAGCATTTTTTATATTCATAAACAAATTTATCTGCTTATATCCGATATATTTCGATGCTAAAAATCCTTATCGTTGAAGAATCTTCTATTTTTTCTGTTTTGTTTTTCTTTACTGCATGATGGAATTCTGTCTGCGAGAGTGTTGGGAGTAGTCCGATTGTCTTGGTTACTGCTCGATATTTAAATTAAAAAAAAATAAAAACAGTCATCAGCAGGGGTGTCGCGCCAGCTGCGCAAAATTGAAATTCTGACAGAATTTTTTTTCTTCTTTACCTGCATTTGAAACGTTGTGTTAATTGAAAATTGAAAATAATTACATATATAAATTTGTTCGTTTTGAAATATACAAACAACGCATTTATATATATATATATATATATATATATATATATATATATATATATATATAAACTTATTTGCTTATATCAGATATATTTTGATGCTAAACATTCTTATCAATGAAGAATTTGTGTTTTATTTTTTATTTTCTTGACCGCATAGTGGAATTCTGCGTGCAGTGGTGTTAATAGTAGTCTGATGCTCTTGGTAACAGCTCGATATTTTAAAATAAAAAAAATAAAAACAGTAATCCGCAGAGGTGTCGCGCCAGCCGCGCAAAAACTCTTCTTATACATTTTTTTATTTTTAAATATCGAGCCGTTACCAAGACGATCGGTCTACTACCAATATTCTCGCACGCAGAATACCACTATGCAGTAAAAAAAAGAAAAAAAAACAGATTCTTCAGTGATAAGAGTATTTAGCATCGAAACGTATCTGATATAAGTAAAAGAAAATTGTTTATATATAAAAAATGCTTTGTTTTTAGCTTTTAAAACGTATCTATTTATATACGTAATCATTTTCAATACATATGTGTGTATGTTTGTGCGTGTGCATGTGTGCGTGTTGTTTTAACATATATTTGATTGATAGTAACATACATGTATAATTATTGCGATCATTATGATGAATGTACAATGTTTTGGTTTAGTGTGGATGTTCTTTCTTTTACGAATGGTTATTTTAAATAGAAATGCTAAGGTAATTCTAATTTGAAAATGTGAGTTGGAGTTATTCGCGAGGTTAGGACAGTAAAGTAGACAGAAGTGTGTAACATACTTCAAGGAAATAGTGAGACGGTCTTTTAAAATGTATTGTTAATATATTATGAGGGACGATCTAAAAATACTGCCTTCTATTGTTTTAGTCCGCCTTAATTAATACGTTTATTAAGTTGAGTTGATTGCAAATTGTATTGTTATGATGACTGTACTCACGCATTAATGCCCTGAAAGCCTCGTCTCTCTGCCGCAGACGGTGACCATCTGAAACCTGAGAAAAGCAACCTCTGCCGGTGAAGCTGAAGCTCAGACGCGTTAATGAATTCCCGGCAAAAGTGCTTTGCGAATGACGGTGACGATGTAGAAACAAAAATTCTCCAGCACAAAATATCGCCCGTTTAAATTGTACCACTTCCATCTTCATAACTCTTCAACTTTTTTGGATAAAAGGGGGTGTTCCTGTTAGAAAGACCATCTTATTTAATATTGATACGTAATATGGTTTAATCTATTTGTTCTTATCGCGATAAGATTCAAAATAAATTACAAGTCAATAGGAAAATAAATTAACTCGTTCATTCCGTGTGGGTGTATGCCGGCATCGATTTACCAGATGTTTCCCTTATTAAAAACTTGTTTAGAAAGACGCCGCGTACTTACGGGACGTCAATTCTTTATTCAATGTGCTTCTGTGGAACAGACCGGATTTAAACTTAGCACAAGCAACGCGCCAATCAGCATCGCTAACTAGTATCAGCGTAACCTTCTGCAAAATAAAAGTGTTTAACATTATTTATTTATTTATTTATTTATTTCCAGCTCTCATTCGTTTGTATTCTAGTTCTGTAATATAACCGTCTATTCGTGAGTGTATACACTACGATGCGCTCTTGTCTTCCTAAACGCAAGTCTGACACCATCTATGGAATACAATTGCTCGTAAGTCAACATAAAATAAACAAAAAACTTATTTTTAAAAGAAGATATCGTCACAGAAAATACCAAACAGAAAACGTGTACACCTCTATGAGAAAGACAAAGATAGACAAATAGCCACTCCATATTCCTTGCTTTCCAAACCAATAGAGATTAGAACATTACTGAAATACCCATTATCTGTTGTTTGCGGTGTAATGCTGGCTGACGGCAGTTCTCGAACTCCACTCTCTCCTGCTTTGCCGTCTCCATGAGAATAGATTAGTTTATTGCTTGAGGTGCGTCTGTCGAGAAACACCGACGGGGCTGCACATGCATTTTTTGCAGGGTTAGATTCCCCCTTCTCCGGATTGATTACATTTCAATCATACTTTCCGACTCACTTATTTATTTACGGTGGAAGTGAAATAAATACCGCCATATTGCCCCTTTGCTTGTATCAGGAATAGCAGTTACTTATTGCTAAAGATAACCTTTAGAGAATGAAACGCCAGAAGACCAAACAACATTAAATTGAATGAACTGAATCCACGGGGATACGTTCTCGTCAATCTCTCCACCAGTGGCGCAGATTCTGTCCCGTTTTAAATCTCAAAAGGCCTAACCTCTTAGTTTATTTATTTTTTCTCAAGAACGGATTATTTGTCTCTAATTGCCCGTTACATGCTGTAAGGGTTAATGTAGGCATTTTTTGTATGTCACAATTCACTTGTCTTCTGCACTGGATGTTCAACTAAACGCCCCTCCTTGTAATTTACCTTGTAGAGAGGTAAATGAAATAATGCATAGTCAAGCGAGCTAAAATTAGTTTGAAGATTAATCAATACAAGAATACAACAACTTATTGTGAGACAAGTGTAGATGCATAAGGAAAAGAAGCATAAGGGTAGTGGAAGAGAGAAGCATGGCTAAAAAGCAAACATTCACTGGTATAATACCTATTAAAGGGGAACGACGCATTTATGTTTCAGGAAGATGTATCAATATAAACAGATCAACCTGCTTAACCCTTAGGCTACGCCGACTGTTATTCTTTAACACCTAGTTTTCTAGTAATTGTCTGTATTTTTGAGATGAGGTGTTTTCATTGATTGAGGTTGTCGGACTGACTTCCTCATCTTAGTTGTTATCGTCACAACGTTTCGGCCGTTTTTCCCTCCGGCCTTTATCAGGTGTTTTGTATCGAACTGGGGAACCGTTTGTTAGGAGTCTCGAACCCAACCCTTTATTATTATTACGGGGGTACCGTGTTCGGACTCCAGCTAGGCTCTGGGACATAGTTGCTGATTCTCTGTTTTGAATGTTACTTTTTTACTGGCTTCGTTCAGGATATAACTCAGCACCTTTGGGTAACTGTAAACTTTGATACAACGCCTAGAGCACCTCGGCCATATGTCACTAGGACGTAATAATTTCTATTACAAACAACTGCAACAATGGTGTCTCAAGGACTATAGAATTTTTCTTTGTCCTAACTGAATTAAACTATGAATGAAACTCATGATTTAAATCAATGTTTGAATGTCTGTATTGTTTTTGATTTAAAAATATCTTTTTCAAAGATCCTAGACTTAATTTTATGTGATGTGAAAAAATGCACAGCCATCGTAAACAATGTGTATAAAAATACCATCGTAAACAATGTGTATAAAAATACCATCGTAAACAATGTGTATAAAAATACCATCGCACCTAAGGGTAAAGTAACATTAGTGCAGTAGAAAGCCTATATAAAGATCTCAGTAAAAATTTCAAAATAGGAAGCTTGACAAACAACTAAGCTTTTCCAACGTCTTTCTACCGCCTAACACTAAATTTTGGTCCAAATATCTGAAAACTGATAAAACAAACGGATCATTATTTTCATGGCAACTGCTCGTTTAAGCTCCAATTGATTGCACCCTTGAGAAATATTCACAAATAATACTTGCTTAACTAAACCAACTCTCATTAATTTCCCACACTCTCATTCTGTGATTAAATCTAAAGATGGATTCAATGAAAAAAAAACTGTTCCTCTGAAATACTTCCCAGCTGACTACAATATGACCCTCTTGTAAACTTGCTGAGCCCTCCCCTTAAATAAGACAATTAATACCAAATTCCCACTATTAACTATTTCTACGTTGTTGTCCCGGTTACTAACGTACACTTAGCAAACCTTTCCCCGAGTAGCCTTCAGGCCTTGATATATAGTATCTCCCTTGTGTAGAAATAAAGATTGGATTTTATTTTCAAGCGACGCCATATTGGCCGTGTCTCAGCGTGTCTAGATTTGGTGCATTGCTATGAATTATGAGGGAGTCGATAGGTTTTGTTATTGCCTATTTTGAGCCATTGATTAATGTAGGAGGAAAGTTCCAGTACAAGATATTTGCGCTGAACGTTGCTTGAAGAATAAGCAGACCGCAAACGATAAAGAATGAGGATGAAATTAAAAATGGCAGAAAGTTACCTGCTAAATGAAGAGATAGTAAATCTGGAAAAAGGGGGGACATAGAGAGGACAGAGCATATTTGAATCCAGAGAAATGTAGGAAGAGAAGAATGGAATAATAAACTTCTCGAAGACTAAGGAATTGAAACGAAAGATTTCAAAGAAAAGGTAGAAAGAACTAAACAATCTTACAGGACACCGTTTAAAAATAACAGAAAAGAACGTTTTAAAGAGGATTGAAAAGTCTTCTTTTTTTTTTTTAAATTTTGTTTTTAATAAATTCGGGTCCATTCCGCGTTTTATATATGATGACTGTATATTTTTGAAATGCAGATTCATAATTATTTTTTGTATCAGTTGGACTATTATTCTCATCTTGTTTGTTGGTTTGTTTTTTTACAACGTTTCGGCCGATGTAGCCTCCAACCATCTTCAGACACTTCATACTAGATTTTATTTGTGAATAGTTAAAAACTGTTCGGTTTATTTGCTTTCCCAACGAACACAGTATCAGATGCCAAAAGTTTTGTCCATCAATACGTTGCCAGTGGTGGGAAAAAGCATGTCCTTTTGTCATTATAATAAATAATGGTAGCAATAACAATTTTATGATTTCAATTTCTGAAACTTATCTTATACTGTCCATATTTTCGACTTCAGATTTTTTTTTTCAAATTTCCTTATAGATCTGACGCTATTTTGGAACGAGAGGAGAAAAACAACCTCAGTAGAAGTCAGTGTCCACAATTATGCCAGATCAAACATATCTGAGAGGTAAGCGGTAACGAAATATCAAGTCATTAAGTACGATATGAAAAGAAACTTCTCTTATTTTTGTAATTATAGGAATAATCAGACTCGTATATATACTAAGTTTAAAAAAAAAAATATGGCAATTAAGCTGCATAGAATTGTCCGCATTTAGTGGCTGGCTATTGACGAATCCTCACGATGATGAAAAGCGGAACTGTCTGTTTAGCTTAATTTCATATATTTGTTTGAAACTTATTACCTATCCCTTCTTACGTATCGAGCACTGTTTAAGTAAATACTGAAAATGTCTATATTAGGTTTTATGTAGGTACATTAAATAATAGGTATATATATATATATTATTATTATTAGTAGTAGTAGTAGTAGTAGTAGTAGTACATCCGATTTTTATTTATTTTTATTATTAGTGGTAGTAGTTGATTTTAATTTATTCATTTATAGATTATTGGTAGTAGTAATTAGGAAACTCAAAAACTACTTGCCAAATATACACGGTAAATCATATGGAAAAGCGATACAAAAAATTCCACCGAAACTGACGGTTTGTAACGTTACATACGTTTACACACCTAGATCTAACACGTTATAGCAGAGTACGTCGTAAAGAATATAGAACAAGTAATAAACAGCTTCATTTTTTACAACTGCATTTATTTCCTTATTCGCCCGCCAAGCGTGACTTTTTATTACGTCTTGGACGTCAACCCCGTCTCCAAGGTACGCCGTAGAGATTATAGGACAATTAATAAAGCAGCCTCATTTTTTACAACGGCATTTATTTCCTCATTCGCCCGCCAAGCGTGACTTTTCATTATGTCAACGTGATCGTCTGGAACGTGCTCTCGAACATGTTCGTTGAACGCCATCGCTGGTCTATGCGCAAGCTCTTTTTACAGTTATTCGTTTCTTGGTATACGGCTTGCCATTTTCATACGCGCGTCCGCGCTCTGTTACAATCGTAAACAAGGTGTTTCGGTTTGATTGTATGAGAAAGAATCCGGTAGGATACTCCTACCACTAACTACGACAAAATTTATAAAAACCATACAATATTTCTACTTTATTAGACCAGTAGTGGTTTTTAGTTAGCAACGTCTCCATTGCAAATCTTTGGAAAGATTTGATGCATAAATTATTAAAAAAAAGATCTAGTTAAAACTTTACGTTTTATGGTGAAGGTAGGCAATCGAACTGCTTACTTTTCATGTTATTTTCTTTTAAGAATGGTTGTGAAAATGTTTTGCCGTATCACGAAATCAAACTTCAGATTTGAATGAAGAAAACGAAATAAAAACAGGAGCCAAGTGGCTCCGCGCTGTGCGCAGATATTTTCGCAATGTTTATTTTGGACGCAAGAAGTTGGCCATCAATATATCTAACGACGTAATTGCTGCCTTTCCATGACAGGGAGGTTTGTTGACGTGATATTATAGGCCCGACGTTTATCGCTCCGACTAGCTGCAGCTTCTCCATCATCTCAATGGACACTTCTTGAGAGGTGTGGCCGGGCGTCCATCCCACCGACTGTTAAAAACTGTCACGTCACAGGGAAGCTGGGAGGGAAAAGTTGGGTTGCTGAAGTTTCGATGAATCTCAGATGTCAGAAATAGACCAAGAAGAAGAAAAAAAAGAAGAAAAGAAGAGGAAGGATGTTGAAGATGAACAAGAAGTTGAAAGGATGTAGACTGAATACTGAATCATACAATAATAATAATAATAATGATAATAATAATAATAATAATAATAATAATAATAATAATAATAATAATAATAATAATGGTGATGATGATTATGATGGTGATAATAATAATAATAATAATAATAATAATATTTTTTAAAAAGTGCGCACAACTAGTTATGAGAAAGAGAAAACTGGAAACGACAGAAGGCATGGAACTACCCAACCAAACTGAAATGAGGGCACTAGGGGAACAAGACGACTATAAATACTTGGGAATTCTGGAAGCGGACACCATCAGAGCAACACAAATGATAGAGAAAATTGGAAAGGAATACCCCAGGAGAACAAGAAAACTCCTGGAAACGAAATTATATAGCAGAAACCTAATAAAAGGTATAAATACATGGGCAGTATCGCTAGTAAGATGCTCTGGAGTGTTTATAGAGTGGATAAAAGAAGAACTGAGACAACTCGACCAGAAAACCAGAAAACTCATGACCATGCATAATGCACTACACTCAAAGGACGATACTGACAGACTCTACATGAAAAGGAAAGACGGCGGGAGAGGACTGATCTGTATAGAAGACTGTGTGAATGACACGAAAAAGTACTAGAAGAATACATGATGCAAAACACTGAAAGGATAATTATGGCAGCGAAAGACACTGAAAAAAAAAACAACAACACAGAAAACAGAGAGAAAAACGACAAAACGAGAAAATAGAAATGGGAAGAGAAACAACTCCGCAGAAGATTCATGAGAATGACAAAATATGAGAATAACGAAAAAACTTTGACATGGATGCGAAAAGGACATATAAACCGAGAAACAGAATCTCTAATAACTGCAGCACAAGATAACTCGATAAGAACCAACCATATCAAAGCAAGGATCGATAAAACACGAGAATACAGCAAATGCAGACTATGTGGACAGAGAGATGAAACGATGAACCATATAGTAAGTGAATGCAGCAAACTGGCCCAAAAGGAATACAAAAACAGGCATGACCAAGTGGGACGGGCGGTGCACTGAGAATTGTGAAAACGACTGCATTTTGAGCGTACAGACAAATTGTACAAGCATAAACCCGCACCAGCACTCGAAAACGAGAACAACAAAATCCTATGGGGCATGGATATACAGGCGGAGAAACCCATCCAACCAAGAAGACCAGCTGTCGTAAAAATTAACAAGAAAGAAAAATCCTGTCAAATCGTAGACATTGTTGTTCCAGCTGACCACAGATTGAGTATGAAAGAAAAGGAGAAACGAAGCAAATACACAGAGCTAGAAAAAAAATGGCAGAAATTGGACTCAGAGGAATAACTGCAAAAATACAACGACTAACGATAATGAAAACAGCTGAAATATTCAGGAAAACCCTAGAATGTGGGGACTAGCACAAGGCAATATAACAAAGAAGCGTTACAGGGAATGAAGAACGCCGAAGCTGCATACCTACAAGTTCTATACCACCATAATGCATTCCCATTGTCTCAGCACCGCCCCCCCCCTAATAGAAAAGTGACACCAAAGAGCCAAGAAAAGTCAAGGAGGATTGAAAGACCGAGGAGAGAGCGCTGGCCAGACCTCCGCTGGACGAGCGCGAAGAGAACTGGGATCGTTGGGAAGTTTAGTGCCACTCAAATTCCAGTATAAATCAATGGCCACTGCCAGCGAGAAATCAATGGTATGAGTCTGTTGCGATAACGCAAATTTATTAGCAAATGATAACGAAGGAGGTGCAGAGAGATGGACGTCTGGGGAGACTTGTCACTTAGCTTCCAGAGAACACCACAGATCTCCAAACCGATCGTTTGTTGACTCTTGTGAAAGCTCCATGTGAGACAATAATAATAATAAAATTATCTTCCTCACTTATCTGGTGTGTCATCGCCTACTGACGTCACACCAAATAAGTGTGGAGGGTCAAGGAGGATAGAAAGGCTGATAAAAGAAAGCACTAGCCAGACCTCCGCTGAATGAGTGAAAAGAGGACTGGGATCTTGGGGATGCTTTTTGCCAACCAAATTACAGTGGTGACTAATGGTCGCCACCAACGAGAAATCAATGGTAAGCAGCTGTTAAGATAAAGCAAATTAATCTGCAATTTTTATCTAAATAGATGGAGAGTCCTGAAAATCTGGAAAGACTTGTGGCTCAGACTCCAAAAAACCAAGCTGCTATCGCTACACCATCTACGCTCTGATGCAAATCTGGCATAGGTTGAAATGAATAACTCGTCTTGGGGAGGCTTCATGTTTTGACAAGCTTCTGGACTAGACTTTTACTCTCGATCTGAAATGGAGCACGTATATCAAATCCATTGTCAAGGCCGCTGGAAAAATGGTGGGATTCTTCTACCGCTCCAGTAGATATCTCACTCCTGATGCAATTCTCTACCTATATAAAAGCTAGGTATGGCCAATGATGGAGTACTGTTGCCAAATCTGGGCAGGAGCTGCTGGAAACAGCTTATCCTGCCTTGACATAATTCAAAATAGACTTCGTAGCTTAATGGGGGATGCCCTTTTCTTTTCCCTGCAACCTCTTTCCAACAGAAGAGATGTTGCGAGCCTGTCTCTGCTTTATCGTTATTTTCATGGCAAATGCTCATCTGATCTTCAATCTATGCCCCCCCTCGCCAGACTTCACGAAAAACATTCGTCTAGCCAAAACCACTATCAATAACTTCACCCACTCTTTATCTGTGCCTAAACCTAAATGTAGATTCCATAAGCAAAGCTTCTTTCTTAGAACTGCACATCTGTGAAACTCTCTTCCGATTGCCTACTTCCCAGCTGACTACAATCTGATTGTCTTCAAGTCCAACGTAAACAAGTTATTGATGAACCGTCCCCCTAAGTAATCCAATTTACAAAATTCCCACTGTTTATGTTTACTACGCTATAATAATATTGACTAATGTATACCCATTAACCCTTATCCTCAAGTGGCCTCTGGGCGTTGATAAGTGGTGATTCCTGTGTAAAAAAAAAACACCAGAACTTGATTCGCAAAGAGAAATCTTTGATGATGGCCTGTGTGATTACTCTTAGTGAGTAAAAAAGAAATAGCAACCTGTATTTATTTGGATATGAATTAGTACGGCATGAAGAGCAGTATGCGATTTTAACATTCATAAATAGCATAGAGTGGGTTTTATTATTTTTGAGTATGGCAAGAATTTGTTGACATTCGACTTGAAATAACATTGCGAGAGTAAGCGAGTTAAACAGATGTAGTACCCAAGCGAATCTATTTCTAATAGTTACTTGAAATTGAAAGAATATCAAGTTAAACCACACAGTCCTACTTACTGCATCGACTAAAGTGGCATTGAATTTCATTCCTAGCAGAAAAATCTCAAAACCCTATGGTTTCATATGAATATTATAGTGTTTAATCTAGATAAAGAAAGAGTGTTAGAACATTAGGGAATTTCAATTTTGAACCGTTGTTTTTCATGGAAGCCTATTTCTAATTTGGAGTTGATCACATCGAAAATATATGAGGAGAGAAAGAGAGACATATGGGGAAAATAAGTAAACAGTATCTCTGGCGTAATAACCACGTTTTTTACCAATTAAAAATATTATGTGTTTATATCTCGTCAGCGTCAGACAAGGCCAAACTATGTGCAAGAACTTTGCAGCTAATTCTACCCTATGCGACGAAGGCTATCAACTCCCCATATTTCCTCCTATAACACAGAACAAGCTAGGTAACATACAAATCTCCGTGCATGAAGTGACCAAGCTAATAAAAAACCTAACATACAAATATCAGTGCATGAGGTCGCCAAGCTAATCAAGAACCTAGATTCCAGTAAAGCAACTGGCCCTGATAGCATCCCAATTATAGTGTTAAAAAAGCTTCAACCAGAACTTGCTCCCATACTTACGAAACTATTTAAGCGCTGCCTTAAGGAGAAGTGCTTCCGACTCCCTGGAAAACCTCATCAGCTTGCCCTGTATTTAAGAATTCAGGTGATGTCCTCTCCCTCTCAATACAGACCAATAAGTCTCCTGTGTGTTATGAGTAAGTTGCTGGAATCCAAATTTAATAGAGAAATAGTCAACCACCTCAGCAGGAATAACCTTCTTAGTGACACACAATATGGTTTCCGCTCTGCAAGATCTACCGCAGATGTGCTGACGGTTATATCCCACAGGATTAGTGAATCTCTTGACAAAGGCTTCCTTTCTAGGGCAATTGCTCTTGACATATCAAAGGCCTTCGACAAGGTATGGCATAAGGGTCTACTTCACAAGATTTCCAGCTACGGTATAACTGGAAATGTTTTCTCAATCATTAAATCATTTCTCTCCGATAGGCTAATACGAGTAGTGGTAGATGGACAAAAATCGGAGGCCTGCAATATAAATGCTGGAGTCCCTCAGGGGTCAATCCTAGGCCCAACTCTCTTCCTGATCTACATCAATGACCTCCCTAAACACATACTTAAATCATTCGTTGACATCTATGCTGATGACACGACCATCTACGGCAACACATCAAAGGCTGTAAATGACAAAGTTCTCTCTGATTCTCTCTCCTCTGATCTCGAGCGCGTGGTTCAGTTGGGGAAGATATGACTGGTTACATTTAATGCATCCAAAACCAAACTCCTATCCTTACATCATCAACGCTCTGATCCCCATCTAGCATCAATTGTGATGGATGGCTCTCGTCTGGGTGAGGCCCCGTGTTTTGACAGGCTTCTGGGTTTGACCTTTACTCCTGATCTGAAATGGAACACATACATCAAGTCTGTTGCTGGAAAGATGGTGGCATCTTTCTACCGCTCCAGAAGATATCTCACTACTGATGCAATTCTCTATCTATATAAAAGCCAAGTACGTACAAGGATGGAATAATGTTGCCATATCTGGCCAGGAGCTGCTAAAAATGCCTATCCTGCCTTGACAGAGTACAAAATAGACTTCGTGGCTTAGTGGGGGATGCCCCTTTCTCTACTCCGCAACCTCTCTCCCACAGAAGAGACGTTGCGAGCCTATCCTTGTTTTATCGTTATTTCCATGGCAGGTGCTCGTCTGAACTCCAATCTCTGGTCCCCCCTCGCCAATCTTTCACGAAAAACACCCGTCTAGCTGAATCCACTGTGAAAAATTTCCCCCAATCTATATCTGTTCCTAAATCAAAACGCGGATTCCATGAACAAAGCTTCTTTCTTAAAACTGCACGCCTGTGGAACTCTGTTCCGTCTGCCTGCTTCCCACCTGACTACAACTTGGATGTGTTCAAGTCCAACGTTAACAAATTCCTAATGAACCGCTCCCTTAAGTAAACACGTCATCAAATCTCCACACTAACGTAATGTACTTTCAATAACCCTTATCCCTGAGTGGCTCCCAGGCCTTGATAAGTAGTGATCACTGTGTAAAAAAAACAAAAATAACGGTCAATCCTTTTAGTCCTACCGTTCCCATCTCCTTAGATTTACGAATTAAAAATAATGGAGGTTTTACTTTTGGAACGGCCTTCGAATACTAAAGCGCGTCCCCGACGCCCATGCACAGACAGAGCTTATCCCTAGCAAAAGTGCGTTGAGAACGGTGGTGACTATTCAGAAAAATATTTGTTTCAGCGGAAAAGGTGGCTTGTTTAATGTAGTTAGATAATTAACAAAATATATACACACACACACACACATATATATATATAAATATATATATATATATATATATATATATATATATATATATATATATATATATAAAGATCCTAATTGAATCAAGCAAATTCCACAGTTGAGATAGTGTTTTTATGAGTTTATTCTTTCACGATATTTTCTCATATACGAAGTGCCTTAAAAACGTTTCCAGACTTTTTTCGTATGGACACTTTTATTGATAGTACACACATGAAATACCAGTTCCCTACGAAATAATCTCGTCCGGTTGCAATGCAGTTGTTGTACCATTTCAGCAACTTCTGGAAGGTTCCATGGGAGTCCTCTTGTGTAAGCTTGTCAATAACCCTCGTCACAGCCCTTTTCATTTCTTCAATGTCTTTAATTGTCTCATAAGGACAGCCTCTAAGGTTTTCCTTGCACTTTGGAAATAACTAGAATTAACAAAGGGCAAGGTCTGGACTATAACCCTGTTTAGGAACTGTCTTGATACCCATCTTGGTGGCCCTGTCGGTGGGGCATTAGAATACGCCGACTGCCCCCCTGCAGAGGGTAAAAGTCCCTCAATGGGGGTCCTGCATATGACCTTAAACTATATCCAGTGGTGAGGCCCCAGCTTGTGGGCTTTGGGAAGTGTGGAGCCACCCTATAATTACCATTGCTCCCAGGTCCACTCTGACCCGGATTGGTAGTATCTGTTAAGGCCCCAACTATGGGTTAAATAGACACCGATGTGAAAACAACAAATATATTCTATTAAAAAAAATTTTCTTCAAAATCTTTGGATTCGGCATTAAATAACCAGAAAAGGGTTGATATGCCGTAAAACAAAAACAACCAACCAACCAACCAACCCATCTTGGTAATGACAAAGCTTTTGTTTTTATCTTCTCTGAACACCTATGGAACAAACTTTGCGCAAATCCTCCGCACCTTCAGTTCCTCGCGACTAATTTTGTACACAACATGCATACTGACATAAACTTATTGTCTACACGACGTTCTTTAACCATGAAATTCTTTATTTGGCCAATCAACTCCGGTGTTCTGACTTCCTTACTCTTCCCACACCTCTCATCATCCCTCACAGAGTCCCTTCCGTCCTTGAATCTCTTATACCACTCAGAAACTGATGCGAGATTCATGCAGAATGATCTAAATAGTACGAAGTATTCCATATGTTTCTGTTGCAGTTTTTCCAAGTTTAAAACAGAATTTTATTATATATCGTTTTTCTAATTCGTCATTTTTTAACTTCACCAGCTGTGACAATCAGTCTTTAGTGAGATGTATTCCAATTACTGTTGTACTTGTCCATTTGAACCTGAAATTCTAAAGATGTACAGCAATATTACAATGAATTTGCAAGTGTCCACGGCAATTTTAAATTCCTGTAAAAAAAGTCTGGAAACTTATTGACGACATCTTCTTAAATGATATAGATGTTGATCGTCTTAATCTGTTTTGCTGTAACAGAATGCAAAGCATTTCAGATTAGATAAAATGCATCAAGATACATAACGCTTTGATATGTAACACCAACGAGTAAGATAAAACTATCAGACTCGTTGTTTATTACAACTAATTAAGTAGAAGTTACAATTATTTGCTCCCCTAAAGAAAAACACGTCAGAAAATTTACTGTGTATGAACTGAGATGCAATTGTGAAACATTTACTACTCAACATGTCATGCTTAATTTATGTTCCCATCTTTAAAATTTGATTTTCATGTTAGCACTTATACTATATAGCTGGTAGCCCGGCGTTGCCCGATCGTATAATACATTTAAACATGATATTTTAATTCATGCAGACAGCGTATATATTATTATAGAATCAATTATTTGTTGAATATTATATATTACGAGAAATAATTAGCCAGGTGAAGAAATTCTCAAAAATTAGAAAGACATAATAAAATTATGATGATATAGTTCATCAAATTCTGTCTGTATTTGTTTACAATATCACGTCAGCTGATATTCAGACTTGAAGATGAATGCCCTTAAAAAGTTACTTCTGATTAATATTTAATTTTAGAATATGCCAACGAAGAAAAGGTTTGCGACGATTTATAAAGGTACATTTTCTTTTATCGTAAAATTGAAATCATTAATAACAAAAAAAATAAAATAAAATAAAACGGTGAGGTACATTCGGGCTCAACAGAGGATCTTTCGATGTGTAACCGAATGTTGTACCACTGGGCTATTTTCCAATAACAAGAAATCATTTTTTAGAAGAAATGATTTGCTGAGATTTTATTATCTCCCTTGATCTGTGTAACGTAAAATATTCCCCAGTGTAAATAATTTTTTATCTATTAGAGAAAAAGACTTTTTTTAAGATGGGACTTTTTTTTTAATTTTCGAGAATTATCTGATGTACGTCACACACACACACACACACACACACACACGCACACACGCACACACATACGTACATAATTAATATATATATATATATATATATATATATATACATATATATGTGTGTGTGTTTGTGTGTGTGTGCATGTATATAAGGTTGAGAAGAAACCTCTTGGGGATTTTATATTTTGATTTCAAATGATGTATTTTCAAATAAGTCTACGTTACATGCCTAAAATTTATATACCATTTAAAAGAACATTGTTCGCTCTATCTAATCGTTTAAAGTACTATCGTCTTAACCGCGTTATGTCTTCTTTTAAGAACGTTGAATATAAGACGAAAAATAAGTAAATTCGCACAATTTTCTTAATTCAATTCAAGCTAGGCTGAAAAGCTGCTGAAACAGCTCGCGATATCAACGAAGCAATTGGCCCAGAAGCCACCACTAAACGCACGACACAATGGTGGTTTAAAAAATTTCGTGGCGTCGACGAGAGTCTTGAAGATCGGCTATCGGACGTTGACAACGTTCAATTAAGAGCTTTAGCCGAAGCCAGTCCACGAACAACTGTTCGAGATCTTGCTTTTGAATACAATGTAACGTATACTACTATTTACAACTAATTGAGAGCTATTGGACGGATAAAAAGATTGATAAATGGGTTTCTCACGAATTAAGCTAGAATCAAAAGAAACGCAATTATGAAATGTCATCTTCCCTTTTTTTACTCAAGAAGTACGAACCGTATCTCGATCGAGTTGCGACTTATGAAAAGTTGATGTCTTACGGGAACCGATTACGCTCAGCTCAGTGGTTAGACGCCGACGAAGTCACATAACACCCCGAAGCCAGAATATCACCGGAGAAATGTCATGCTGAGTGTTTGGTTGTCTGCGACCTGTTAATCCATTACAAGTAACTGAAATGTATCAGAAACTTCGGCAAAAACACTCAAAATCAGTCTACTGAAAATGCCCAATTCTTTTCTACGAATGAACGTTTCTAAACCAACCATGCAGAAGTCAATGAATTTGGGCTACGAAACTCTGCATCATCCGCCATGAATTCAAAACCTCTCGCCTAGCAACTACTACTTCAATCATTTCGATAACTGTTTGAGACGCCCCTCCAGGGAATTAATGGGCAATCTCATGACGTCACTTCCGGTGGTGACGTCACTTCGTGTATCGAGTACCGGTTCCCGGCAGTCTGAGATTGGTAAGCGACGAAGCCCGTCGTGTGCAAACGGCTTCTGTTGAGAAATGGTATTCCCAACCGGTCTTTGCCTGTAATATATGGAAATACATGTTCGTTCCTAAAAATCTTGCGCTCCTTACATTTATTACCATTTAACCCCATAACAAAAACCTTCTAGAAAAAATACTTCAAACTCCTCAATCATATCAATGATATAAAAAACAATTTCAGCGACACCATCGCCACCAGACCGTCATATTTTTAGGTTACTGGCATAAATACAATTGTTTAGCGTTAGAAAAAATATGTTAATTTTGATAGTGCTTTTTTTTATCGATAAAATTTTGTTTGGGATGAGATGTTTTCATCTGAGTTTAAAAGTGAAAAATCGCAAGTAATATATATATATATATATATATATATATATATATATATATATATATATATATATATATATATGGATAACAATACATTCCAAATCCCAATGTTTTAGTCTTCTTAATTTTCATTTCTTTCAACTTCTTAAGAAGTATATATAAACACACACACGCACACACACACACATATATATATATACATTAAAAATGTATATACACACATACAGACCTATATATATATATATATATATATATATATATAAATATATATATATATATACATATATATATATATATTTACATCATCTGGAATCAAGTGAAATGGATGGCTCACATCCTGGGGATGCTCCATGTTTTGACCAGCTTCTGGGATTGACCTTTACTCCTGATCTGAAATGGAACATGTACATCAAATCTGTTGCCAAGGTCGCTGGAAAAATGTCTGGGGTCCTTCTAGCGCTCCAGTAGATATCTCACTGCTCAAACAATTCTCTTTCTATATGAAAGCCAAGTACGTCCAAGGAATGAGTACTGCTACTATATCTGAGCAGGAGCTGCTTAAGATCGCTTATCTTGCCTTGACAGAGAACAAAATAGACTTTGTAGCCTGGGCGGGGATGCCCTTCTCCCTTCCCTGCAATCTCTCTTCTACAGAAGAGATGTTGCGAGCCTGTCCTTGTTTTATCGCTGTTTGCATGAGAAGTGCTCGTCTGGGTTCCAGTCTCTGGTCCCCCTCTCAATATTTCACGAAAAACACCCATCTAGCTGAAACCATTGTCTGTAATTTTCCCCAGTCTTTATATGTGCCTAAATCCAAACGTAGAGTCTATGAGCAAAGCTTCTTTCATAGAAGTGCACGCCTGTGGAACTCTCTTCCGTTTGCCTGTTTTCCACCTGACTGCAACTTGGATGTCTTCAAGTCCAACATAAACAAGGACCTGATAAACAATTATTAAGGATTACTACGATATTGTACCATTGATCACTGTATACGCAATAACCCTTATCCCCGCGTGGCCTCCGGGCCTTGATAAGTAAAAAAAAAAACGTAATTCTTTTTTCAGTTATAAATTTATATGTAACGCTTCAAGTGAAATTAAAGGATATATATATATATATATATATATATATATATATATATATATATATATATATACTAGATTACCCGTGACCCGTTGGGTCAGTATGTTATATTAGCAATGGAATTAATGTATGAGCGTGACACTTGTGAGGTAAAGAAAATAGTTTTTTCACATAACAAAAACATCTCTAGAAAAGTATATTAAAATGAAAAAAGAATATAGACATATTTCTATGAGTCGTTCTGTTTATTATAATTGTTTATTTTTGAAAAAAAAACTTCCAGCCATTGAATTATAAGTAGTTTGCCGTACTTCCAGGAAATTGTTCACTGAACAGATACGATAATACTTAAAGTTAAATTCAAATTTTAATATATCTTTTTTAAATGGAATTGTTAGTTGAAAGTACAAAATAGGTAACAACACTCTCCCCATGTTAAGACTGGCTTTTTAAATAGAAAATGAAAATAAAATGTAAGTTTTTTTCATTTATCTTAAGCAAACATTTATGACCCATTGGGTCGAATATTTAATTTATCTGTTAATAATAAGTTAAATAATACTAATTAAGAAATGCGGAAATGTACGATGTAAAAAAATAACAGAAAGTATTAACAATTGTTTATTTGGATAATTTAAACGTGAAAAAAAAAACAATTGAGGCGATCGTGACGATTTTATTTACGCTGTTATGGGTTTATGTGTATGTACTCGTGCGCAACCGGAAGTTGCAAACCGGATGTATGGTTATAACATCCGTTACAAGGTCATTGGAGGTTTATAATTATATATATATATACACACACACACACACACACACACACATATATATATATATATGGCGAAAATTTACATTTTAATTGATAATTAAAAATAAGAATTGCGTATATATATATATATATATATATATATATATATATATATATATATATATATAATAGCAAAAGTACCCGTCGTTGACTAGGTTCAAAAGCAGCCTACAGAAAATGGACTCTGGTTTATGAAAGTATGAGAGGTTATGAAAAGGAAGGGTTGTAAATTTGGGTTGAATTACAAAGCAAAATATGATGAAAATAAAAATAAAATAGATAAACCCCATAATTTATTATACCATACCAGTTCACACTGAAACTCTTATCGCAATATTCTGTGGATCTATATTAAAAAACCTTGTTAAACTTTGTGACATATTTCTATTCTTTGGTGGTCAAGCGCGAACGAACACCCCATCATTTTATTATACCATATTTCTTCAAACTGAAACATAATTATCAAAGTATACTTACGCAGATAGATATGAAAAGTCTCACAATTTTATTATACAATCCCTATTTAAGTAAAAACATGCTTATCAATGTATTTTCATTTACATCTATATAAAAACACTTGTAAACGTTTTTTTTTTTAATTTTTAAATTTTTTATTTCCATATTTGTGGACAAGGCGCGAACGCAGACCCCACACTTTTAATGAACCACCACTCTGCCAGATCAAACATACCCATTCCTGTGTTTCAATACATCTTCTATTATAAGTAATCAGTTTTTTTTTTAAATAGTCAACCATATAGGAGCCTCCTATTCGTGACCAGACTCACACACACACACACAGTCAGCTTTAATATATATATATATATATATATATATATATATATATATATATATATATATATATATAAACCAACCCGAATTACACAACCACATCTGTAAATGAAAACACAGACATCCTTTATGGTACTATACAAAACGAGTCCAGGACTAAAAGGAGGACTATACCGGGATGATGCATTATTCTACTTGAACTCAACAAATAGGTTATTTGAAAATAAAACAAACAAAAATTAAACAATTCTTCAGTAGTACCATCTCAAAAAGAATATCCAAAATATCACAAAATGAAGAATTACTCAATAAAAACAAGGAATATTATAACCAAGCCTTAGCTAGATAAGGATATAAAGAACAAATTAAATGTGTTAAGGAAACTCAAAACAATAACATAGGTACAGAAAGAACAATAACAAATGCAAATGTAATATCTTACAACATGTCGATGAGGAAATATAAAAAAGGAAAATAATAACAATAAACAGGAAAAAGAAAAAGGAAAAGATAGACCATAATAAAACTGAAAGAAAAGTTAAAAAGAAAAATAGAAGGAAGAGCCAGACGTGTTTGAATCCACCGTTCAGCCGCCATATAAAACTATCATCCCAAGGGAATATTACCAATTTATAGACACAAATTCCCCGCGAGATAGTAAACTAAGTAAGATAATTTATGAAAACACTGTTAAGCTATCCTTCTCAACGTCTTCTAACTTAACAAATACCATAATTGGCTCAAATAACACAGAATTAAACATTTTTTTTGAAAAACAGAGATTAGACAGAAAAGGAATCTAACAATGCAAAAGAATGTAACTGCCGGGACCCTAATGAATGTCCAATGAGGGGGAACTGTTTAACTTCAAACGTAGTATACAAATTTGAAGTTATAACAAATAATGAAGCTAAAGTATACCTTGGGATCACCTGAACTTGCTTTAAGGACAGATATCGTAATCACCTAGCATCGTTTGAAAATGAAACTGAGAAATCAAAGAACACCACAAATAACGAAAACAACAAAAATGTGAATAAAAATGAAAACAACGGTAGAAAGGATCATAACAATAATGACAACCACAACTACTATAACGAAAATAGAAACAGAAACAATAGTAATAGCGAAATAAACCGAGAAAAAAAACAAATAAAAACTCAACCACTTTAGCAGTATGTATTAAGGAATTAAAGGAAAATAAAACTGAATATAAATTAAGATGGTCAAGAATTGATAAGGAGAAAATATAAACCTAGCAAATCGAAAAAATGCAACCTATGTACATTAGAACTATAGCACATGCTAATATCAACAGAAAAATTATTAAACAAACGACTAGATCTTATCCACGGGTGTTTGCACAGAAACAAATATTTAATTTCACGCACTAGAGCAGATTAGGAAAAAATGCAAGGGAGGTAATCCTAGATATAAAAAATGATACCACGAGAGTGGCCTCCCCTGAATCGGGTAATATAATACGAATTCAAACACCAAGCAAAAAACAATATTAAAATAAACACGCATGAATATAGGAATAAAATTATATAAAATTATATAATAATTGGAAAAAAAATATAGGAAGAAAAAATTTAAAATTAAAACTAAAATAAATGAATAATAAATAAAAAAATAAAAATACGAACGTACGCGTTAAAACGGTAAACAATCTTTACATAACACCAAAAGATGGAGGAAGTGAGGAAGCAGGTCTTTGGAAATCTTTTTACCCGAATCCGATGTCCAGCATGTTAAAAATATATCTTTAGTTATAAAAATCTAATGGATAAACATCTGAAGAAGTTGGTGGGGTCAGGATATTTTTATGGGAACATAAATCGTAAAATTGCCAACACATCAATGAAACAGCTGTAATGGAAATAAACGAAGGTTATGAAAATGAAAACGTGAGTCTTTGAATTTTCAACAAAATCTTGCACTTAATATATATATATATATATATACATATATATATATATATATATATATATATATATATATATATATATATATATATATATATAGTCGCTACACTGTTTTTGTCTATGGGAATAATTTTGCTCTTTTTTATTGAGCACTCTTAATAAACTCCTCTTAATTCATGACTTTTATCTCCTAAATACCTTTCACTATATATATATATATATATATATATATAATTTATATAATCAGAAAAAACAACACCTTTTATTTAGTATTACACAATTTTTGTTTTTATTATTTTTTAAGACATGTTATTATATATTTTTTCTTAGTCTGACAGCTGTTTCGAAGGGTAAAAAGACAAACGGTTGTTTTAATTATAACATACCGAATCTTCATTATTTACCGTTCTCTTCGGAGACAATTAAAATCAATTAATTACAGTCATAAAATTGTTTTTAAAACTCACATGGGGATGAAATTTTTTTATCGAGGTTGCCATCTTTAAAAATTTTCCATGGGATTTTTATATATCTATATTTTCTTTTTGTTAGCCTTATTTTCGTATTTTTTGTTTTTTTTAATTTCTTTCCAATTTATGTATCTAATACCCATTATGTTAATTCTGCATTCTTATTTTGTTTCTTCTTTTATTACGTTTGATTTATTATTTACGAAATTATTTAATTAATTTTTTTTAACTTCTTCTTAAGCTAGTAATTTTTTCCTTTTTTTATTACGTTTGATTTATTATTTACGAAATTATTTAATTAATTTTTTAACTTCTTCTTAAGCTAGTAATTTTTCCTTTTTTTTCGTATCTCTTGGGTGTTTACGTTTCATTTTATTTTTTAGCCGTCTATACGTATTTTTTCCTGTTATATTACCAATTTATAGACACAAATTCCCCGCGAGATAGTAAACTAAGTAAGATTATTGTGTTATTGTTTTTTTTCGTATTTATTTTATTATTAGGCTAAAATGGTTATCATTATGTATATATTTATTATTTCTTATTCTTATATTAAGTTTTTTGTTAATTATTTTTGTTGTTTCCAATTTATAATGTTTAGTGTCAAGTTTACGGTCTTTTCTGATTTTGCGATTAAAGGGAATTAACTCTATCAATTCTTTGTTTCTTATTTATTCAGTCATTAACTTACATCTTTTAGAATTTGTGCATTTACCTTATAATTTAGTAGTCAAAGGGAAATAACTTATTTATTTTTTGTTTCAATTATTGATCTTTGTCATTTTTGCTAATTTTTTTTTATTTATCATATTATTATTTATTAATCATGTGTATTTATGTTGTGTTCAGGTTTGTTATTTATAAGTTTATTTGCTATTTTAATATTTTTTTTTCTTTTATCTTAAACTCGGTTTTTTGGTGAAAAGAAAATATTTTTGTTCAGTTTTTTGTCTATCTATTTGTTTACTTATTATCTATATCTTGATATTAGGAACTTATTTTTATGCAGACATATTTGTATGTTGTCAGTACGGTTATTTAACAATGAGTTTTTATCAGATGTTAGTATTTTGTAGGATTCTAGTAAACATAAGGAACATTTGCCTGATTTTGATGGATGATAACTTTTTGCCCTACCTATCACGGACCATTTCAAAGTGTACTCAATATTTTTGCTTTTTAACTCACGTATCCATTCCCCAAGAGCAGTGTCATTATTATTTTTCTTTCTATTTGTTTCCCTCCCACTATGGTTATTATTAGTATTATTAGTGTTTGCTGTGTTATTTATTATATTTCTGCTACTATTATTGTTTTTGTTGAATGATGAGATATGATTGTTTAGCCGGGTTTTAAACTGAGTGCTCGTACTACCAATGTATGCTTTTATACCTCTATTAGTTTTAACTTCACATTTATATACAACATCTGATACGAGGCAATTTCCTTCTAACGGGCATTCCATAGCTACACGGCAGTTGCATCCACAGTTTTCATTCCTATTATTTTCTAAGCTATTATTATTTGCTTTTTCTATTTTGGCTCTGTTCGTTCCTATTATATTTCTAATTAAATTTGGTGAGGTTGAGTAAGACATTTTTACAGTGTTTTTGTTTATGATTTTACTTAATTTATTGCTTGGTGGAAAGTTTTTATCTATTATTTCATAGAATTCTTTTGGAATATTATTTTTAATATGTATAGAGTATGGGATGTTGACCCATGTTTGTT
Source organism: Euprymna scolopes (assembly GCF_053919585.1). Lineage (NCBI taxonomy): Eukaryota > Metazoa > Mollusca > Cephalopoda > Sepiida > Sepiolidae > Euprymna > Euprymna scolopes. The sequence continues at coordinate 21,970,711 of NC_136512.1, read as the reverse complement.
GCTTCCTCCTATTCTTTCTATTTGTGTTAGTGTTGTTCTCCCTTCTTATTGTTTTTTCACGAGTGCTGGTACTTATGTTGTTATCAGTTCTGTTATTTGTTCCTATTTTATTTCTATTTCTATTCATTACTCTATTATATGATATTATATTTACATTTGTCTTAAAGTTAGTGTGTTCAATATTATGGTTCTTTATGTACTGTATTTTTTTATTGTGACCTGATTTTTTTATTGCTTCGTTATAATACTCCCTATTTTTGTTAAATTTGTCTTCATTAATTGATATTTTAGATAGTCTTTTAGATATGTTTGGTATTATTGCAGCTTTCATGGATGGTGGGTGATTAGATCTATTATCAATGTAGTACAATGCCTGGTTAGTGGTTAGGTTTGTGGTAAGGTTCATATGTTTTATTTATTATATCTAGGGTAAGGTCCAGAAAGTTAACGGTTTTGTAGTTTTCATTGAAGGTTATTGTTAGCCCTAAATCATTAAATATTTTCTTTATCTTAGTTTTGGTGTTCTTAACTATTCTTATACTACCATTTATGTAAAACAGAGCAGCATCATGATATAGCCCACCTTTTAGCTCTGGAATCTCTTCACTTAGTTTCTGCAATATGTATAGGCCTACTACATCAGTTGCCTGACTGGAGTCTGCCGATACCATCGTGATGTCGAAGTTTAGGTCCTTGTTATTCCTAGTCCAAAGTTTATTATCATATTTTATTATTGATCGTCTCGCTAAGTTAACTATATCTGTTTCTATTTTGGTTATGCTAGTGAGAGTTTTTGCAAATGATATTGCATCTTTAAAGAGTTGTGGTGTTATGGAGGGATAATATGCGTCTATATCGAAGCTAATTAACATACTGTTACTTCTAATACTTATATTTTTGAACCAATCTATTACTTCATCTGAGGATATCCATAGGTGGTTTGTTATTTTCTGTTTAATCTTAGGTATAATGCTATCAAGAATTTTTTACTTATATTTCCTATGTCAGATATACATGGGGATATAAGCCTAATGCTAGGGTTTATATTAAAGGTTTCTTTGTGGTCTTTAAAAGTAAATCTTGGGGTTAATGGGGTAAATACCTCTATTTTATTGCTAATGCCTATTTCTTCACATATTTCTTTAATGGATGTGTTTATGCTATCTAACTCACTGTTTTCTGCAATTCTATATTTTTTCCTCAGTTCTGTTAGGATCAAGTCATTATATTTATTATAGTCTATGGAGTAAATGTTCATAGTTTTGTCTGCAGGTACCTTCAGCATGTCATCATCTTTGATCTTTTTAAATGTTTCATTTATTTTTTGTAGTCTGGGATTCATGTATTTTTGTTTTTTCTTCTTTTTTAAGCCTTTTACCATGTTTAGCATATCAAGTTCGAAATTGTCAATAGCAGGGATGTTTGGTGGGCTTTTTCTCGTTTTGATTCCATATTTTTTATCAAATTTTGTTGGTTCTCTATTGTTTTCTTCATTTCTTGTGTTACTGTTGCGATCCTGTTGGTTTGTTTTGTTTTCCCCATTTTGGCACCTCATGTTGTGATGGTATACCTTCCATCTAATCCTTTTTATGAATTTTTGAACAGACTGCAGCATGTCCATTGTGTACTTTTTATGGTCAGGTATTGCTACGTTCTTCGGGGAAAATGGTATTTCTTCCTTTGGGAACATTTTGGTCAATTTAAAGGTTTTTATTTAGCAGCTCAAACTTTTGGAGCAGATTTATATGTATTTTTTTAACAATCAATTTTAATACCTTTTAAATGGTATTTTATTGATAATTGTACCAATATTAACCTCGGTTTAGCTCGATGAGAATTCAGAGCAATATAATTTATATAATCAGAAAAAACAACACCTTTTATTTAGTATTACACAATTTTTGTTTTTATTATTTTTTAAGACATGTTATTATATATTTTTTCTTAGTCTGACAGCTGTTTCGAAGGGTAAAAAGACAAACGGTTGTTTTAATTATAACATACCGAATCTTCATATATATATATATATATATATATATATATATATATATATATATATATATATGTAGTCGTCGAAATACAGTACTGTTTCGCTGAATCACAACTCATCAGTGCCGATAGACTAATACCTCTCCCAAGCCGGAGAACCAACACGTTGACAGTCGAGAGTTCTACCCATCGAACCACGGGAGTGCTGCCTGCAAATATCCCCAATAAATATCTATTTTAAACAAACATTTATCCACCACTTTTAGAGTGCTCAAATCACTTGTTAACAAACAAACAGCGGACCTCGAATTTTTCAGTAAATTAAGTAGCAAGTGAGATTATTTACGACAATGCTCTACCCAAAGGGGGGGTCTTTAAATGTATTTGTAGTCATCAACATACAGTACTGTTTTGTGGTATCACAACTTATCAGTGCCGCTAGACTAGCACCTCTCTCAAATATGTGTGTGTTTGAACTATTGAATATTTAATTGTATATAAACATTTAGATACGTCAGAGCCCGTAGCCATGTTTGTCTTGCTTATTTCAGAGTTAAGAATTGTTTTATCACTGAAGGTTAAGAAAAAAAGAAAGAAAATGAGAAGATGAAGAGGAGGAAGAGAGTGCAATCGCCTTAATATCATTAACTGCTTAGACCATACCTTTGACATGTACTCGGCAGTATTAAATAGAAGAGAGCATCCAATCCGATAAAGAGGTTATATTGTTAGAAGATCAATCGACGTTCAAAAAAACACTGACAGAGATTAACAAAAGGATCTTTTCCCCAAAAGATCACCGGCCAAACCTCTTTGACTGACGCTTAAAAGTCTAAAGTAAGAATAGAATAAAGCAAAGATTTTATTTTTATTATCCTGAGATGAACCACGTGACCTCTTTTTACTCCACGTTGCTCTCAGAGTCTAAACACTAGAGTATTCAATAATAATCCAATGATCCTACAATAAGTTCGGAATTTATATATATATATATATATATATATATATATATGTGTGTGTGTGTGTGTGTGTGTATATATATATATATATATATATATATATATATATATATACTAGCAGTTCAGCCCGGCTATGTACTTATATTCATATGCATATATACATTAAAAAGTGTGACTCAGGTCCAGGTACCCTACATTCATTAATTTTTGGCCTCATATATGACGGTACAAGTGACGTCATACACGACATCATCTGCTATGTCATAACACACGAGGCCACACAATCATATATGCTATGACGTCATTGTGAACAAACAGACCAACAGACCGGAATACGGATATATATTTGTTTACCAGTGGTGAAAAAACCAGACAAGAGTGCTCAATGTGTAGCCAGAGCAGTATATAGGAAATTTATTACCGTGAGTCCAGAATGGGTTTACATATTGTTTCAGCTAGAGGAAAATCCTCAAAAGGAAGAGAAAATATCCAACTAGCATCGTCAGAATTCATAGATATGAATTCTGACGATGCTAGTTGGATATTTACAATAAATTTCTTATATGTATAATATATATATATATTATATTTATAATACATTTCCTATATATATAATATATATATAAATATAAGAAATACGTTTCTTATAGTTGAGCACTTTCTGTTGAATAAAAGTCGGTCAATTTAGCTCTTATGCGTAGATCGTCGTATAACGACTTGATCACTGTCTGTCTGACGTAATGAACATTTAAATTTAAAATGTTTAAAATTCAACGCTATTTCACACGATTAATGGTAGCCGAATGGATACGGTCTCCGCTAATCGAGCCAGAGATGTCTCGTGTCGCGGGGTTCGAATCGTTCGACTGGTAGTAATTGTGACACCCTGCACTGAAGAATCCCGAAAGGATGAAACACTAGTGTCTGTAGGTATTTAATTATTATAGTAAAAAAATAATTATGACAGCCCCTTTAAGAAATACGTTTCTTATAGTTGAGCACTTTCTGTTGAATAAAAGTCGGTCAATTTAGCTCTTATGCGTAGATCGTCGTATAACGACTTGATCACTGTCTGTCTGACGTAATGAACATTTAAATTTAAAATGTTTAAAATTCAACGCTATTTCACACGATTAATGGTAGCCGAATGGATACGGTCTCCGCTAATCGAGCCAGAGATGTCTCGTGTCGCGGGGTTCGAATCGTTCGACTGGTAGTAATTGTGACACCCTGCACTGAAGAATCCCGAAAGGATGAAACACTAGTGTCTGTAGGTATTTAATTATTATAGTAAAAAAATAATTATGACAGCCCCTTTAAGAAATACGTTTCTTATAGTTGAGCACTTTCTGTTGAATAAAAGTCGGTCAATTTAGCTCTTATGCGTAGATCGTCGTATAACGACTTGATCACTGTCTGTCTGACGTAATGAACATTTAAATTTAAAATGTTTAAAATTCAACGCTATTTCACACGATTAATGGTAGCCGAATGGATACGGTCTCCGCTAATCGAGCCAGAGATGTCTCGTGTCGCGGGGTTCGAATCGTTCGACTGGTAGTAATTGTGACACCCTGCACTGAAGAATCCCGAAAGGATGAAACACTAGTGTCTGTAGGTATTTAATTATTATAGTAAAAAAATAATTATGACAGCCCCTTTAAGAAATACGTTTCTTATAGTTGAGCACTTTCTGTTGAATAAAAGTCGGTCAATTTAGCTCTTATGCGTAGATCGTCGTATAACGACTTGATCACTGTCTGTCTGACGTAATGAACATTTAAATTTAAAATGTTTAAAATTCAACGCTATTTCACACGATTAATGGTAGCCGAATGGATACGGTCTCCGCTAATCGAGCCAGAGATGTCTCGTGTCGCGGGGTTCGAATCGTTCGACTGGTAGTAATTGTGACACCCTGCACTGAAGAATCCCGAAAGGATGAAACACTAGTGTCTGTAGGTATTTAATTATTATAGTAAAAAAATAATTATATATATATATATATATATGATAATGTATGATGAGAATAATGGAAATAATATTCCGACAAAATAGAGAAATAAAAAGGAAGAAATTTAATTATGTATTCATCAACTTTTCATCTTTTTTTTTCATAAAGGAAGTCTCGAAATAAAGACGAGAGGTTGATGAACACAGAACTTGGTTTGTTCCTTTTATTTCTCTATTATGATGGGTATATATTTATATATATATATATATATATATATATATATATATATATATAGAGAGAGAGAGAGAGAGAGAGAGAGAGAGAGAGAAAGAGATAGATATATTATTCCTTAATTGGAATTCATTTTTGAGATGAACATTATATATATTAATTTATTTTTATTTCGGACTATTATTCTCATCTTTATGAGATTTATTAGATATTGTTTTCATCTGTATTGGTTGTTGCTTTTCACGACGTTTCGGCCAACTATCCCTCTGGCCTTCGTCAACTGCTAACCGGTACGGATAGGAACTTTGAATCTCCTAACTGCATTCTCATAAATCACTGCCATCGTTTTGGCCAAGAAAACCTTTGGCACGCTTTGGGTAGGATTGAAACCGCTATCTTCAGACAAGGGAACCGTAGAGATTCAACGGGCGAGCAAGTTTGGATTGTTTGATCATATAAATCCACGTTTATTTATTATCTGATCTTACATAATCGGGTCCGTACCGATTGGTATATATATATATATATATATATATATATATATATATATATATATATATATATATATATATATATATATATATATATATATATATTATTCCTTAATTGGAATTCATTTTTGAGATGAGCATTATATATATATTAATTTATTCTTATTTCGGACTATTATTCTCATCTTTATTAGTTGTTTTTTTTTTCATCTTTTTTGGTAGTTGTTTTTCACGATGTTTCAGCCAACTATTCCTCTGGCCTTCGTCAGGTGCTAACCGCGACTGATAGGAACTTCGAATCTCCTAACTGCATTCTCATCAATCACTGCCATTCGTAGTTGTTGTCATCTTACCATGTTTTGGTCAAGTAAACCTCTGGCACGCTGACGAAGGCCAGAGGAATAGTTGGCCGAAGCGTCGTGAAATACAACAACCAATAAAGATGAAAACAACAGTCCGAAATAAAAATAAATTAAAAGAGAGATATAAGTGTAGCGTATTAAGCGACGCTCTTTGTGTAAGCAAATCGAACTTGGGCGTTTCGACGATGTCAAAACATCGTTAATTTATCACCCGCACAGCAGCAGTCAAATAGAGTGATGGTGAGAAGCCTTAACTCGTTTGGGCGGTCGGGCTTCAATCCTGGCTTGGGGTAGTTTGCTGTCTGATGAGCACTTATCTAATAAAGCGAAACAGTACTGTATGTGGATGACTATAATGCTCCCCATCTTGGGTTGAGTATATTAGGAAGTGATATACAAACTGCCATTAGCGTATAAACCGATGCTTTTTGTGTAAACAAATCGGGCTTTGGTATTTCATATATGGAGAAGTTACCACGCTACTGAGGTTAAAAAAGGCACCTTATTATTATTGAAAAAGCTCTTTGCATTTGTGCATGTATTGCTGTGTTTTCCTGCGTTATGAGTAACCGGGTTTCTGTATGTACCTGCGCGTGTGTGTGTATGTGGGTGTATGCGGTGGTCTGTGTCGGTATATATATATGTATGTGTCTTGTATACGTCTGTGGAGATGTAGAGACACGAGTAGATGGGGATGTTGCCTGCACCTGCGGATGGTCTGAATGTGTATGTATTGTGTGTATGCTGGTGCGCGTGTGTGTATATGTATGTGTACATGTATGTGTGTGTATATGTATTTGTACTTATATATATATATAAATGTGTGTACGTGTGTCTGTATGTATATATGTATATGTGTGTGTATATGGTAGTGTGTGTATGTGTATATATATATATGTGTATATCTATGTATATGTTTGTATGTATATGTATATATATATATATATATATATATATATATATATATATGGGTTGATTTATGAGGACGTGTATCCAGCTGGGGTCCACGAGTTTTAGAATTCCCAATCATACAGTCTTATTATTATTATTATTATTATTATTATTATTATTATTATTATTATTATTATTATTAATATTATTATTATTATTGATATTGGTGGTGTCATTAGTATTATCAATATTACAAGAATTATTATTACTAGGATTATTAGTGGGATTAATATTAGTTTTGATATAATAACAGTCATGATGTATGGAACTCAAGTGTGTACATGGATGTCTGCATTTGAGATTCCACGTATGGATGTTACTACGTATGTAGGTATGGATGTAAACATGTCATAACTGTATATGACCATTATATGTCTATGTATGTCTATATGTGTGTGTGTATATATACGCGGGTGTAGCAGGGTGTAGGCGTTTATAAGAATATTAATATATATATATGTACATGTGGAGTTTAGATAACTTTCGAGGATTTATGTTTATTCTCATTCTGTTTATTTGTTTTTATTTATTTTTTATTTTTTATTTATTTGTTTTATTTACCTTATTTTAATTTTGATTTTATTCTTGCGTAGTTATAGTTATTGCCTAGTTTCAGTGCGTGTGTGTGAGTAAAATAAAACGAACAGCATATATTAACTTCTGAATTTCTGTATTAACGTGTGTGTGTGTGTGGGTGTGTGTATGTGTTTGTGTGTGTGCGTTGTGTGTGTGCCTGTATGTGTGGGGATGGTTGTTGATTGAAAAACACCGGTCATTACCAAGTGACCATAGCAAATGTTTTTAATTTACAGACTGTAAGACAAAAATACTAGATTCTCAAATACCTTATGCCATAAAAAACAAAAGATGGGATGGATAGAGAGAAAGGGAAATGAAAAAGAAGATGTTTATTATCTTCAAAGACCTAAATTGTCCGCTCACCGAGTTATGACTCCCACCCAGGTTACATTCTAACTTTACAAACGAAATAGGAAAATGTTTTTTGATTAAAATATCAGTTTTCGACGGTAATTCTTGGCCTGAAGACGTAATCCCCTAACGCGGCTGATTACAGAAACATGTATTCACATATGTAGCCATTAATGTTTGTATAAATAAATTATATATATATATATATATATATATATATATATATATATATACTTACGTCCTAAAAATTATGTTTATTATTTTTATTAGGTCCTATAGTCGAATGCCTATACCATTACGCAACGAGCCCGATAAAAATAGCTAAGAATATGGCCTGTAGCGTAAGGGAATACACGCTCAAGTTAAAACGTATAGTTCGACGTTCGAGCCTCAATACAGTGAAGCTATGTTGATGAGCTGTAGAGTAGCGAAACGTCTACGTAAAGTACTGTTTTAAAAAGTAAAATAAGATATATATATGTGTGTGTGTGTGTGTGTGTGTGTGTGTGTGTGTGTGTGTGTGTGTGTGTGTATTTATTCCATGTGTTCGGTCTTCCAAAGCAGAGAGACGAATTTGCTTATATTTATTTTTATACACATCAAAGAGACGCTGGTTCGAGTTATGCTAAACAAAGTCCCGTCATCAAATGAATCAGTGGTCATCATTCGCGCGGTAGTTATAAAATACATAGGAAAAACCAGACGGCAGATTTGTGCCTCTGCAAATGACGTTGGACACATCGAATCTAAATTCAATTTGATTATGACTATCTGTAATGTTCTAAATCAAACTAGAATAAAATTATCCCCCCTGTCTAAATAATCAAACATCGCGGTTCATTTCCTCTTCTGTTTATGGGTATATTTTCGGATTTTGTAGACAGATTAGGTAGTTTTAGTTTTCGTTTGGTGTATTGGATATTTGTCAAATCGATAACATATCCGCCCATGAAAACTGACATACAAAGATCACATTATATATTCCGATGTCTATGATTAAAAATACATCAAACTTAATTTGATCTTAGTCAATGTAGAGGAAACCTTTCTATACTAAGCTAATTTGCAATTTTGCAACTGTCAGAGAACCTCTTCTTGAGGAGTTGATTTTTCCTGACATTAAAAATAGCCTTGTGCAACATTTTCTTTCGTGAGGAAGCAAATAAATGCCTTAATCTGAATTTAAAATCTCTAATCGTCGGTATCTTGTGAGCGTATATTTCTTTCTTTCGCACAGCACTCAGTATTTCACAATAGTTACACAGCTTTTATACTGACCAGATAAAACGTTGATTATGCATTAATAACTTTGGAAAGCGTATGATGCAGAACCCCCCCTCCAAAATCTGGTTAAACTAGCAACTTATCTTTTATTAAACATATATTGTCAATCGTTTGAAACAGGTATTATTGGCCTCTGCCAAAAAGGAGGGTGGACCTATGAATTCACCCTTGTCCGTTTGCCCGTTCGTCCGTCCCCACTTTTCTCAATAACTACGCCTTGGATATTTTTTTAAAATTTTGCACAAATATTAAAAATGATATGAGTAAAAAAAGTAACAGAGCGGATTTTCTGAGAAAAATCCGGTTGCCCACGTAGAAGTTCCTTCTGGTTAAAATAGCTAAAGTTGCCACTTCTGTACTTATTAAAAAAGGTTGATGGCTTGGATTTTTATAAAACTTTCTGAAAAGTTGTAACTAACTGATTTCTATATAATTTAGTTTGTCTATACTTCGCGATAATTCTTAGGCGTACCCAAATGGCTGTTTATGGGCTAATAAAAAACATTCCATTTTTGGGACTATTTTACCATATTTGTCCAAAATGTTCTGTGTATGTTTATTTAGCATGTTGCATGGTGCTGAACTCAAATTAAAATATGTTAAGGTCTTGGGGACTATTAGGGATAAATGGGTGGGGGACATGATGAATTTAGTGATTTCTTCTTTTTTTTTTTGCATCGTACAGAACTCAAATTTATATATATTAATGCCTAAAACTGCACCATTTGTTTATTTTCACCTGGATTTGACGTCCTCTAGGCACTTTTGGGGCTAAATGGGATGGGTTGGGGCAAATTTTAAACTTTATCTTTTCTATGCCTCGTTCACTGCGCACACCCGGGGGACCATGCATAGTTCACTTGTTCTGAAATTTGCTGTCCAAGAGTAAGACTTACAAATGCAATGATAAAACAAAATTGTTTACCGTTCAGTTTGAGCCAACGATGTCTGTGTATCATGCGAGTGTCGTTCTAATAGTTATACATATTTTTTTAGAAAAAACTCTAAATCGTTTAAAGCTACTACGACGGGAGTGGTACCATTAAAACGAACGGCCCCTGGTTCTCCAAAATGTATTTTTCTATATAGTCACCACCATTCGCAAAACACTTCTGCCAGTCTCCTCTGAGGTTTTGATCGTAAAAGTCAGGAGCGCAATTTATGAATCACATATTGATTCCCATTCTAAAACCGAGGAACCTACCTGATAATTTAACTGAAGTCAACTGCAATGGCTTCGTAAACGTTCAGCAGGCGCCGGTAAATGTTGATTTATTCAATTTTTTTTTTTTTTTTACGCATGGAGGAATCCAATCTCGCCTCTCTGCATCTGACGCAATTTTCTTACAAGCGGTTGTTTTATTAGAAATTCACACCGTCAATATCGGCAGCAACGTAAGGAGATGGGTTTGTCGATTTCAAAGTATCGACAGAAGTGGCATTGATAATGATGCTGACTATGTAGAAAGGAATTCTATCAGCACAAACGATCGCTTGTTTATAGGGTAACACTTCCGTATTTGTAAATAGTCAACATTTTTAATTTAAACATAAAAGGTATTATTTTGGCTTGTTTACTGAATGAGGAGTTTTGGTAAATAAACTCTCTCTATCATATCCACATTTCAAAACGCTTATCTCTCTCTCTCTCTCATATATATATATATATATATATATATATATATATATATATATATATATATATATATATATATATACACTAGCAGTTCCGCCCGGCTTTGCTCGGGCCCTATGTACTGTTCATAACTTTATGTGCATATGTATATATTAAAAAGTGTGAATATGTACGGTAATGCCTTTCTATATAATAAGCTTCCTTAACTACCAAATAAAAAATTGGTAGAAACCGCAGACGTCATTTTTTTTAAATTTTTATTGATTTGGACTAAAAGTAAATTAAAATGTTTGACCCGTGTCCAAGTAACCTATATCTAAAATTTCAAGTGTTTAGATCCAAAATTAGCCAAGAAGTTTGGTAGAGTCGGCAAAGGTAACCTCTGTAAACTTTGACCTTTTGCCAGCCAAACTTTCGCTTTACTCGTTGGTCTTGTCTTCTCCACTAAGTTTTTTTTTTTACACGGTGGTCACCACTTATCAAGGCCCGGAAGCCACTCAGGGATAAGGGTTATTGCAAGTACAGTACGTTAATATGAAGATTTGATGAAGTGTTTACTTATAGGGGCCGTTCATTAGGAATTTTTTAACGTTGGACTTGAAGACATACAAGTTTTAGTCAGGTGGGAAGCAGGCAGACGAAACAGAGTTCCACAGGCGTGAAGTTCTAAGAAAGAAGCTTTGTTCATGGAATCCACGTTTTGATTTAGGCACAGATGAAGAGCGGGGGAAATTTTTCACAGTGGATTCAGCTAGACGGGTGTTTATCGTGAGGGGGGGACCAGAGATTGGAGTTCAGACGAGCACCTGCCATGGAAATAACGATAAAACAATTTGCTTCTTATTTCAGTAGCTTCTTATTTTCAAAGATAGCAAGATTGTGAAACCTTCGTCCTACTCACACAGTGTTTTGTTGACCGGTGCAGCATGTCCTTAAGAAAAACAAAAAGGCAATTCAATTAAACTCTCTATCGATCGAGCTTACTCTCAAATATCAGGCATCCTAAAAAGCACCTTGTTTTGTATTACACCAAGCATATTTACATCTCTTAGGTTAGAACGAACAAAATATATTGGAAACAAAGGCTTGATTTAATAGAGACGAACAAAAGAAAAAAATAATAAATAAAATCACTATAAATCTACTCTGCTTTGATGCAGCTAATTTTATATATTCGTACATTTTTTTCTTGTAAACCATCGAAACTTGTCCCTCTCCACGTCGTAAATACCCCGACTGACCCAACTGGTAGTAAAATCACAACACTACACTGTTGAGATCCCTAGATTCCGGAAAGACTTTTTACTCAAATCGTTTATTCCTTCGAACTGCTAGACTTTGAAATTCCCTCCCTGCGTCGTTTACTGAACTGACATGCAGGTGTTCAAGTTTAATGTACCTATTTACTACGCCTCCCAACGGGACAGAGTTAGACACCAGGGTCGTTTGTTAACGTGGAGAAAAGGTACAAAAATAAAAATTGTCTCAGTCGTGAACAGATGCTACACTTTGATCTTGTCCCGAAGGCCAAGAAACTTCCTTATATAGTATTTTTTGCCAATTTTGTCTCAAATAGTAATCACTTATGTTGAACAGTGCATTTTTTGGAGAGCGAAAAATAAATTTCAAATAAGGCATGCTGATCAAACAAATAACATTAAATTCGCTTTGTTCATGTAGGAATTATTTTCCTATCAAAAATAATGAACATTACTGTATATTTCACACTATAGATTGACTTCGTTTTCATTGAAATCTATATAATACCCTGCTTGTGCTTTTGTGTTTTACATTTTACATTTCCCTTTTTTTCAAAGGGCAAATACAATGTCTAAAGCCAAACTAAATCTTAAAAGATCAAATTCGCGAAATCTGGCTTCAAAAAAAAAGAACACGTAAGCAATCTTAAACAAGAATGTGAGAGTAACTAGCATTTAATCTTGTTTCGTTTCCAAATATTATTATAATAGTTGCAAACGCGTGAGGATAAAATTCGTACCAATTCGATGTGCAGCGGTTTTTCACGAAGAAAAAGCCCGCGAAATATTACGCAACAGAAATGATCATTCGAGAGAAAAGAGCAAAAAAAAAAAAAATTGTCTGCGAAGCGGTGCTGGAATATAGAAGTAAATTAAATACTGTCGCTTGAAATGCGATTTTATTATTTGCATTAAAACTGATGCATAATATTACCCTCTGGGTATTTATTAGTTCTGATAACTAATCTCATTTGGGTTAACTATATTATTTAATACAATAGACATTATATTTTTATTAAAAAAAATGTTAATAAACTCATCATTCCTGCGTGTTATTAGTTTTTCTGTCAAAAAAGCCATTTTTTACACTAACCAGACGAATAATATCTTTATCAAAACATTAAATATATATCTAATTTCGTGTAATTATCACATGTCCTGCTAGTTAAAACAATACTGTGAACAAAAAACGACATAGTTTAAAAGCAGAAGAACATAGAAAATATAAGTAAGTATGCTACTGGGTAGAGCCGAGTATATAAAGCTAGTGTAATATGTAGTTAATATAATACGAGTATCTTACATAGTAACACAATTTAATTGACACATCATTTTATAGTACGCAGCATATTTCAAGGGATGCAAAATACTTTTAAACAGCCGCTTTTCATTGTAACATTGATGTGCCTTCATATTTCTCCCTCGTTTCGCCTGAATAGACATTTCGCAGAAGACCCTATATCTGGTTATAAATATAAGACAACAGAGCTCGCATGGTGTCATTTATTGCCTAGGCAGCGTTGACTAATGTGCTCATATTTTCTAGGGTCAAAGCATGGACCTATTCTGACCTAAGTTTAGCGATGGCACAGTTGGGCTTCTTGAACAATGAGAATAACAGTTTCGCTGTCATTCCAAATATCGGTGCTATTCGATTTCGTTCGACGTCCCGCCGTTTCAGACTAGAGAAATGCACCCTTGCATCTTAATAAGAGGGGTAGTCCGTCGGTCGCTTTTGATATGGTAAAAAATATTCTCCCCGAAAAGAACATTTAGGATCATTAAACGACACTCGTGGAAAAATATACATATTTTTTCGCTCTTTTTCGCCTCAAACATGGCACATCGCTCATTTGAGACTTAAGGGGCTAGTAATTGGGAACTGTCTAACAAGGATCTGTAGGGAGTTGAGCAGAGAAATGCACTTATTAGATGTGAGACTCTCTTGAATCCTGTCTTAAGGTGAGAGATTTGTGGCAAATGTTCACGCCCAGATGTAGCAACAGTATTCTATAGATTAGTGAATTGATATAGGATGTTATCTGGTGTGAGTAATGTTTTCGCACAGCAGAAGGAGCTCACCTTTTTGCAGCAGTTTTGGCAATATCCTCAATGACTGTAATTCATCTTGTATTTCATCTTGCCTGTGAATGTTAAATCGAAAAGTTTGAAAGATGGACGCTCATGAAAAAAAAGAAAAGAATTAAAAAAAAACACTCCATATTTCAGCATGCGATCTCATGAGAAAATAGGAGCGGGAAATATGCATCCCCCACCATAATTATAGAATCTCACACCACCAGATTGTCATCTTTAGATATAACGGGGGGGTAGATTATTTTCGTTCCATCAGCCTCTATTTCGTGTTTATTTTATTTAATATGACGATTAATAATTGGTATTGTCTGTATTATTTTGTATTATTTTTCATAAAACATTGAATAAGATACCCGAGATTTTACACAAATTACAAGATAGAAGAAATATACAGATAAGAAATTTACAGATTAAATAATGAGTTGGATTTTTTTTTAATTTATGGCTCATTTCTGTCTTGAATGGTAGAGTCTGAAACTTAGTAAATAACCCGATGTCAAGTAATATCCAGCTTGTGTCAAATCAGCGCAATATTGTGTCCGTATTTGATAAGGCTTTACGCGGAATACTATCCAACGAGCTTACGAACTCGTATCCCTCCAACGTGAATATGCCTGTACAACCAAAAAGCAACAAAATCTCACCCTTCAATTTATACCCATCAAAAATGATATTCAAACGCATGCTCTTTTGATCGTTTGCATTAGGTGTTCTTTTTCTGGTTCCCTGTTTTCCGATTATATGAACATGTCGGAATTAAAAGTAATGTGAACAAATACGTCGTTGCGCAATTCCCTACTGAGGATTATCACTATATAATAACCCCTGAATACTAAACGGATTTTTTCGGACTACTGTTCTCATTCTGATTTTTATTTTCACAAAGTCTCCGTCGATGTAATTTTCGACTTTCTTCAGGTGCATCTTGCCTAACTCGGAAATCTAGTTTGTCAAACTCAGAAGTCTATCTATCGAACTCGGGAATCTGCTTGGACTTTCAAACGTAAAGCATTTATTTCATCCACGGGGGTAACATTCTCTCGTTCGGTCAGCAAAGACTGGGTAGATAATTGTTTTTGTTTTGGTTTAGAACGCCGTCGTTCTCAGCGGAACTCTGATACGAGTATTCATTTTGCTCATTACGATTGAGCCAGCCCCAGTTACGAAGTGGGTTATGTGATACAGGAAGCACAACTTCGTGTCACAAAAACTTCAGATGTCACAATTCGCTGCGACAAACACGATATTCAGGTTCAGAAAGGCATCTTGCAGCAGATTGTCGGTATTCCGTTCCGTGTAGCACTGCCTTGTCGCCTACCTGCTATGCGAGTTTATTCCAGGATGCATCTTCCCCACTGAATTAAATGTGCCCCCAGATACCAACTGGTAAATTTCTGCGATTCGAGGCGGTACATACCCTTGATGTAAACAGTTTTAAAAAGTGGGATACAGACCTAATTAACAATACGTATTAGATGGACGAATTCTGACACAGAAAACAGCAATTTTTTCTACTTTGTCAGAAACATCGCACATGGAATGTTAGGAGTAAAGGGCAGTAAAATGAAAGCGAGAGTTACGAGGCTGCCAGACGTAAACCCATTGTCCACTTACCAATTTCTTTCGCAATTTTATTTTGAGTGTCGTCTGCACTGAGGAGTGAACCAGGAGGCTGTAACTTTAAAACTAACATTTTTCCAAGTACGCCACAAATCTTTGCAGAAACTCAATATACTTTATTTGGGAGGGTGAAAAATGTTTTAAAATAGAATGGAAGAAAAAAACAATTTAAAGTATTAAACTGGTAAAAATTACTATGATAATCTATATCGTGGAATTTACTTCGGGGCTACACTAATAATACTCTTAGGAAAATTTTAACATTTTTCACACGGATGTCAATGTAAAAAGCAATTAATCTTACAGTCTTCACGATATCGTTGCTGGCCATTACCATCTGGATGCCAGTTTCTTTAATCGGAAACGTCTTCAGGCTAAGACTAAAACCTCTGAAGAGCTTATCTCCGACTGTCGATGATATAGCATTCCCTAGCCATACGTCCAGCGGACTTCAACACAGTTTTTACATCTCTTCTGTGGGAAAGAGGTTGAAGGGCAGAGAAAAGGGCACCCCCCACTAAACTACGTAGTCTATTTTGAACTTTGTCAGGGCAGGATAAGCTGCTTCTAGTACGCAATCATTGAACGTACCTGGCTTTTATATAGGTAGAGACTTGCATCAGGAGGGGGATATCTACTAGATCGGTAGAAATATCCCCCCAGCGGCCTTGGCAACGGATTTGATGTATGTGTTCCATTTCAGATCAGGAATATCTACTCTTATGCAAAAGAAACTGTCCACGTGTGTCTTTATGTGTGTGAGTTCGTTTCTCATAGGTTCGAAAACGACTGGGATGATTTTTTTTTAATTTTACACGAAATGACTTTATACGACTGGCAGTGTTGTTATAAAGGTGTTGTATCGGAATGTCTTCGATAAGTATCGATAATCGATAATCAATAATTAACATACTAAGGAACAGGCAATTTGAAACCAAAGTAAACACCTTACACAGCCTAACATCATAAGTGCATTTCAGAAGTGTTATTATCAGACAAGCCGAAAGGTCCGCCTTCTAAAATCTACAATAGGTTATTTGATATGTTAGGGACACGGTCGTAATAAATGTTTCTGTTTAGAGCACAATTGCACTATGATACTTGACTTTTGCATTTTAAACTTAAATGCAAGCCATTATATATAAATATAATTTTATAAAATAAACGTTACAATGTAGACTACAATGTATCGTGGCTAAAGTCGATCCGTGGAGGCATGTAAAGCTTCGACCCGGTGCACCCCGATGGGACCATAACTAGAGTAAGTCATCAATCGATTTCACCGATATTGATGAGAATAAAATATGGCTGTGTGAAATATTCGTTGATCATCATTCAATCCCGGGCCACGCCGGATCACCTGCAATATATATATATATATATATATATATATATATATATATATATATATATATGCGTATGATTGTGTGTATATGTGTGTATGTGTGTGTATATATACATCCATATATATATATATATATATATATATATATGTTTCCAACGTAATAGATGTATGAAAACTAAAGCCGCTTTCAGAACTGCCAGCAACCATTGTAAGAAAGTAATAAAGAATGCAAGAGAGTTGTATGCTCAATCTGTTAAGTCCAAAGTAGCTGAGCAGCGGCTTGGTTCCCACCAGTTTTGGCAAATAGCAAACAGAATCCTGAACAGAAGCGTGTGCTCCATCCCAACTATTATCAATGGACCTGAGGTAATCTCGTCAGCATCAGACAAAAGCCAAACTCTTTGTCAAGAACTTTGCAGCTAATTCTACCCTTTGCGATCAAGGCCGCCAACCCCCAATATTCCCTCCTGTATCAGAAAACACGCTATATGATATACGTATATCTGTACGTGATGTTGCCAAGCTAATCAAAAACCTTGATTCCAGTAAAGCAACTGGCCCTGACGGTATTCCAATTATAGTACTCAAAAAACTTCAACCTGAACTAGCGCCTATACTTACAAAACTGTTTAAACGTTGTCTTAAGGAGAATAGTTTCCCATCTCCCTGGAAAATTTCATCAGTATGCCCTGTATTTAAGAATTCAGGTGATCGCTCATCCCCCTCTCAGTACAGGCCAATAAGTCTCCTGTGCGTCATGAGTAAGTTGCTGGAATCTGTGTTAAATACAGAAGTAATCAAACATCTCAACAAAAATAACCTTCTTAGTGACAGTCAATATGGTTTCCGTTCTGCTAGATCTACAGCAGATGTGCTTACAGTTATATCTCATAGGATTAGCAAATCTCTCGACGGAGGCAATCTTTCTAGGGCAATTGCTCTTAACATATCTAAGGCCTTTGATAGGGTATGGCATAAAGGTTTACTTAATAAGATCTCTAGCTATGGTATTGCTTGAAATGTCTTCTCAATTATTAAATCATTTCTTTCTGATAGGTTCATAAGAGTAGTAGTTGAGGGGCAAAAATCAGAAGCTCACAGTATTAATGCCGGTGTCCCTCAGGGGTCCATCCTGGGCCCAACTCTTTTCCTGATCTACATTAATGATCTTCCAAATCACATCCTTACATCATTTGTAGACATTTATGCTGACGACACTACCATTTATGGTAGCACATCTAAGACAGTAAACGACCAAGTTCTCTCCAATTCTCTCTCCTCTGATCTTGAGCACGTAGTACAATGGGGTAAGGAGTGGCTGGTTACTTTTAATGCATCTAAAACCAAGCTTCTCTCTTTACATCATCAACATTCTGATCCACATCTGGCATCAATTGAAATGAATGGCTCTCGTCTTCAGGAGGCCTCAAGTTTTGACAAGCTTCTGGGCTTTACCATTACTCCTGATCTTAAATGGAACACGTACATCAAATCTGTTGCCAAGGCCGCTGGAAAAATGGTGGGATCTTTCTATCGATCCGGTAGATATCTCACTGCTGATGCTATTCTCTATCTATATAAGAGCCAGGTACGTCCAAGGATGGAATACTGTTGCCACATCTGGGCAGGAGCTGCTAGAAAGGACTTGGCCTGCCTTGATAGAGTTCAAAATAGACTTCGTAGCCTCGTAGGAGAATTACTTTTCTCTTCATTGCAACCTCTATCTCACAGAAGAGATGTTGCGAGTTTGTCTCTGATGTATAGTTATTTTCATGGAAAGTGGTCGACTGAGCTTCAATCTATGGTCCCCCCTCGCCAAACTGTCACAAGAGACACTCGTCTAGCTGTAAACACTATCAATAATTCCCCCCAATCTTTATCTGTGCCTAAACCTAAACGTAGATTCCATGAACAAAGCTTCTTTCTTAGAACTGCACGCCTGTGGAATTGTCTTCCGTTTTCCTGCTTTCCGGCTGACTACAATATGGTTGTGTTCAAGTCTAACGTAAATATGTTCTTGATGAGCCGTTCCATATAAGTTATCAAATTTACCAAATTTTCATTACTAATCATTACTACATTGCCCAATTTCTACTGTACACTCTTTATCCCTTATCCTTGAGTCGTCTCTTGGCCTTGATAATGTTGTGATGCCTATGTAATATATATATATATATATATATATATATATATATATATATATATATATATATCAAATATGTCCGTATTCCAGTCCGTATTCGACGTCATAGCATAAACAATATATATGTCGTGGCTCGTGTATCATGATTAGGGCTATGACAAGAGAATATTGTTTTCATTATTTTGACTCTCGAGTATATGTCAGTTAATATATTATATGTTTTTAGAAAGCGTCCTGTTGTTCTAGATTGATTAACTGTGTCAAGAAGAAGAAGAAGAAGAAGAAGAAGAAGAAGAAGAAGAATCGACGGACATTCATTGTTTCATGAGGAATTTTTCATTAGTAGTAAAATATACAGAGCGCCGTGGAATATTCAACATAGTCTTTAAATACATACACTAGATCCTTCGGAATTAAACAGACCTTATAGTCCAGTCAATCTAGCTCATTTTTTTGGCTCAACCTCAAATAAATTGCTATCAAAGGTTTTTTAATTGCATTATAGGCAAGAATATCTCCTCTTTCAGATAAAAAAAGTTTACCAAAATTGACCTTGCGGAAAGGGGTCAACGACCGCCATCTTTAAAGGGTCCCCCGATTCTAGTTTCCTTTCTCAACTCAATTATTGTAAGTATATCTTACAAAAATTACAAATGTATCAATGTGAACTTTTATAAATCAACAGTTTTCATGAAGTTGAATATAATTATAAACTCATTGATTTGGTTTTATTTGATTTTGGTTTACGGCATATCAACCCTTTTAGATTATTTGATACTAGTCCAGTCAATCTAGCTAGATTTTTTTTTATCCCAACCTCAAATAAATTGCTAACAAAGGTTTTTAAATTGCATTGTAGGCAAGAATATCTCCTCTTTCAGATAAAAAAAAGTTTACCAAAATTGACCTTGCAGAAAGGGGTCACCGACCGCCATATTTAAAGGGTCCATCCGATTCTAGTTTCCCTCTCTCAACTCAATTATTGTAAGTATATCTTCAAAAATTACAAATGTATCAATGTGAAATTTTATAAATCAACAGTTTTCATGAAGTTCAATATAATTATAAACTCATTGGTTTGGTTTTATTTGATTTTAGTTTACGGCATATAAACCCTTTTAGATTATTTGATACTAGTCCAGTCAATCTAGCTGTTTTTTTGTCTCAACCTCATAAATTGCTAACAGAGGTTTTTAAATTGCATTGTGGGCAGGAATAACTCCTCTTTCAGATAAAAAAAAAGTTTATTAAAATTAACCTCAGAGAAAGGGGTCAACGGACGCCCTCTTTAAAGGATCCCTCGGATTCTAGTCTCAATTACTGTAAGTATTCTTTTTTTATTAGCCGCACCTGCTTGCCGTCCCTGGCCGAAAACAAGCAATAAATTATTTTAATATTCTGGTGGTCATAAACCTGGCGCCTGTAGGCTGTTGTACTGGTCAAGTCTGCGCAAACTCTCTCTCCCATAAAAACTTTTTTTATTAAAATTAACCGCCGCCATATTTAAAGGGTCCCTCCGATTCTAGTCTTCCTCTCTTAACTCAATTACTGTATAGTCCAGTCTTTGGTGTTGTGGCTGAACCTCAAACAAATTGCTAACAAAGGTTTTTAACTTGCATTGTGGGCAGGAATATCTCCTCTTTCATATAAAAAAAAGTTTACCAAAATTAGCCTTGGGGAAAGGGGTCAACGGCTGCCACTTTTAAATCATTTGGGCCCTGTCGTAAAATGCGATAACTAGCGAAAAGGATGATACGCAAAATTAACAATTACCATAATGTAAAAGGACAAAATATCGACTGTGTCATCTTTTTTTGCTAAATCACCAAGGCCGATATATTGGCCTGAGTCTAAAGGGTTAAAATTCAACTTAACAGTATTAAAATTTCGATGCATAAAATTCCTGACAAGTATGTCCATTAAAACAATTAATTACAAAAATAATCATTTTTGCTGACAAAAAACCTTTATTAAGTTACACAGAACAAGTTTATGAACGGACCAAAGAGCATTTCTTGTCAAGAACTAGTCAAAGGTCACTTCATCATCATCATCATCATCATCATCATCATCATCAAGATCTGGCTGTGATGAGTTGGTGCAATGGAGGCCTTTGTAATATCCACACAAGTTTGAACAGTGAATGCCATGTTTACTGCAACTGCATCTTCCTGTAGTACACCTGAAGTACAGTTACACCTAATTATAGCCAACAAATTTACAGGGTCAGGTGGTAAGTCAGTCTTAACTGGTTGTAATTTACCATCTGAAAGTGTCCATCCACACTCGTCAGGTTTTAGCTGGTTTCTACCTTTCCATTCCTGAATTTGGATGTAAACTCGAAGGTTGTGGAATTTCGTAGCTGCTCTTGTCGGTGGCAATGATTTGGCCTCAACATACTTTGAGCTATTTGCAACCTTTTCCTTAAAGCGCCTAATTCGAAGATGATTGATGTTTTCCCCCATCATTACCATTGTATAGGCACACTAAAGCTTTCTCCCCAGCTTCAATAACCTCTTCTGCACTGCTGCCTTTGCCAAACACTTTAGCCAGTTCGAGGAAGTTTCTATTGTTCATCACCTTTCGGAGGGATGCTGCCTTCCCAATTCCGTGAACACTGGATGTAGAATCACAACCCAGTAATGCATGAATGAAAAGAATGTTGGAACAGACCGCATCTCCCAATGATTTCCTCACCTCTTTGATGTTCCAGACTTTCACTCTTTTTTCACTAGCTTTTAGTTGTGGCATAAAGAAGACGTTGTAAATATCATCGCTATTGGTATGATAACATAGAAGGACCAATAGGTCAGTGTCATCTGCTATCAAAATGGTTTCTCCTGTCTGTGCCAGTTCTAGAGTAGTCTTCACAATCAATACGTCAGCGTCTCCAGATGCATGGATTACTTTACAACCTGCTTTCTTCAAACTCTTTCCCAGCAAGTTGATAAACAATTGTTTGTTTTGTCGATTAGCAAGGAAAACACTCTATTTTAATTTGAACATCATGAAAGGAGTCAGTGACACATTAACTCCAACAAACCCCCCTGCTCGGCGTCGGTGAGTCGAGTCCTTAATGGATGGGCCACTTTCATATCCATCAAAGACAACACATGCTTTTCCATATCTATTTGTGACATATCTACAGTATTGGTCACAGATCTCATTAAATGTGCGACCTTTTTGCCAAGGGAGACGCTGAAGTAGTGCTCCACCATCTAAGAGATACTGTGGATCTGATGACTGTGGACCTGATTGTACATGAGAAGTCAGTTCCCATATAGCGTCCGCCAAAGCAGATTTTTTTGCCTGTCGCAGTAATCCAAAATAATCAAAAAGAGCAGGTAGGTAACCACACAGCTCATATTGAAAATGTTCTTGCTGCTCCTGGGTTGAGGGTTCATTATTAGATAGCACACACAGTCTCTGGAATAGGAGTTGTGGATCAGTCTCAACAGTTTCATCTTTGCTGAGTAAAACTTTTGATCCAAGTGTAATTGCTTGATCTTTTTTGTTTAAAATGTACTCTTGTACATTTTCTCCAGTCATTGAAGCTATGCTTGCCTCTCCTATGGCGTTTACTCTGTCCGCATTCACCTTTTTGTCTTCACTTACTCCACTTGAAATGCTGTGAATGGGCGGATCTTCCGTGAAAGGGTCATATGTCTGGAGAAACGCAAGGACCTGCCATGTATCCCTCACATCACGCTCTTTTCTTGCTGAAGTAGCCTCCTGATGCTGGTCACTAGTGCCATAATGAATGCTTGCTAGTTCTTGCATTGTAAACTTGATTTCCGCGCATGCTGGAAGTGATAGCATCCAAACCACTCGTTGAATTTCATCCATTCCTCTGCCATGAGTAAGGCCTCCAGACGTCTTCAGGCTTCTCATTAGCACCTGTTCAATAACCAGATCTGTTGACAAGCCAGCCCAGTAGCAATCACTCCGTCTAATGACATGGAATCCTTCCGAAAATTTCTGGTATACTTCAGGGTGGGTTTTTGGCATACCCTCCATTTGCTGCAAATACAGATACGCCGACTTTGCATATAGGATGTGTCCTGCTGCAGCGAATATTGGCAGCATTTTCCTAACAGCGTCAATGTGCAATTCCCAGTTCCCGGTGCGCTCTGCTTTGATAAACAGTTGCAGGCTCTTCACCACATCAAGGTATTGAATCCACAATTTTGCTGTTCGCTGCTCAACCATCGCATCCTTCACATGGTTGATTTTCTGGGTAATCCTGGTTACAGACTCTGAAGAAAGAACATTATCCAATCTCTCAGTCTCACCAAGGAGACCAATCAATAGCCCCTGAGCTTCTTTAAGGTCTTCATTTTGATGAAATGACTCTTCTGCATCAGTGTTGGGTTGATCATGCTCAGTGACATGTGAAACTGGCAAATCATAGGCTTTTGCTAATAAAATAGCATTCAGAGCAGCAGCAACTGAAAGGTGAGCACGAATGGCTCTTGCAATTGCTTTGCCACTTAGCATGTGGTTGACTGTGTTTTCAGCATACACAAGTTCAAAAAGTTCTTGCAAACCAGAACCTTTCATCAAATGACCAATTGACCCCAGAAAGCTCATCTGTGTATGGAGCCCACCAAGTCGCAAGATAAATGATTTCACGGGACTGAAACTAGGCTGTGACTCGACTATCATCATTGCTTTGTACACAAAGTGGCTGATCAAATGTTAGAATTGGTGTTATGCTGTTTTTTCTGGCTAAATCACTAATGTAACAGGTTGGGTTACCAAGATCCATGTCAATCATTGGCAAAAAAAACTATTGCTGATTTTCCAGGATATGTTCCTTTGTACACTGACTGCATAAGGCCTGACCATGCGGGTCTGGACGGATGTAAAATTAGTGAAACCTCCCAAAGGATGTCAACATTAGCAGTGGAATCGACAACTTTCTTGGCCAGGAGCTTTTTAAATGTAACTGGGGGTTTGTTGGTGTGCCGTGAATCTAGGAACTTTATTTTGATCCTTCCAACCTTTATTATCTCTTCTGAAAATACCTTAATCCTTGGAATTGGTTTTGCTTTAACTTTCCCGGGGGTAACAGATGCTATAATGCCCATACCATGGAATGTGTTGAATCCATCAATACTCCTTACATTATGGTCCACATTATCAGCTACGAACTGCACGAATTCAGTTTCAACGGGGAACACAATTTCAGTCCCATGAACAAGAGCAGCACTTCTTTCGAATTTCTGGACTTCCGAGTAAGATGAAGAGAAACCATGCTTATTCAGAGTGTCAATCAGGAACCTCGATCCAAATTGGTTAAGCATTTCTACGGCTAAACCAAACTGTAAAGGTGCAAGGAGAACTCTAGGTCTAACAGCCTGCATTATCGCTTGACCTATCGATGCAAGTTTCAAATCATTGTTTTTGCCTGCAAACATATTCCTGGGAAAAATCAACAATGATTTAGGAACATATTCAAGAATCACATCCTGTTCAAGATCATTTTTAGATGGGAGAACGGGGATGGAAGAGAGAGTCTGCTCAGACTTGACCAGTACCACAGCCTACAGGCGCCAGGTTTATGACCACCAGAATATTAAAATATTTTATTGCTTGTTTTCGGCCAGGGACGGCAAGCAGGTGCGGTTAATAAAAAAAGAATACTTACAGTAATTGAGACTAAAATCCGAGGGACCCTTTAAAGATGGCGTCCGTTGACCCCTTTCTCTGAGGTTAATTTTAATAAACTTTTTTTTTATCTGAAAGAGGAGTTATTCCCGCCCACAATGCAATTTAAAAACCTCTGTTAGCAATTTATTTGAGGTTGAGACAAAAAAACAGCTAGATTGACTGGACTAGTATCAAATAATCTAAAAGGGTTTATATGCCGTAAACCGAAATCAAATAAAACCAAACCAATGAGTTTATAATTATATTCAACTTCATGAAAACTGTTGATTTATAAAATTTCACATTGATACATTTGCAATTTTTGAAGATATACTTACAATAATTGAGTTGAGAGAGGGAAACTAGATTCGGGGGGACCCTTTAAATATGGCGGTCGGTGACCCCTTTCTGCAAGGTCAATTTTGGTAAACTTTTTTTTTATCTGAAAGAGGAGATATTCGTGCCTACAATGCAATTTAAAAACCTTTGTTAGCAATTTATTTGAGGTTGAGACAAAAAAAACGAGCTAGATTGACTAGACTAGTATCAAATAATCTAGAAGGGTTGATATGCCTAAACCAAAATCAAATAAAACCAAACCAATGAGTTTATAATTATATTCAACTTCATGAAAACTGTTGATTTATAAAAGTTCACATTGATACATTTGTAATTTTTGTAAGATATACTTACAATAATGGACTTGAGAGAGGGAAACTAGAATCGGGGGGACCCTTTAAAGATGGCGGTCGTTGACCCCTTTCCGCGAGGTCGATTTTGGTAAACTTTTTTTATCTGAAAGAGGAGATATTCTTGCCTATAATGCAATTTAAAAACCTTTGATAGCAATTTGTTTGAGGTTCAGCCACAATTTTACTGGACTATTATAATAGTCTTGATATTAACCAATTAACGATAAAACTATTTCTGTATTTTTCATAATTATCAAGCTCGACTGCAGACATCATAATATTACTGGTATCAAAAACAAAATTAAAATTAATACCTATGTCAGTATTAAAAAAGTCGATGGCGAACTTTAAATAAATACAGCGTTCAAACATAAATCGATTACACAGATTCCAACATAAACGGAAAACATAGATTAAAATTAAATCTACAGATTTTAATGTTATATTAAAAAAAATATTTAAAAAAAATAGGAAGTAAATTTCAATTTATAAAATCATGCAGCGCAAATTGTTGGGATCCATTTTGTACTAAATAACGAGTAGAAATCTGCCGTGTCTGTACAGTTACGTCTAGGGTGCGTACCAAACTAGAAAGAAGTAGGAGATTTGCTAACTGAATGAGCATACATACAAAGCCTATTATTTAGATGCAAGGGCGCATCTAAATATGTTCCACAGAGCAGCAACCGAATAGTCAGGTAATGCTGATAAACAGTGTTGACCTCTGTCCAGGAAAAGCATTTTTTTTTTCTTTTTACCAATAAGCCCAGAGTAGCCATTTTGCCGGGGGGGGGGTTCTTAATTGAAGTAAAGAACACACTTCAAACGGTCTTAATGAATAACGATTGCTACAAACTCGAAGAACCGGCCTCAAATTTTCAGTTTCCTTTGGGAAAAATGATTTAATTTAGAAAATTTCTTGAGGGTATTCGTCCGGAGTTAATAATGAAATCACTTTATTTTGGCGTAAATTTGGTGCCGGTACAAAACTTAATGTTAGATGTCTGATATTAAACCGAGCGCAAAATATCTTCTCATATACAATGGCGCGAAAACAATTGTATAATCGTTGAATCGGAAGCCAGTGGTCACTTTGTGGGGTACTTAGTGACCGGGTTTGGAATCTTGGGAGCAATACGTCTGGCTACAATGATCAGTAAAAAACAGGGCTAGGACAACAGCATATTCTTTTTATTATTTTGACTTTCGAGTATGTATTGATATCTAATATGCTTTTAAATTGAGTGATATGTTTCTCGGTTGATTAAATGTGTCTAACTGTGTCGGATATATACTCGCGAATCAAAACAATGAAATAAAGATTCTGTAATCATAGTCCTAGTAATGAAGCAAGGAACCAACTGTCTATGGATAAAAAGGGACAGTAAATTTACTTTCGCCAGCCTTGTATCTATGATTTCCATTACTTAGACCTCACATTTAAGTTTCTGACAAAGGGGAAATATTTTTTTTCAAAGAAAAGTGGAAAGTGAGCCTTACTTTCAACATCTTCGTAAGTCTCGCTTTTTGTATTTTGATCTTTGGTTTTTACATTCCCTGGGCAATGTTTCTGACAAAGTAAAAGAATTTTCGTTTTCTTTAAGGTGAGCAGCAAGTAAATCTAGGGGGGGGTTATTGCTTCCTTTATTTTGTCCTTAAGTCCCCATATTCCATGAACGATGTTTCTGACAGAGAGAGGAGAATTGACGTTTTCTGTAAGAATATTGGAAGATCCATGGGTTTAGTTTTTAGCAGCTTCGTAATTCTTGATTTCCTTTGTCACTTGGCTGATTCCATGAGTGATGTTTCTGAAAAAGAAGGTGAGAATTAATAGAATCGATCCATCTAACACTTATCGCTGGGTGGTTAATAGTATCCTTGTTTTAATGTTTCGCTTCTTATATCAAGCGACCCCATGCCTTATGCTGGAGACTCAATGACAGAAAATATTACAGGGTTAAGCAGAGCAACTTGCTTATTTAAATTTGACGCACTAAAACGATGGTTGAGATTGTTGGGCATAAAGTTTACTTGTGGACGTGCGTTATTTATTTTGTCTTTATTTTTCAGGAACCACAGTGAGGGCCATGTAGTAAACGAATTTGGAACGCGATTTCGCTGTTGCGGCATTTTTTAAAGCTGTCGCTCAATCGTCGCAACGCAACGTGGATTCCATAGACATTATCACCATATGACTATTTTGATAGGAATATCTGAAATCGATTATTTACAGCGATCATCCTAGCACATTGACCCACCTGAAAAACAACATTAGTGGAACTGTCGCCAACATACCCATCAATATGCTGAAAAGAGTTGACCAAAACGTCATAGTGCGATAAACTCAGTGGATAAAGAGGAATGGACGCCATCTAACTGATATCATCTTTCTGGTTGGTTGGTTGGTTGGTTGGTTGTTTTTGTTTTACGGCATATCAACCCTTTTCGGGTTATTTAATGCCGAATCCAA
Organism: Euprymna scolopes; assembly: GCF_053919585.1. NCBI lineage: Eukaryota > Metazoa > Mollusca > Cephalopoda > Sepiida > Sepiolidae > Euprymna > Euprymna scolopes. The sequence continues at coordinate 21,942,646 of NC_136512.1, read as the reverse complement.
AGATTTTGAAGAAAATTTTTTTAATAGAATATATTCGTTGTTTTCAAGTCGGTTTCTATTTAACCCATAGTTGGAACCCTAACAGGTACTACCACTTCGGGTCAGAGTGGACCTGGGTGCAATGGTAATTAAAAGGTGGCTACACACTTCCCAAAGCCCGCAAGCTGGGGCCTCACCACTGGATATAGTTTAAGGTCATATCCAGGACCCCCATTGAGGGACTTTTACCCTCTGCAGGGTGTGGGGGGGGCAGTCGGTGTATTCTAATGTCCCACCGACAGGGCCCATCTTTCTGGTAAAAAAAATCAAATTTGAATATTGCAGTTCAAAGAATTACATGTATACGAGGGGCGTGCAATAAGTAATGCCCCTGATCCACTTCCCATAGCAGTAGAGCAACGAAACTTGGCACAGTTATTAGTCTTTCTCTACATAGGAACCACCAGTTATGCATTTCTCCTATCGTTTGATGCAGCTCTGGAGACCGTTTTTGTAGAATACCCTAGGTTGGTCTTCCAACCACGACGTGACTTCTGAAATCAAGAC
>NC_136512.1:21867100-21937100 GCF_053919585.1 Euprymna scolopes | reverse complement strand
AACATCCTTTAAGCTATCGGGAAATATTAATTAATTAAGTTAAATCTTTTATTTGATGTTTCACAACATTCCGGTGAACTATTCCTTTGGTCTTCGCCAGGTGGTAACCGCGACGGGATAGGAACTCCGAATCTCCTAACTGCATTCTCAACAATTCCTGCCTACTATCTTTGGTGTTGTCTCGCCACGTCACTTCGGGGCCCATAGCGCAGTGGATAGAGACGTTGAATATCTACGGGTCCAGTTGAGTATTATCTGAAGATAGCGGTTTCAATCCTACCCCAAAACCGTGATGAGACGACATCAGCTACGAACTATTCCTTTGATGAAAGCCAGAGAAATGGTTGGCCGCAACGTCGTTGGTTGGTTGATTGTTTTGTTTTACGGCATATCAACCCTTTTCGGGTTATTTAATGGCGAATCCAAGGATTTTGAAGAAAAATTTTGTTAATAGAATATATTTGTTGTTTTCACGTCAGTTTCTATTTAACCCATAGTTGGGACCCTAACAGGTACTGCTACTCCGGGTCAGAGTGGACCTGAGAGCAATGGTAAATAAAGGATGGCTCCACACTCCTTAAGCCCACAAGCTGGGGGCTCACCACTGGATATAGTTTAAGGTCATATCCAGGACCCCCATTGAGGGACTTTTACCCTCTGCAGGGGGGCAGTCGGCGTACTCTAATGCCCAACCGACGGGGCCCGCGCAACGTCGTGAAACAACTAAAAGATTGGAATAATAATACACATAAATAATTAATATAATAGATAAATGGTAATAGATATGATATAGAATAAATAACACAAGTTGTTCATCTCAATGATGAATTCCACTTAATTAAAACGAAAACGTTTATATGGTATAAAATTATAAAAACTTATCTATATTGTTTAGAATTGTTTTTAAAAATCTGCATAGAACATAACGGTTAAACGGGGAAATGGATTCCTTTTGCTTGATATAAAGATCGAGAGTATATTGATATTCAATTTCTAATTTTTTTCGATTATTTATTTATTATTTGTTACGAAAACTAATTTTTTTAAAAATATTCATAAAAACGTTGTAGGTGTTCTCGTTTTAAGAACACGGTCTTAACGACTGAGCAAGCTGATTTGAGCAGTTTTGTATTCTTTAAACTGTTAATTACAATATCTTTAAAAACATCAACTCGTAAATATTTATTTAGTTTCTGTGTGAAAACGATTCCAAATACAAATATAATTCGTAAAATCTTGGTGTATAAAAAAGCAAAAGAAATTTATAGTTTTCTTTTTAATTTCATATTTTAAAACCGAAAAAAATTTTGATTAAAAAATTTCACGTGATTCTGTTTCACAATTTCATCGCCCAAGCAAGACGATTAAATTTTTATAATATATTTATATATATATATATATATATATATATATATATATATATATATATATATATATATATATATATATATATATGGGGGCCCACGCGCGTGTGTGTGCACGTATTCCAAGCAAAAATAGCGTTAAATCCACACACCAACTAATGCAAATATTAAATGCAACCAGAAAACGAAATAATTGATTCTCTCGGTGTGGAAAGTTTATTCACAAATGTACCTGTAGTAGAAATAATAGATATAATTACCAACAACATTTATGATAATCTGTCATTCCCCCACTTTAAATTAATAAAATTATATTTAAAAAAATACTATTAATCTGCATGACAGAAGTGTCGCTCTATGACCCCCAACGGTAACATAAATATCCAAATAGACGGAGTGGCAATGGGATCATTTTTTGGACCGACGCTTAGTGAATTCTATATGGCTGATTTAGAGAACGAAATATTTATAAATAATATAAAGCCCCCTATATATGTACTCTACGTGGACGACATCCTTATTTTAGACGAGAATAATGAAATGACATACATACTACAGTGCATTTTTTTAAAACTCAATCCTTAAATTTACAGTAGAGTAAATTTCATTCCTTGATGTCCTTGTATATTAAAAAACAACAACAAGTATAAACTATACATTATTAGATTTAATATAAATTAACACAAAACTTGTAAAAAACCTAACGAAGCCGGTATATATATATATATATATATATATATATATATATATATATATATATATATATATATTGTATTTTGTTTACAGAAGGTTGTTAGATGAGACAAGTCATTGATACCGTCGGTTTCAAGCTCGATAATAAGGACCCTTTAAGGTATCCATATCCAGCTCTCTTTAGCCAATACTCATCTTTAATCTTCAGATGAGTATTGACTGAAGAGAACTTGATATGGTTATCTTAAACGGTCCTAATTATCGGGCTTGAAACCGACGGTACCAATGACTTGTCTCATCTAACAACTTTCTGTACACAAGATATAAAATATAAATACGCTCTTATTTTTCGGAATTTCCTTTTAATTGAGCACTCTGCTGGATTTCTTTTTCCAAAAAAACTAATTATATATATATATATATGAGAGCGTGTGTGTATGCATGTGTGTGCATGTATGTATGTACGGTTGTATGTATGTATGTATGTATGTATGTATGTATGTATGTATGCATGTATGTATGCATAGATAGATAGATAGATAGTCCTGAAAATATTAAAAACGTGAGTAAAAAGTAAGTAGATAAAAATGTAGATTATGAAAATAGAAAGTAAAGAGAAATAGAAAAAAAGGAGAAGGAGGAAGAAAAACACATCTTACTTACTATAAAAATGCTAGTTTTATTTTGGTATCTTCATTCCCCCCCCCTCGCCGTTTTTGTGCTGATGAGGAGACTATAATCAAAATCACAATCTTTGTCCATTATTGTCAATGTTTATTGTCGATTTTAATAAAACGAATATCGTTTCCGAAACGATCGTACACTCAATTTGATTTTGTTTGTTTATCCTTTTGAAACTGAGTCATAATTTACAATTATTAATCTTTATTATCAATATTAATATAAGCTCTAGAATGAATATATCCATTGAGCTTATTATATATCTTCAGTGTTATGAGCACTGTTCTTTTAAAGTATTAATACATTAAAATTAACTTTGCTCTCCAGGTCTTATTACCTAATATATATATATATATATATATATATATATATATATATATATATATGTACAGATATATATATGTATATATATATATATATATATATATACATATATATATCTGTACATATATATATATATATATATATATGTACAGATATATATATGTATATATATATATATATATATATATATATATATATATATATATATATATATATATATATATATAGCGTTTATTGATAGGGTAATTTTATCTTAGTTCCCTAGGTTTATTTACTTAATTTCGCTCGCCATTAAATTCATCCAACACAAAAAGGCGTGGTTCACTCAATCTTACACAGTATAATTGCCGATGGGATGAAGTTATCTAAAGACGGAATTAAAATCTTCGTTCATTAACGGTTCCTCGAGTGATTGAAATTGATTGTAATAAAATACGATTGAGGCCGGCGGGATTAATTTCTAATTTATTTCGCAGAGAGGAGGAAGAGAGTAATAAGGGAAGTGTGGGAATAGTGGGGGGGATATAGATAGGGACAATAGGTTTCGTTCATAAAAAAAGAAAGAGTGGGAGGAGGGGCTGAAATAAATGAAGCGATAAGATGAATAATGGAGGAAGAGCCAAACTCGAAGGAATAGGAAGGAGTGTAGGGAGGAGAAGTAAAATTAAAGGGAAAGTGGGAAGAAAGAGCTGAATCGGCAATAACAATTTATTTGTGTTGATTAAAGAAGAAAAAGAATTTAAGAAAGAAAGCAAGATAGAAAAAAAGGAGAAAAAGTGATAGGATAATAGTAAGACTGAAGAAGTAAAAGAAAAAGAAGACGAAGAAGCAGACGGGCAGGGAAAGGATAGGGGAAAAAGAACAAATTTTATGTAAACAAAAAAAAAATGAATGTTAATAAAGGAAAAGAAGAAGAAGTAGCAGGAGAAAAAGAAGAAGAAAAACAAAAAAATCCGTAGAAGAAGAAGAAAGACCAGTAGGAGAATAAGAAGAAGAAGAAGAAGTGAGAATAAAAGTAAGAAATACAAATAAAAGAACAAGAAAAAGAAAAAAAATAACAAATATATGTGCTGTAAAGCAAAATATTTGTAAATTGCATTTCATTTCCTCTGATGATTTGAGCCATTTTTGAAAATCCATGGATTAAGGAAATAAACATAATATATTTTCCATATATTCCTTCTTTCAAACAATAAATCTATATATTTTAATCTACAGAATTTAACTTTAATCATTAGACCTATATATATATATATATATATATATATATATATATATATATATATATATATATATATATATATACATACATAAAAGATTGTTTATTTATTTATGTTTTCCTGTAAGCGATTCTGTGCTGGGTTTTTTTGTTTTTTTTTCACTCCTTGTGTGCTTTAAAGGGAGAGGTTACCTTTGTTTATATTCTAGACGCCCCACATACCTTGGATGTATAATTTTAATTAATTTATTATTTAAATATTTTCTACGGGCATAAAATTAAGTTATCTATAAACATGACACGTTTCGAGGTTTCACCTCTCGACAGTTAAGCTAAACTTATTGAGACTCGAATCACAACCGCTCGATACGTAGTCTCGTGTCTTAACACCGGACCACAAGATCTCAATAATTTTACGCACGGTTTTTTTTTATCGCATTTACATGTATCAATCTTAAATTAAAATGCGATATAAAGCCGAGCATAGTATTGATGACGTCTCGTGACCCGGTCTTAAGACATCAGGCTACGTATGCAGCGGTAGTGAGTTCGAGTCTCAATGAGTTTAGCTATACTTACGAGAAGTGAAACTTCGAAATATGTCACGTCTATAGATAACTTAATTTTATGCGCGTAGACAATTTTTAAATAAATATTTAAATGTGCATTTAAATAATAAATTATGTATATATATATATATATATATATATATATATATATATATATGTGGGGGGGGCAAAATCACGTTAACACACCGGTTCTCGTCATCACGAAGTTAAGCAACGTTGAGCCTGCCCAGTACCAGATGGATGACGATTTGGGATGTACCTTGCTGTATGTACCGCCAGGTAATGTACCAGGTTGAGAAACAGGCGTGGTCTATCCTTATCTCGAGGGTACATGGGACTCTCTTAAGACGTGGTAGGCAACCCATCTAGTGATAGCGCCACGATAAAACATACCCTTGATAGCCTGGGCGTAGCATCAAGTATTCAGCTTCCGACAAAATTTGAATTGCACTACAAACTCGTTTAGTGAGTTCAGTCTCGACAGCGGTAACACTGGATGGATATATATATATACATATATATATATATATATATATATACTAGCAGATCACATCGGCGTTGCTCAGGCCGTATGTGAATAAATTTATACGAATATGTATATATATATATATATTATTTGATAAGTTAATAACTTTATATGCATATTAATATATATATATATATATATATATATATTATCAGTTTGTACTCATTGGTATTTCTGGCCAAAAACAGATTAAAACGATTTTACCAAATCTCAATAACCCTTTTGTCAAATTTCGAGTCTATGGATAAAAATTGACAGAATAGTTTGCTAGGGAAATCTACACACAGAAAATATTACTTTAATATATATAGTAGATAGATCAATTAAATAATAATCTGAAACACAAAATTATTTGCTACTAATTTACTATTATTCTTAAATCCAAACTTATTTACTATAAATTCACTTATAATCTTAACCCAAATTATTTGTTATAAATTTACTATTGCTATCAAATCCAAACCTATTTACTATTGATTCACTATTAATCTCAAACCCAAAATTATTTACTATCAATTTACTATTGTTTTCATTATTAATCTCAAACACAAACAATATTTTCTATTAATTTACTGTTGTTCTCAACTGTAAACTTATTTACGAATAATTCACTGTTAATCTCAAACCCAAAATTATTTGATACAAATTTACTATTACTCTTAAATCCAATCATATAACTTTTAATTCACTACTGATCTCAACCCCAATATTAATTACTATTAATTTACTATTGTCCTCAAGCCTATACTTATTTACTAACAATTTACTATTAATATCAAACCCAAAATTATTTGCAACTTATTTACTATTGTTTTTGACTCAAACTTATTTAGTAATAATTAACTATTAATATCAAACCCAAAATTATTTCTTATCAATTTATTATTACTCTAAACACTAAGCTTATTTATTGCATTTCTGTCCCGCTCGGCTTTAATCGGCCCCTATGTACTGTTCATAACTTGCCCTACGTGTGAATACACTTTATGTAAGATTTCAAATGTTTAGACCAAAATTTGTCTGAGTAATTTCGTATGATTTTAAATAATAATTAACAACTTTGATTATAATAGCTAGCAGAATTGAATTATTTATGGTTTTCAATACTAATCATTTGTTTGGTTAGAGAACCGACCATATAATGATCGAACGCTTCTTTTTGTTTTTTTCTTGTTTTTTTAGCTTAGTTTAGTTTCGTTTATACAAGCATGTATAATAGTTTATAATTTGTTGATATTATTTTCATAAGTACGCATACACATATTAAAATTAATAAATTTACTAATTATTAAATAGAACATTTTGAGAGAAGATTCATAAATTTATTAATAGTTCTGTTTAAGGACTTTGTTTGAAAAAAAATTCAATATGGCGTAATGGAAAAATGAAAAGGTGTTTGCAAATTATCTTCCAAATTTCGGATTTATATCATGTCAAATCAGTTTCTTTTGACGGATTGATTGCTGATATTTCTTCTGATGAGTTAAGGGCATAATAGATTCACTGATTGATATAAGAATTAAGTGATTGATTTTGCGCTACGAAACAGATATTGTCAAGAATTGTATATGCCAACTGAATTGAAGGAATGAATTATAAGATGGTTAACATCATGAATTTAGGAATATATTTTTTTGTCATTTATTCTCTATAGTGTTCTGTATTACATCGAGCTTCTTAAATAAAGATTGATGTATATAATAAGAAAATATATCTCTACATAAATATATATATATATACATATATATATATGCAAAAACTAAAACTAAAAATAAATGCAATATGGTAATGTAATAAATAAATATATAAATTCATTAAGACATTTTTTAAAAATTTATTTGATAAAACTGAAAAGTATATTATAATAAATTAAATCTAATACAGACCCTTAAAATGTAAATCTTATTTAAACAAAAAAAATATCGTAGAATTAATTTTTTTTTTGTTAAATATAAATAAAAACTTGAACAATTAACTCCGAAGTCCTTGATAAACTGTTTGACTTAATTTTGATGAACTTATTTCACTGCTTACCTATTTGTCTGTAATATGGCTTTCCGACATTTTCGTTGGCATTTGTCGCTAGTATTCAGTTGTACGTCTTCTTTTTTCTTCATTTTTGGTCTCTCTAAATGAATTACAAACCCACTTGTCTCTATTTCGTTTAATTTACTCTTTTACGCTCTTTCTTATAAAATCACTCTAATCCTCCATATATCCTCCCTTCTCTCACTTAACGAATAACGGCGGTTTAAGTTTTTTTTTTGTATTCTGATCTAAGATCAAGAATATTAAACCATACGTCGTGTTAGATATGGTAAAATATTTTCTCCTCTACAATAAGAAAGTTCTTAATTTTCTTTTATTTTCAATGTTTTTCTGGTCTGATGAGATCAATAATGATCGAAACGGTCTGCATATCGCAGCAAGACATGACTAGATTTACACAGGGAAAATTAAATAAATTGATATATATATATATATATATATATATATGTATATTACATAAATTGATATATATATATATATGTATATATATATATGGAGGGGGTGAGTGTGTGTGATGAGAATAACGGAAATAGTATTCCGACGAAAGAGAGAGAGAGAGAGAGAGAGAGAGAGAGAGAGAAATAAAAATGTAACAAACCAAGTTATGTGTTCATCAACATTTCGTCTTCATTGTAGGACTTCGTTTGGATGAATGGTATTAAGAAAAGAATATACCAGTATAATATTTAGAAATATAGTTAGTTGTAATGAAATATTGATTGTTTTTGTTTTACGGCATATCAACCCTTTTCAGGTTATTTAATGCAGAATCCAGTGACTTTGAATAACATTTTTTTAATAGAGGCAAGTTATTTTTTAAGTCCGTTTCTATTTATCTCATAGTTGGGACCCTAACAGGTACTATCAGTCCAGGTCAGAATGGACCTGGGTGCAATCGCAATTAAAGAATGACTCCATACTCCCCAAAACCCGAAAACTGGGGTTTCACCATCAGATATAATTTAAGGTCATATCCAGGACCGTGTAATGAAATGTATAACTTTGTTCCATATCAGAACGAATAAAAGTCGTATGAAATTCCAAAAACATATAGCGGTGTGAATTACAGTATAATTTTTAACGTCATATAGCCGTTTATATATTTAAAAAAATATAATGTAATTTATATATTTTTAGAATAAATGTATCAGTTCTAATTCAAATATGGATCTGTAATTTAAATGAAACGAATGCATTTTGTATATGAATAATTGACTGATTAGATGTATTAAGTATTAGCAGTTCAGCTCTGCTTTGTTCGGGTCCTATGTACTGTTCATAATGTTATGTGCATATATATGTATATATATATATATATATATATAAGTTTTGCATATGCCCAGGTAACCTACATCTAAAATTACAAGTGTTTAGACCCTACATTGACGGAGGAGTTTGGTAGAGACCACTAAGATTAAATTCTTTAAACTTTGAGCAATTGGTAGCCAAATTATCGAACTGTGTTTGCTCGCTTCTAATATTTCAGACTGCTAAGTAGAGATGCTCCGTCTAGTATGTTGTGCTATGTGACTGGAACACTCTGCTGCACACAACTGTCTGGTTTTGCTGTGACATACTTTCTGATTGCTTCGGCAGTTTTGGTTTGCCCGACTTACGCAAGAGGCCTTTTTACTCAAACAAAGACATTGGATATAGACATAGGGCATGATCTCATTTAGCAGAAGATTTCCAGTCTGAGTTAACTACGAGAAACCTCTGAATCAGAAGTGCTGAGTCAAGCTATGATCTTAAGACACTTTCACATTCTTGCTTGATGCTAGAATTTTAGTATTCTAACTACCTTTTTGAGAGTAAGAAAACATCGATTGTCCGTCCATTTTTTAACAATGTCTCTTCGATTTCAAAGAGGTCCTACACATTGACGTTTTCATTGGTATTAATTCCTCTGATGATGTTGCATAATGATTCAACACTGCGGTGTAACACAGCTTAGTGTTTCCGCAACTTTTCCGAGATCCATCTAATCTCTTTTTAACCGGGAGACAGACAACTCCTAAGGTTTTCCACTTGTTACATAACCTGTTTCGGTAATGTCTTGCATAGCAAGATTGTAAAGAGATGATACAGTGGATGGCAATGGGCCAAGCTGTTCTCTGATACTCGAACATTATACATTCTCGTGTCAACCCGATTTGGCTTTTGAGTGAGCGCATTAGTGTCTGCTCTATCACAAGATCGGAGCAAAGATCAGGCTAGCATAATGTAAACCCCAGACTGGAACTTCTTATGTACTTCAGGATTGTCGTCTTTTAAGGCGTACAACTTTTGGGGATACATGCGAGCGAATATTGATAGCCAAGCTGAGACAGCACTAGGATGCATGTCCCAAGACACCATTCGATCAGCTAAAACAAGTGCCCTAGCTATACTTGGCATGTGCTGATAATGCATCTATAGTTTGGTGGTGTTGGAGGTCTTTGTCAGTTTCTCCTTTTTGCGAACTCTATCTATACAACCTCAGTCCATTAATGAATCTAAACTTCACTCGTCAGTCTCCATCAATATGTATCATAGCTCAAGTTCCTCTACTTGGTCCTGAAAGCTAGGTTTATTCTTCATGATCTTGGCAACAATCTGACATGCGAGACACTGATCCACCAGCAATTTTCTGAATGCATTAGTCTCTCATTCATTGAAGTATAATCATACTTTTGACTTCAAACAAGCAAAAATAGTTACATTTATTTTGAATAAACCGTGACAGAGACTTCTTGAATGAGCGCTTATCGCAAATGCAAGCACAATTAAACAACGTGAACGTTACTATAATGTGTCGCCATTAATAAGTAAACTTCTATTAAAAACACGTAATTTAATTTTGGACACAGATTAACTCTCTCACACTATAGAAAACACCACTTATGATAATTAACATATATATATATATAATCAGTCAATATATTACATAACAAATATACTCATTTAATTTAAGTTACACATATATATTTTAATTACACCGAACATATTTATTTAAGAAATGTAAATTACATCACATTTTTAAAATATAATAAATTACATCACATTTTTAAAATATAATAAATTACATCATGTCTTTTTTTAAGTATAATGATGTTAGAAAATCGTACTGTCTTTCACAATGCTACACCTTTTTTGTGGATTTCCAACGACTTTATTTTCTTCTGAAATAGACCAAACTCATACATTACATTACAACAAAAATTCGCCGAGCTCCACCCAGCGCTTGTGGAAACGGCGTGCTTCTTGTTCTGCACCCGTCTCGCGGCGGTTATTGATGCTGAAGGCGGTTACATTACATAGATCTCAGCTCTATTGCATAATCAATATATAAATGATATTACAGTCGAGAAAAGCAGTAACGTTCTAAAATGTCTTGCATAGTTTATAGTGGACGGACTTCCTTAAAGTGTTCACGAATTTGCTAATTTTAATACCCGAATTTTTAATCGACCTATATTTTTGATCGACTTTTCATCGACTCTCTATATATAAAATTATCATTTAACGCCGTTTACTGTATATTTTAGTTTTCACTTTTAATTCTCATTTTCGCTCCTTCGCACTTTTACTTCTACACCTGAAGATGATTCGTGGACGAATCAAAAACGCTCGTGACAGAAAGAAGTATGGAACTCTTATTAATAATAATATTTGAGATAAAATAATTATAAGGAAAATCGAAAAATTAAAAGAGAATCATGAAGCAAAGTGTCTCCATTGCATTTAATAATATGTGTTTGAATATATATATATATGTGTGTGTGTGTGTGTGTGTGGGTGTGTGTGTGTGTTTGTATATTATTCTTTAAGACAGAAAGAAGACAAGATTAAATATTTGGCTGACACCTCACAGCTGCGACTACGTTAATTCGATCAGTTGATTTGGTTAACTAAATGGATGCCTTGTGTGGATAGCCCCGCTACATTTAACCATTAGAATCTGTCGAATAAATGAGTGCGTGCCTAATTCGTTTACTGTGTATAATCACTTGAGATCAACGTTGGGACAAATTTAATTAAACTCATTTCCATTAATATGCATTGAATCTGACACCCTTCATCTCCTTGGCAAACGATCTCGTTGTTCGATTTACCGTATGAAACTGAGTAAAAGGTTAGTTTGAACATCACAGAGATGACGAAATTTATTATGCATCAGTTGCATTGTATTTTCTGTAGTATCCCCAACTGTAAGATATAGATGATGTGGAATTGTATTTACTTTGATGCACTTTGCGGCATATGACAATCAAGTAATTTGATTATTAATTAATAATATGTAATACTTCTTACGTTTTATATATTAAACATTCTCAGTTTTAATATATATATATATATATGTATATGTGTGGGTGGGTGTGTATATATATATATATATATATATATATATATATATATATATAATAGTATATTATAATTAATAATAATAATACACATAGAACGTGAAAAATGGCTAAAATAACCCTGTTTCAATATTAAACCTTTAACAATCGAAAAAAAAACAGAAGATATCTCATACTACGATACGAACCCAAAGCCTTTAGATAATGAGACCGCGCTCTAATGAACTGAGCTAAGACGACGTTGACAAAATAGGCCGTTTTTTTTAAATATTTAAACTAAATCATGTTCGATGTCTTTTGTGCATGCGTAGAAGCGAACTTCTCATGAGAGGACGGTTTTTGCTGACCCCTCCCTGTAGAAAACTGATGATTTTAGGGTGAATTTGACCAATTTTTCGATATTTGTCGGGCGAAGGATCGAACTTTAAAATGATACCAATTTCGTGAAAAACCGTGACCCGTGTCGAAAATTTTTGCGGTACATACAAACACACATACAATCATACATACATACATACATACATACATACATACACACATTTTCTCTTTTATTTACATACTAGCGGGGGTACTCGGCGTTGCCCGAGTGTTTGGAGGTGTGTGTGCTGTTAAATAAGAAAGAAACCGGTTGATAGGATCGAACCCGAAGTCCGGGGCGAAGTTTGAAAATAAAATCGGCCAGCCATAATTAGTTAGTAAAAGATGTTTGCATTTATTTAAGTAAGAACCAAATTGACAGATGCGCGCACCGAAGTCGTAGAGTTTTACGACGACGACGACGACGACGACGACGACGACGACGACGACGACGTAGAGGTCAATGACCAGGTTGGTTTGTTATAAGCGAAGTAAAAAAAGAAAATAACGTTAAAACTTAAGCGGAAGGGGGTAATCAAAACATCGAAAAAAAAACACAAAAAACTAACGTAATGCAAACGAACGATTTTAAATGTAAAAATGGAAAAAACAAAAAAAGAAAACAGAAAAACGAACAAGTGAGAAATGGCTTAAATAAGCCTGTTTTGATATTAAAATTTAAAAATTTTTTCGATATATTTCGTGCGAACGTTAAAACTTAAGAGGGGGTAATCAAAACATCGAAAAAAAAAACACAAAAACACTTACTTAAGGAACAAACGAACGATGCTAAATGTAAAAATCTGAAAACAAAAACAAAAAAGAAAACAGAAAAACGAACGTAAAAAAAACACAAGTGAAAAATGGCTTAATTCATCCTGTTTCAATATTAAAATTTACAAAATCGGTGGGTACCCGAGTGTTTTTGGGTGTGTGGTCGGGGATGGATAAGCGAAGTAAAAAAATACCCAAAAAAAAAAAAACAGAAAAACGAACGTTACGTGAAAAATGGCTTAAATAACACTGGTTCAATATTTAAATTAAAATATCGAAAAAAAAAAGATATCTCACACCACGATCCGAACCCGAAACGTTTAGATAATGACCCAACGCGCTAACAAACTGAACTAACACGGCGTACATGAAATTTAGTCAGTTCTTCAACTATTGAAAGTAAATCAGGTCATGACGTCATCTTATGCGTGCGTAGAACCGGTCGTCGTCACGAGAGAACCGCTTTTGTTGACCCCACCTCTGTCGAAAATTGTCGATTTCGGAGTGAAAAAATGGACGTTTTTGACCAATTTTTCGATATTTTTCGTGCGAAGGATAGGGATTCAATATGATACCAATTTTGTGAAATTTTGTTCCGCGTGTAAAGTTTTTAGCCGACATACAAACACACATACATACATACAAACATACATACCTGCGTACATACACACAGTTTCGCTTATATATATATATATATATATATATATATATATATATATATATATATATATATATATATATATATCATTATTAAAATGCGAGATATAATATAATCATTTTAACCCGTCAACATTGACTTCACAAATGATCATATAGAAAGGACGCGCGAACGCGAAGAGTTGACAAAATTAATTTACTTCAATAAGCTTGTTAAAAAAGGAGGTCAGGCGCAATGAATTCATGAGAGCACATTCTATTTAAAATACTTGTAAAACAGGCAGAGGTATACAACGTTTAGGCATTGGGACAGGAATGGTCTGGTTGGCAAATTGGAACCTATTAGATTGGAGACTATCTAATGGGTAGAGACTAGTTGTCGATGCACCAGCCCAGATGTGCCAACAATACTCCATGCATGAGTGAATGGTAGGCTTATAGAGGTACAGGATACTCTCAGGTGTGAGTAGTCTTCTAGTACGAACAAGTGCGATTGTAAGCAAGCACCGACATATTCGTTACCCTGTTCGTTGAAATAGTTTCTTTTTCGTTCGGTATTTTACTAAGATTTGGGGGAGAGTGTCATTCTCTGCCAGAGATTACTCGCAGCATGCTTTATCCGTACAATATAATATTGTTTAAGGTTTAGCAAGGGAACATCAATTATAATATTTTGTAAATCAGGCATTACTCGAATGGAGGTGGAATTAAATTCTTTGGGCTAATTAGCGAACAAATAAACCATTATGTGAAATAGATAGATTTTTTAGAAAACTAATTATGAAATATTAGTTTTTAATTTCGATTTCTTTTGAAGAGATGAAGGTCGGGTTTTCGAACTTTCCCTATAATCATAAGATATCTCATTTTTATGGTTTCAGTTGACCTATCTATTGCAATAATAAGTACGAGGTGTTTGTAGTGATATCAGCGCAAAGATTGTGAACTTTTGGCGTAGAAACACACGCAGAAACAACCTTGATTTTGAGCTGAACAATATGGCCTAACGAATAAATAGTCATCTCGTATATAGGTTAATAACTCGTTAATAAGACTGCAATCCCTCCGTCAGTTCATCAACCTACTTTAACATTACAGTGGCTTTAATAAGTTTCCAGAATTTTTCGTTTGTGCACTTTCATTGATAGCACACCCATTTAACTCAAGAACACTTTGTAGTAATCTACTCCGGTTGCACTGCACTTGTTGTACCGTTCCAAATGTAATTCGTCTTGTGTACAGCCCTCATCACAGACTCTTTCATCTTCCCCACTGACTCAAACCGACAACGTCTAAGAGTTTAGGGAATAATCAAATATCATAGGGGATAAGGTCTGAACTATAGGGTAGGTTAGGAACTGTGTTGATGTCAATCTTCATCAAATAGTCTATGATATTCTATGAGCACTTCAGTTTCTTACACTGACATTAAACTCTTCACTTGTCTCAATAGACACATGACAGTTTTTATCTATGACATTCTTTATTTGGCCAATCAATTCTGGTGCTTAGGCCCCCTTAGTTTTTCCATAACTCTCATCATCTTTCACGGATTCTCTGGCTTCCTTAAATCTATTATGCAACTTAAAAACTGATGCTCGATTCATATAAGATGATCCGAAAGCAGTCTGAAGCTATTCCATACGTTTCTCATGGCATTTTACCTAAGTTTAAAACATCATTTTATTGCATATCGTTCTTTTAAAGTGTCTTCGCGTCTAGATTGCGTTTTAGAAATCCACCAACTGTTACACTCAATAGGGTGTCTTCCAATTGTTACTGTAGCGGTTCCTTTGAACCTGTAATCATAAGAATTGGCCAGTCAGCTCATAAGATACATAACAATAATATACAAAATTTTGAAGAGTTACGACAATTTTGAATACCTGTACAAAAAGCCCGGAAACTTATTGAAGGCACCTTGTATATTATACAGACGCAGGAAATAGTTACCACAAAACGACGTGGGAGTTATTGATGACAGCTATTGCCACAGAATATTTTCTCTAACATATTTTTTTAAGGGGAGTAGAAAGTTAATCTTGTGTTTACATTCGGCAATCGTGTACTTTCGCATCCCTTGTTTTTCCTTTAGTCTTCATATTCCATGAGAGATGTTTCTTACAAAGATGAAAGTATTACTTTTTTTCATCAAACACTTATTGCTATCACGATCTGTAAGTAGTAATTTTAGCCCCTTGCATCAAGTGGCTACATAATTTGTCCGGGGCGATTTCCATGAAAAATACACTTTTGTTAATTATGTCGATTATTTTTGTGTTTTGTTTTTTTTTTTACATGGCGGTCACCACTTATCAACGCCCGGAAGCCACTCGAGGATAGGGGTTATTACAATTACGCATTGGGGCGATTAAAAAATGACCCTTTCGGTGTTAGTGCATAGCGGCAGATGGAATTTATGTGGACGTGACTTCTATCCCATAAATTTCACATGCGAAACACGTTATTACAGGACTGTTCCCCTATAGACTACATAACTGTCTTGAAATGAAATTAAAAAAAAAAATGCTTATACATTATCAAGCTTTTTTTTCTTTTTATGAAACAAGCTTTAGACATAGCGTGACGCCACTTTATGTAAGGAACTATCTATAACAATAGATCATAATCGAAAAGAGAGACAATGTCTACTGACTTTAGCATTGCAAAGACTGAGGTTTTATCTAGGAGAGAAACAGTCAGCAGGAATGGCGTTCCATAAGCCTGAGGTTATTGGAAAGAAGCTTCAGGAATGGGACCTGTATTGCAATGAGGCATCAAGACAGCGAATTTATGTAGATCAACGCTTTACGCAAGCTGGAACAAAACAAAGCAAGGTATGGAACGGACAATTCTGAAGAACACATGTCATAATAATAGAAACGACTGAGACTATCAACATTACGTCTGTGAGACAGTGGTAGCAATGAAGAAAAATGGTGAAATCAATCTAATAATTCAAACACTACCGTATTTGAATATATCGTTAAGTGGCAGTTTTAGCCATGTATAACTACTTTATAGTTTCACTGCTCAATCATTTTTCAAACATATTTCAAACAATTAGTACATTTGATAGATCACCTTCTCAGCTATATTGTGTAATATTTTTTTTTCAATTTTCGTTCAGTAATACAAAATTATAATGAATTTCCTGGTGTTAAAAATCGTAAAAATATGTAAGGAAGTGAGCGACGCTTTTTTATGACTGGTTTCCATAGCAACCACGTCGCCTCACAGCGACTACTGTTGCTACTAATTCGAAAATGGAATTAACAAGTGAAATAGAGAGAATGAAAGCATGAAAGGGAGATAATTGGGAAGTTAGGATTGAAAATAAACGAGTGCCGTACATTGTTATTACATATGTGTTTATGGGGGCAAAAAAAATAAGACTGAAATTAAACGAAGAACAAGTGAATTTTGGAAGCCTGGAAAAACATTAATTACAATAGAAAAATACAAGCATAAACGGTAATATGGTTAAGCTTAAATATGGAAAAGTAAAGGACTAGTTGATAAAACTAGAAAAGAAAAGACAAGATATTCTAGTAAAAAATATTAGAAGAATTTATAACTTAAAATATTGCAGCATTAAGAATTTTTTTTTTAAATTCAATGTATAACATTATATAATCAATTCTTAATGCTGCAATATTTTAAGTTATTAATTTATTATATTTTTACTAGAATATTTTGTCTTTTTTTCCAGTTTTAACAAGTAGTCCTTTACTTTTCCATGTTTAAACTTAACCATATTACTTTTCATGCTCTCATTTTTCTATTGTAATTACAAATGTATTGGTGCGACTTCTCAAGAACGTTTAAATTGGATACTGATTCAACAGCATAAATATGGTGACAATACTTCATACATGGTTTGAGATGTAGCAGAGAAAAGGGTGGGGCCAATTATATTGCTTATACGTTTCTATACCTTTCAGGAGAACGTTCAAATGGGACAGAGATTCCCCAACCCAAATATGACTGCATTACTCCATACAGATGATCTGTAGGTATAGAGAACAGTCCTAGAAAAGTTCTCATGGCGATAAACAGTGCAAAATTTACTAGAAGCAGAAATAGCAATAAATCTAATATATGAACTCCAATAAAAGTTTGATTAAAAACAAAGACCAAGGAGTTTCAAATTCGATTTCTCCTCAAGAGTAGAGCCATCCACGAGAATCTTGGTAATAAAAGGTAGAGGCTTACGATAGAAAAGTACGAGGTTTTCATTTTATTCATTATTTTTACTATCTCCTAATATTGTTAGTTATTCAATGTTATCCTCAAATGGCTTTAACCTTATTGGGTTCAACCGGTAAAGGGTTTATCCGGCACTAAAGTATTCAGAGTCTACTGATTATTTGATAACCTGTTGACTGAAGTATGCCTCTGACTCTGTGCAGTTCTACGTAGTTCTAGTAAGTCCATTTTATCTTCTCTCTTGAGCAAGAGTTAGTTCATTACTATTCATCTAAAACTCCCATACTGGGGAATGCTGATAGTGCTGCTAAGGTATTTATTGCATGCCAAAGTGTTTTTCCTAAAAGGCGCTGTGTGTCAAATATCAATCGTCAACACTGGTTTTTCAACATCCCGGAATTGGAATAGAGAGAAATAATTATAAAACTTACCAAGCAATAACGCATTAATAAAAAAAAAAATCTAGATTCATTTAGTGAATTTATTTTTTAATTATCACAACAGCCGCCTTAGAAAGTCAGCTTACGTGAGAAAATATTGGTAAGGAGATAGACATTAAACTGATAGAATAGTTTTGCCTTTTCACATCTACAAAAAAAAAATAAATAAATAATGTTATGTTGATGCGCCGACTTGTGACTTTTCGCCTCCAATACCAACACCAGTCATAATAGACTTGCACACACTAAGAAACAAACTTACAGGCATACGCACACAATTCTATCCCTAACCACCACAACCATGCCTCCTTTCGAGCATCGGGTCGCCCAACGTCACAACCCCGTCCAACCTCAAAACTACTAGCAATACCTCCAGTTAATGGCTTCCTCTACTGAAATGCGGCTATCGTATAACGGCGGTACATTAGGCTTGTCATAAGAGATTATCCCTGAGGATTATCAAATAAGGCCTGTGCTTCCGGCGACCAGAGAAACACATGCTGTGGTTCAGACTTGGTCGATAACACATTTGCACGGTATTGATGCCCTACACTGAAGTCCTACTAATGTAGCAACCAAGAACTTTGATACGCCTGCGGCCTCCACACACACACACAAGCATGCACACACCATTCCACACAAATACACAGCCCCTCTTATATATATATATATATATATATATATATATATATATATATATATATATATATATATATATATACTATTAAAATAAAACCTTCACAATTTAGTATTAAAATATGAATAATAATAAGAATAGGTCTATTTTGTTTTCTCGATAATGCGATACTATAGCTATAGTATTTTATAATATACCGCTTAACTTGAAGCAGGTACTCATTTTATAATCATATAATCATGCATGCATATATATATATATATATATACACTTATATATACATATAGAGAGAGAGAGATAGAGAGAGATAGAGAGAGAGAGGGAGAGAGGGGAGAGAGAGAGACTAGCATGGGTGCCCGGCGTTGTCCGGGTTTTTGGAGGTGTTTGCTGAGGAAAAAAAACAAAGAAAAAAACGGTCATTTTTTTTTTAATTTGACCCCTATTATGACTCCTTAACATTTATTGTTTTTCGCTTAAATCCAGTTATTAAGTAAGATCCATGTCCTAGGAACCTATGCCCTTAAATTCAAGTGTTTAGATCCGAAATTGTTGGAGTAGTTTGGTAGAGTTCTCAAAGGTCAAATCGTTGAACTTTGACCCCCTTAACAGCTAACTTTATGGCCGAAACCCGATCATATCGATTTTCCCAAATTTCGGTACCCTGTATATCAAATTTCGAGTCTGTAGACTTAAAATCAACAGAGTTATTTCGTAGGGAAATGTACACTGACATACAGACAGACAGACAGACAGACACACAGACACGTTCACTTTTATAGATATATATAGATATAGATAGACTAATAGATTAAACAAAAATATATACGTATACATAAGTATATATGGAAACAATTTTTGTTTACTGTAAAGATTTTACGCAAATATTACGCAAGTATAAATCATGTAGAATATCTGCTCGTAATAGTTAACTAAAGATGATCATCTCGTAACAAAACCGAAATATGGAAATTAACTAGAAATTTTGCGAGTGAATACATTTCCACAACCCATATATAAGAACATTGTATTTTCTTTTGAAATAAATAGAAAGGGTGTTTAATATGAATATCAATACACACAAAAGAAAAACGAATTTATAGGTGTAATATATATATATATATATATATATATATATATATATATATACATATATATATATATATATATATATATATATATATATATAATGGGTGGAATTATACAAGTGTCGCCTTGAAAAAAAAAACATCTTTTCTACAAAGAGGGTCACTTTTTTCGCCGATATTTTCGAAAGTCATCCCCTCTTTTCGAAGGACTAGCCTTAATTTAAACCTTTGTCATTTCCGGTTGGGCGGTGGTCGCAACAGCGTGGACGTCACATTTTTTTCACGTTCTTTTCTTCCTTCGTGTTACGGATTCGAGTCTACCTGCATGCCTGCCTGCCTGCCTGCCTGTCTGCCTGCCTGCCTGGCTACTACTACTCTTTTAATTTTTGCTCAACACACACCTCTAAACACCCGGGCAACGCCGGGCACCCAGGTTAGTATTGTATATGTGGAAACGAACTATCGAATCTCAACAAAGGACACAAGTCGCAGCTATGGACTTTTACATATAGCAGAATTTCATCAATCAAACGAATTATGACTTTACGGACGGCACAACATTTTCTCTGTCTAGACATTTGATCTCTCCCTCTCAAAACAGCACGTTTTTCATCTACATCTTTGAACATTTCTTTATTCTTTACGTTTTATTTTTTTATAAAGTTATTATGCGTGATCGACCAGTAAGAAACTAAATACATGTGCTATATATCTGACTATGCAAATTATACTCATTTAATGAAAGATGGTCAATGAAAGTTATATATAAATTTATTATACTAGCAATAAGGAAAATTAAAAAAATGGGCCCTTATTATTATTATTATTATTATTAAGAAAGAAAAAATGTACTTTTATTGGTTATTATTATTACTATTATTATTACTAGTAGTAGTAGTGGTGGTGGTGGTAGTAGTAGTTGTGGTATGTTTTTTTTATTACTGTAGCTGTAATGGTAGGTGATGTTTTTTGCTGTCATTGCTATTGTTGTTGCTGTTATTATTGTTGCTACTGATATTAGTGTTACTATTATCATTGTAGATTGTATTTCTATTGTTGTTGGTGGTGGTAATGGTAATATTGGTGGGGGTGGAGGAGAAACGTCGAGAGGGGATCTTTGACCTTGGTGGTGAACCCTCCTAGAGATGATGTCTCGATAAAACTATCGGTGGTGGTGTAACCTAAAATTCACTAATGGGAGAATGTCAAATCAAAATATTGAAAATAACGACGTGAATGAGGCGAGCACATCGTGCGATGGTCTCACGCCCGGTAGGTGTTCCACTGCTCAACAGGGTGGGTCCTGTCGTCATCACACAATTGTTCGAAATTCTGGGGATTTGGCTGGATATAGCGGAAGTGAGAATTGCCAGAGAGGGTCCAAGACACGAAGGGAGTTGGAACAGAAAATGTCAAAAAACCATGGACAGACAAGGAAAGAAGAGTACTGTGGGAATGCTTTGTAAGAAGTGGAAGTACAAAATCTAGTGGATATATCCGAAAAGTGAAGGAAGAATGGGAATCGAGAGGAGGAGGAGAAAGAGCTAGAATTATTGCGAGTTTGGTATCCCAGTTAAAACAAATTAAAAATAACAACTTACTTTCAGTGATTGCAAGAGAAGAGATTGAATGGATGGTTAGGAATGAAATGAATAAAGAAAGTAAAATTGATGAAACTAACTCTGATGAAAGAACTGAGAGAGTGGAAGTGCAGAAGGGAAATGTAAACGATGATGGAAGGCGGACAACTGAGGAGGTATGGAATCCTATGGTTAGGGGGAGTAATGAGAAAGAGTTTGAAGGATCTAAGGCAGATGAGATCATTGACTCTGAGAAAATGGAACCAGTGAAAGGAGCAGATGTATGTAGAAGTGGTGATGAAGTTCGAACTTTGACTTCTGTAGAAAAAGAAGTTCTTCAGAAGTTAAGAGAGGTTCTTCTTAGAGACGATATCATAGAGTTCTCAAGTATGAAGAATAGTGATAGGCGGAAGGTAAAAAAGTGAGGTAAAAAATAGTTTAAGGAATAATTCACAACATCATAAGAAAGAACATATCGATTACGGAAGTTAACCGGCTTCTGTATGCAGCGTCATACGTTATTGCGAATCTTCTTGGCTTATTAAAGAAGAGACGGCTTGAAGAAAGTATTAAACGGCAGCGGAAAGACATTGGTAGAATCGAAGAAATTAGAAAAGGAGTTAAACTTGGACAGAAAACTAAGGACGAGCTTGAAAGGAGGTATAGATTGCTGGAAAAGGGAACCATGAGCGTTCTAACAATCTTGAAAGGGAGGGTCCACACTGATGGTATGAAAATTCGGAACTTTCTTGGAAAAAGCGTTGCGTTTCGGCAGAACAACCTTTTCTGGAACAATCAGTCTCAGCTGTATAAAGAATTAAATGGTAGTAAACAGGCGGGAAATAACATTCCAAATGCAAAAGATGCAAGGAAGTTCTGGAGTGGGATTTGGTCTGTTAAAGGGCGATATAATAAGAAGGCTAGCTGGTTGGAGAGGTCAGAGAAAGGCTATCAGAAAAGTAGCAGATGAAGAACGTTGAGATAACCATCGATGACGTTAAAGCTGGCATATGTAGGATGACAAACTGGAAGGCACGTGGTCCAAATGGAGTGATGGGCTTCGTGTTGAAACAGTTTCCATGCCTTTATCCACCTATAGCTACTGCCCTGCAAAGGGTTGTAGAGTCGGGAAATGTCCCTGATTGGCTTGTGAAGGGAAGAACAACATTAAATAGGAAGATCCTGCAAAAGGAACAGATGCTAATAATTATAGACCAATTATATGTCTGTCATTGATATGGAAACTGTTGACTGGAATACTTGCGGAGAAAATTTATCATCTTGAGAGTAATGGTGTTTTTTCCTGACGAACAAAAGGGGTGCCGGAAAGGCTCTAGAAGTACCAAAGAGCAACTATTAATTGATAAAGCATTAATGCAGGATGCGAAGAAGAAGAAGAAGAAGAAGAAGAAGAAGAAGAAGAAGAAAGAAAGAAAAAGAAGAAGAGAAATCTGAGCATAGCATGGATCGATTACAGAAAGGCTTATGACATGGTTCCTCATTCATGGATACGTGAAACACTATTGATGTTGAAGGTTGCTGAGAATGTTGTAGGGCTTTTGGAGATAAGTATGGCTCAATGGAAAACGGTGCTGACAGCAAACAGAGAGGAGATGGGGCAGGTTGGCATTAAACGTGAAATATTTCAAGGAGATTCGTTATCGCCACTTCTTTTTGTAACGATAATGATGCCACCGAGCATCCTCTTGAAGAGAGAAAAACTCGAGTATAACTTTAGATCTGGTGACAGACGCTTTAACCATCTACTGTTTATGGATGATTTGAAAATATTCGGTAGAAATGAAAAGGAAATGGAGAGATTGGTAGAACTTGTGAGGACATACTCAGAAGACATTGGGATGGAGTTTAGGATTAGTAAATGTGCGGTGCTGGTTATGAAAAGAGGAGTAAAGGTTCATTCGAATGGAATAGTGCTGCCAAATGGAGAAATCATGAAAGAAATAGAAGATACAGGGTATAAGTATTTGGGAGGGTTGGAAGGTGTAGGCATCATGAACAGAGAAATAAAGGAGAAAGTCAGGAAGGGGTATCTTAGAAGAGTGAAGCTAATTGCAAAGTTGAAACTGTATGGAGGAAATCTAATGAAAGCAATGAATGCATGGGCAGTTAGTGTTTTAAGATACAGTGCAGGAATTTTAGAATGGTTTGACAAAGATCTGCATGCCATGGATATCAAAACAAGAAAATTGTTAACAATGTTTGGTATATTTCACATTGGAAGTAGCGGAGCAAGGCTGTATCAAAAGAGGAAAGATGGTGGGAGAGGATTGAAAAGTGTAAAAAAATTGTGTTAGAACCGAGCTGTCGTTAAAGAGCATGTGGTTAGAAGTGATGAGTGAATGCTTAAGGTTGTGGCACATGAAGTGGAGGTATGTGAGACAAAGGCTGATTTTGTGAAACGTATGGATAGAGAAAGGGCAAAGGAACATAGGAAGAAAGTGCATGGAAGGTTCTTCCAGGATATAGCAGGAGTGGTGATGAAAGATCATGGCAATGGCTTAAAGCTGGGTATCTGGTCAAGAGTACTGAAGCTTTTGTTTGTGCAGCACTAGAGAAGGCATTAGGAACACTATTGTTCCAAAAAGTGGTTCTAGGAGAGGAAGTGGCTGCAGAATGCCGGATTTGTGGTAAGACCTCAGTCAATTGCGCACCTTGTAGCAGGATGTAGTGGACTGTCTCAGAGAGAGTACCGGAAAAGACACGGTCGCATTGGACTCCGAATATATTGGGAGGTGTGTAAGAGGATGGGGTGAAGTGTGCTGGAAAATGATTTGAGGAGGTGCCTGATGAAGTGCGAACAAGTGAGGATGGAAATGTAGAGGTATGGTGGGACAAAAGTGCCATAACGACCAAGCAATTGGAACATAATTGTCCGGATTTGGTCGTTATTGACAAGGTCTAAAAAAACTGGCAGATTGTAGACTTTTCAGTACCCTGGGACACGAATGTGGAGAGAAGGAGTATGAGAAGTAGTGCAATTATGTTCCATTGGCCTTGGAGATAAGGCGTATACACGGGGTTAAAACACACATAATCCCGGTCGTAGTTGGTACACTAGGAGTAGTATCAAGTCGTCTGGAAAGACAATTGAAAAAACTACATGTTTTAAGCGGCCTTCAGACATCTGCTATTGTAGGTACCACCAATATCCTTAGGAAAACCCTTGATCTTTGAAGCTCCTGGTTTGAAGCCGCGATTAAGGGAACTCCTCTGGAAATTAATCCCATCCCTTTCCAGAGAGACGTTGATAAACGAAATCATCATCATCATCATCATCATCATCATCATCATCATCACCACCACCACCACCACCACCACCACCACCATCATCATCATCATCATCATCATCATCATCATTATTATTATTATTATTATTATTATTATTATTATTATTATTGGCGGCTCACAACGAGCTTTCACACAGGTTTTCAGAGATCTTGCCCTGAAAGCAGTCTGTGGTGTTCCCTGGAAGCTGAGTGTCAACAAGTATACACAGGTGCCCAGTATTCTCCACCTCTTTCGGAAACATTTGCAAATAAATTTGCATTATCGCAACAGCTACTTACCGTTGATTTCTCGGTGGCAGCATCTATTGGTGTTTGATGGGATTTGAGTGGCAATAAGCCTCCCCAAGGGCTCAGTTCTCTTCGCAGTCATTCGGCTGAGGTCTGGTCAGTTCATCGGTCTTTCCTTCCTCCTTTACTATACTTAGTTATTTAGTCTCGCTCTTTTTTGGCGGGGGGGAGCAGTAATATGGCAATGGGGGTAGGGTTGGGTTAGAGAACATAGATATGCAGTTTCAGTGTTCTTGGTTCTATGTAGTGTTTCATGTTTTGCATTTCCAGTAGTTTGTCTGGCTCGCACTTGTTGCTCCTGTGTGTTAGTTTACACATTCAAAGATGTTTCTCAATATTTCAGCTGTTTTCATGATTGTTGTTCGTTTTCTTTTTCAAGCCATTCCTTTGATTCCAATTTCTCCCGTTCTTTTTTCAAAGCCTTTCTAGATTTTTTCCTTCTGCTCCTATTATTTTACGTTCTCGTTTACACTTATATGTTTTACTATTTACAGATTATCCTATTCCCACATTCTCATTTCATATTTAAAAGTAATCAAGCGAGTTTTTATTTATATATATTTTATAATTCGAGTCCATCTCGTCTAATAAGAAGCATAAGGGTTAAAGGGTGTACAGTAGAAATTGGACAATATAGTATTCATTAGTAATGAAAATTTGGTAAATTTGATAACTTATATGGAACGGCTCATCAAGAACTTATTTACATTAGACTTGAACACAACCATATTGTAGTCAGCCGGAAAGCAGAAAAACGTAAGACAATTCCACAGGCGTGCAGTTCTAAGAAAGAAGCTTTGTTCATGGAATCTACGTTTAGGTTTAGGCACATATAAAGAGTGGGGGAATTATTGATAGTGTTTACAGCTAGACGAGTGTTTCTTGTGAAAGTTTGGCGAGGGGGGGCATAGATTGAAGCTCAGTCGAACACTTTCCATGAAAATAACGATACATCAGAGACAAACTCGCAACATCTTTTCTGTGAGATAGAGGTTGCAAGGAGGAGAAAAGGACATCTCCTACGAGGCTACGAAGTCTATTTTGTATCTTTCCACTAATAAAATTCAACGCTGCGAAATATGTATGACAAACATGTTTAGATTTTTGGAGAGACGTCTGTGAGCTTGGATAGTCGTGCTAATGTAACAGAGCGCAGACGCGCGTATACTGGCTATATTCAGTACCGAGCCGTGTTCGAAATGACGTCACGGTAAAGAAAAAGACAATAAAGGGGGGAAAATGACGTTCAAGAGAACAGAGGCCACAGAAATGTAGGACGATCATGTTATATACGTAGGTGACGTCACAGAGGTAACGAGATGTCACGCGTGGAGGGAGAATTAAGAACTAGGGCATTTTATTAAAACTTGAAACAGGTACTGAAGTTCTTTCCTATTTTCCTATTTTTCTCTTTGTGACTGAGACTACAACGTGTTGGGTTCGGGTGTCTACGTGTTTATTCGTGTGTTAATGTGTGCAACATTACACAAAAATAAGAAGACGGGTCTTGTTTTTATTTTGTTATCATATAACTAAGAAATTACATCTCGAACCCAAAATACACTCTGTTATTTATACCAAAAATCTATATTTCATGTAGCAAACACCGGAATTAAATTTTAAAAAAACCTGACACGCAAATATAAATGACATAAGTAGGGTGACCTGACGTTGCCCGGAATTGAATGATGATCAACAAATATTTTACATTTCCATATTTTATTGTTGTCGATGTCGGTAAAATCGCCTATTTTTTTAATCAAAATGGCCTGTTCTTGATGGGGACCAGGAGAAATTCAACATGCCTCTCACTAGGGACTTAGTTCACAATAAATAGTAGTTTATATTGCACTGTAGAGAACCTGCTATTGATTTTATAAAATTATTTTATTTATATAATGGATTGAATTAACGTTAAAAATGCAATTGTCAAGCATCATACTTCAATTGTGCATTCATTTCGAACGCATATCTATTATATCAGAGAATCTACTGCTGCTTTTATATGCCGAGCCTTTCGGCTTGTGCGGTAATAAAAGTGCCCAAATGTACTTGTGATGTTAGGCTGTGTAAGGTGTTTGGCCAAAATCGCCTGTTCCTTCTACCACCGGATTATATTGATTATCGATTATCGATACTTATCTAAGGCATTCCGACACAAAACTTACCGAAAAACACTGCCATGTACATAAAGTAGCTTCGTGTGAGATTTCAGATGTTTTCGAGTCCATAGGGAACGAATCCACACGCAAAGACACGTAGACAAAATTGCTTTTATATAATAGTAGATAAAATAATAAAGCAGTTTTGACATTGTTCTATTAAAAGGAGTGTTGATATTCAGGTGTTTATATTCTTGGGAAAGGCATGAACCAGTCTTCCCTACATCTCATTATCGATTGAATGTATTATTGCAAGACTATCATAATACGGAACTTTGACTCCACTCTTATTTGGAATTAATGTACAATGTTTAATTATCTCCTCTTCTGTATTGTTGATTGGTTTGCTTGTTCGGTTTTACGGCATATCAAGCCTTTATTTTTACTATTTAATACCGAATCCAATTATTTTCCAAAGCAGTTTTTCATTCTTAATGTTCTACATATCCTCAAATATTTATTCATGGTGTTTGATTTTAGGTTAGTCTTTAAAAAAATAATTGCTGCTTTTCTGTAAAACTTTGCAGAACATAATTGAGTTTTGGAAAGTGAAAGGAACCCAAGAACATTAATGTGTGTTGCATTTTAAGTCAAGGAGCCAGTATCTTCACAGTGCGTGATTTCGTATCAACGGCTCTGTATTGTTTGTGACATAATCAGACTTAGATAAAAAAAAAAAAAAAATTTTTAAACATATAAGAATTTCTGCCCACCGACACTCGCACGTGAACATGACATGTACGATGCCGAGTATGTTTGAAGACACTGTCATACGGTGATGATAATGATAAATAGCGCACCTTTTAACTGCGTGCATTAGATTATTTAGCTAAGTATACTAGAAATTGATTCGCATTGACAGGTATATTAATTGGAATATATTTGATTCGCAATTTTAATAGGGTAGGTAGTAAGACTGAAACTACAGTTATGCATACACACACACACGCGCGCGCGCGCACACACACACACACACACACACACACATATATATATATGTATATATATTAAATAAGTTATGAGAATTAAAAGTTACATAGAACAATATTATATCATTAGATCAATAACAAAAGGAAAAAAAAGGAAGATACACCTCTTGATGCCATGGTATTTCAAAGCTAAATGCTTCGAATGCGAAGAGGAGAAAAACCATTAATATAAGATAAAAAAGATATAAAATACGAAAAAATGTTTAGCAAAAAAAACTTAAAATTAATGATTATATGACGAAATATGAAGTATATGTTAAAAGAGAAAATAAGTTTAAAATGCAGTCCGAGTTAAATATAAAATTAAACGGTGTAGTTTCCTTTAAAAGATTTTAAGCTATCTAAGTGAGTCTTATTTTTTTCTGAATCTAATATTTTTTTCTTTTTTTAATTTAATGTATGAATTGCTCCTCTTAACCGCGTAAAGCTTATAATATCCTGATATGGTTGATCGTGTTAAATATTATATCTTTATTAGGTTTCTTGTAATTATTAAAAGAAACGAAGCTTAGACTTGGTAGCATTGGATGTTAACAACCATTTTTATCCCCATTCCATCACAAATCTGAGGTCTTCCTCTAGTGTTCCTGCCATGGCCTTGAATACATGTTCATTCGTTTTCCGCTCAATTATGTTATAGAGCGGGGTGTAGTTATTGACAAAAGTGCGGACAGACGAACGGACGAAGGAAAAGGGTGAATTTACAGGCTAACCCTCATTTTGTCGGAGGACCAAAATATTTAAAGATAATTTCATAGAATCAAAATTAGATACTCTACAGTACAATGTACACTAGAATATATGGTTGGCTGGGACACCGATGGAAGACATGTGAAGCTTCCTCCCGGTACACTGCAAGAGGCCCCGAATTAGAGCGGGTAATGAATCGCTTTGATTAAAAATGGACGATATCACCGATTTCTATGAATACAAAATCATGGGAGGGTGCAACATTTCTTGATTCTACTACAATTCCCGATAGCGACAGGTCTACCTGCTAGTATATATATATATATATATATATATATATATATATATATATATATATATATATATTAATAATGTGATTTATAATTTAAAAATTTTTAAAATTTTTTAAATTTAAAAATCAAAATTTAATTAAATTAAAAATCAGTTTCATAAGAAGGAACAACAACAAAGTCAATTATCTGTACGATCGTTTCGGAAATCCGTGCTTTTTATTTGTGGTATACATGAAGTCACGTAGAACAATTATACATAGTTTTTTTGGTAAGCACGGTCTCCTCATCAGCAAATTTAGGAGGATTTCTATTGAATTGAAAAGACACCAAAAATAAACCTGAAATAAATATGAAGATATAAAAAGCACAACCAAACTAGTAAATTCAAGACACGAGCTTCTATCATGTAATCATAAACGTTGGTTTAAATTTAATAAATATAAACCACCTTAAATCATTAAAAATTACTCATTAGTAAAAATAGATTACTTTTTTTTTTTTTTTTTTTTTAATAAATTAAGTTAAACCAATTACCGCCCTTAGACTCGTAAATCAAATAATAAATAAAGCCACAACAATTATCTCCCCTTAAAAACTTGCAAAATAAATACTCTCTCTCTCTATAGATATTAACTGTAGCGTCTTTAAATCAAAATACGCTAACGGAAACAATTTACTGCACGAGCGTCGCCCTTTTAAAATTCATCATTCAATAAAATAAAAAGCTATAGCAAACATCTAAATGACTGCTTTAAATACAGTTCCTGATTTCAAAAAAAGAAAAACTAAAAGGTAACTATATATCTATATATTTTTAAATCAAATTTATTATGTAAATTCAAAAAAATATATATTTTTTCTACTAATTTCTATCTCTAACCTATACCAATTTTCTTATTAATTTTCTGATAAATTTTAAATCGAAACCTTTTACTTCAATTTTTCAGATTCATCTGCCTTACTTTTAATGCTAGGTTTATTTTTGGTGTCTTTTCAATTCAATAGAAATCCTCCTAAATTTGCTGATGAGGAGACCGTGCTTACCAAAAAAACTATGTATAATTGTTCTACGTGACTTCATGTATACCACAAATAAAAAGCACGGATTTCCGAAACGATCGTACAGATAATTGACTTTGTTGTTGTTCCTTCTTATGAAACTGATTTTTAATTTAATTAAATTTTGATTTTTAAATTTTTAAAATTTTTAAAATTTTTAAATTATAAATCACATTACTTAATATTGAATTAGCTCTAGGACATTTAACTATCGAGCTTATTATATATCTAAATTACAACGAGCATTTCCTGTATTTTAATTAAACTAGTAATTTCACTATTACATTAAAATACACTTAGCTCTTTAGACTATTATTCTAATCTCCTTTAAATTATATATATATATATATATATATATATATATATATATATATATATATATATGAGCTCAAATAAGGACGAAAATCGAGTCTTGGACTTCCGGTTCGTTGACTCTCATAGCTCTTGTGGGTTGCAAGGTATTTGGGCTATAGAATTTATATATATATATATATATATATATATATATATATATATATAGTGCAACACTTTGTTGAAATTCAATACTTACTTTTTCTTTTTTATAACTTTTGTTTATTTTCTCCTTAACAATAACAAAACTTATAAAAAGGAAAAAGTAAGTCTTTGAATTTTAACAAAGTTAAGCACTATATATGCTCTGCATCTATTAAATAGATACATTGAGCTTAACTCGAAAATAACGGTGATTAGGTTTTTAACATAACAATCTAGACCCGTTAAACGAAAACGGTATACATTGAAATTAACGATATTTCCAAAACAAACTATATATATATATATATATATATATATATATATATATATATATATATGTGTGTGTGTGTGTGTGTGTGTGTGTGTGTGTGGGTGAGTGGGGGTGTGGGTGTACATATTTAAAATCGTAATATGAAAAATATATAAATATTTACATATTTTCTGTATTCATTTCCTATGTGTTGACGTATAAGAATACAAAATTCTTTTTAAAAAAAAATGGTTCTTTCAAAAGCACATATTTCGACCGATCTTGTGCTCTTTCTCAGCGTGAATCTATATATATATATATATATATATATATATATATATATATACATATATATATGGGTATTTTTAAATTTGTATCCGTTAGAAGCGCTGAGTGAAATTTGAAGAATAAAATACGTATAAATACGTTTGAAGCCAAAAACTGCAACGCGAATTTTTTTATAAAATAAACGAGTGTTTATTTTTTAAGAAGTATATTTCCGATTAAGACTCCGTTGTCAATCTTACTTTTTTCTCTTTTTCTTCGACATGATGTAGAGTGGCAGAACCAGATTTTCAAAATGCGCGACCACGCGTCACCTATCCGGATTTAAAATAGTAATACGAGAAATATATAAATGTTTATATATTTTCTGTATTTATTTCCCATGTGTTGACGTATAGGAATACAAAACGCTTAAAAATAAAACGAAAATGGTTCTTTCAGAATCACACATTTTTTTACCAATCCTCTGCTCTTTCTCAGTGCGAATTCATATATATATATTTATATATACATATATATATATATATATATATATATATATATATATATACATACATATATATATATATATATATATATATATATATATACTGATATATGTTAGTGTGTGTGTGTGTCTGAGTGAGTCCTTACGAAGACCAAACAGTGAAAAATCTTAACACCTGTGTAGTTTAATTGCATTATATATTTTCATAAATTTCGAGCAAACATTACTCTTTGTTGTTCTCGAATTAAGTACTGGAAATGAGTACATAAAATAAGTATAATATAACATATCGCCTTATATATATATATATATATATATATATATATATATATATATATATATATATATATATTATATTTTAAATATATGTTATTATCACTGTTATTATTGTTATAGATATATACCTAATGTTTCACCACAATATTTTATGATAATACATAATATTTTATGTATCCATTATCGGCATTTTACATTAATAGAAACTAATACTTGAGTAGAGCTTACTAGTAAGCTATGAAAAATATATATGGCAATTAAACAAGAATTTTTCGCGTTTCCTACCCATCTTTAGCGTGTCCTTAGATTACTGTTTTTTTTTAAGTAAGTCAACTGAATTAAAGGAATAAATTATGGTCAACATCATGAATTTTGGAATATAACTTTTGTCACTACCTCACTCACTCTCTCTCTCTCTCTCTCTCTCTCTCTCTCTCTCTATATATATATATATATATATATATATATATATATATATATATACACCTCTCTCCCCTTTTGTCTCCCCCGCTCTTACGATAAATTTTATTTACTTACTTATTTTACCCTCGGGCTGGATGTGTAGCTGATAATACTGTGCTCTCTAAACTTGCTTCTCTCTCTTTCTCTCCATCTCTCTCTCTCTCTCTCTCTCTCTTACTCTCACCCATATCTCACATCTCTGTTTTTTCTTCCATTCTAACCACTTATACCTCTCTTCATTTATCATCATCTATTTTTCTGTCTGTTTCATTTTTGCATCCTTCTCTCTTTTTCCCCTTATATACATCTATATTGCTCATTTCTCGTTAGCTCTCTCTCGCTCTCTTTCTATCGCTCTCTCTCTCTCTTTCTCTTTCTCTTTCCCGAACAATTCTTCATTTACTTGCCTTTCCGCGAAGTCGGTATGTGAGGTGGCTGATAAAGCATACTTCTTTAAACTTCCCTCTCTCTCTCGCTCTCTCTCTCTCTCGCTCTCTCTCTCTCTCTCGCTCGCTCTCTTTTCTCACTCTCTCGCTCCCTCTCTCTGTATATATATATATATATATATATATATATATATACATATATATATATATATATATATACTAGACGAGACTACGCATGACCCGTTGGGTCAGTATGTTATATTAGCTATGGAATTCCGTATGA
The DNA here is from genome assembly GCF_053919585.1 of Euprymna scolopes. NCBI lineage: Eukaryota > Metazoa > Mollusca > Cephalopoda > Sepiida > Sepiolidae > Euprymna > Euprymna scolopes. The sequence continues at coordinate 21,903,880 of NC_136512.1, read as the reverse complement.
ACGTGGCACTTGTGACGTAAAGAAATTTTTTTTTTTTTTTACATAAAAAACCATTTCTATGAAAGTACATTAAAATGAAAAAAGAATATAGATAGATTTCTATGAGTCGTTCTGTTTATTATAATTGATTATTGTTTTTTTTTTTAATTACACTTACTGAATTATAAGTGGTTGGCCATACTTATAGGTAAATGTGCCCTTACAGATACCATAATACTTATACTTATATTCAAATTTAGATATATCTGCTTTTTTTTACATCGTTCAGTTCTGTATTACGTTTAAGTTATTTTAACCGCCACTCTTCCCATGTTTAATAATTATTTCGAAATAATAACGTTAATATTTCAATGCGTAGGTCATGTCGTAAACCGGAAAGTGGTTACATACATCGTTACAAGATCATTTGAGTTTTATAATTATATAGATTTATATACATACATATATACATATATATATATATATATATATATATATATACATTTCTCTTTTCTCCTACCTCGCTCTATATTCTATCAGATTACCTTTCACATCTCTCTTCTCTTAACCTATCTATCTTTCTCATCATATTTCTTTTTTTTTCTTTGTCTTACCTCCTTTAATCTTTATCCTTGCCTCTTCTCCTTATCTCTCAATCTTACTCCTCCTTTCTTTCACTCTCTCCCTCTCTCTCTCTCTCTCGCACACTATCTCTCTCTTTCACTCTCTCTCTCTTTCTCTCTCTCTTTCTCTCTCTCTCTCTCCCTCATTCCCGTTGTCTTCCGAACCATCATAACAACTATTCCCTCAGGCTGGTTCGATTCTGATCAATTTGCGTAACTATGACTTTCCCAACATTATTTGATTGAATTATGTTAAAAGTCTCTGAAATCAATTGAAAGAGACATCGGATTTCGAATCGCATTTCATTTTTCTTTTTGTTTTTACTCATTCACACGTATCAAGCTATATCAAGATAATATGAATTTGTCGATCTCCAATGATCACCCATTTGTATTTTCTCTTAATGCTAATTATTTTACAACTTCAATAAATGCAACGAAGAGTGTATTTACCTCTTCTTCAAGAGGTTAGACACAAGGTCATGTGAGATTTTAAGACTCTCTTTTAGTTCATTTTAACCAATACTGATAAAGTAAAGATGAAGCTTATAAGAAATTAAAAAACTTTGCAACTGCTTGATTTTTCTGAGGAAAATATTTACTTTCTCTGATGTGTTGTTTGCTGTTCGTACGCCATCAAATGAAACACGTGTAAGACAAAATAGAATAGAAGCCACAATGTCATGTGAGATATTAAGAGCCTCTTTTAGTTCATGTTGACCAATACTGATGAAGTTAAAATAAAACTTATAAAAAAAAGAAAGAAAGGAAAAGAAGATTTGATACTTTCTCTGATGTGTTTGTTGTTCGTACGACATTAAACGAAACAAGTGTAAGGAAAAAATACTAGGCACAAGCTATGTTAACTTTTAAGGCGCTCTATTTATTATCTTTTCTAATACTGACGGAGTAAAATAAACTTTAGTGGGAGATAACTCATACCAAATTATTTTTATAGACATCGGAAAATTCATATAAATATATATATATATATATATATATATATATATATATATATGTATATATATATATATATATATATATATATATATATATATATATATATTAGTGTGGGGCGATTAATAGGAATCGACATCAGAATAATCGGAGCTTTTCGAGATATCGGAAACGGTATCGGAATCGGAAAATTTGCGCCTAGTTTAAGGTACATCTTCCACTGCTTGTAGTAATAATAAAATAATAAATATTTATTGATTTAAACTTCCAGTCAGACTAACATCTCTAGACTACCCCCTAACAAGTGTGTGTTTACCTCTGAGAAAATGTATGAACATTTAAGACGTGTTTTTACAGTAATCTGGGCAAAATAACACTTATAGTGTCAAATATTTAGAGATTTATAAAAGATCCGAATCGGAATCGGTAATTGTATCGGAATCAAGAGTTTAGTACGGAATCGATTATTTTATGGGAATCGGGAAAAAAAAATATTGGAGTTGTGCCATCACTTATAAATATATATATATATATATATATATATATATATATATATATATATATATATATATAAATTCTGGCTCTGATAGAGGGAAGACTAAAAATTGCTGCTATGGTTTCAAATGATCTGAAATAATACCAAGGGGGGGGGATTATGAATATTTCCAGTATCAAATAATCCTTATGCACTGTGAAATTTACTTTATGCATGAAAAACAAAAAGGGGGAATACAACATATGAAAAATATTTTGAAGCAATTCTCCATTTGCTGTTATTTCAGATCATTTGTAACCATAGCAGCAAGTCTTAGCCTCCCCTCCATCAAGGCCAGAGACTTTGGGGAAATATCAGATATTTTTCAATTCATATGCAAAACTAGGAAAACACATGACTATGACGAAAACATATAATGGCTATAAAAAGTGTCAAAAATAGGCTATGGATGATGGATGGACCTCTTAATGTTCGACCTTAAGGGTAAATGTCACAGAATCCACGACACAATTCAAAGCAATACCTTTTCGACGAGCTGTTATTTGTTAAATTCTGATCAATAGTCGCTGAGATTTGAAATTTATAAAATTACCAAAAAAGATAGTATATATATATATATATATATATATATATATATATATATATATATATATATATATATATATATCACTCGGGGCCAAATTGAATATTGAAATGTTCATATTGCTTGTTATACGGGATGAAACTTCATGATAATCTGCAGGCTTTTTGAAGAGTATAATACTATTGTATTGTAAACATTTTATGACAATTGGTAAAAGACACTATATTTTCTCATCAATAAAATATTACCAAATTTGCCCACATTTGTATATATAGTGTCCTTGCAAGCCAGCTTTATTTTTGCTGGTTTGATATAAATTTTGCGTAGAGTTTTTTGCTTGGTTGTCTCACTTGGGGCTTTGTGAGGCCATCACTATATATATATATATATATATATATATATATATATATATATATATATATATATATATATAATTATTTTTTTACTATAATAATTAAATACCTACAGACACTAGTGTTTCATCCTTTCGGGATTCTTCAGTGCAGGGTGTCACGATTACTACCAATCGAATGATTCGAACCCCGCGACACGAGACATCTCTGGCTCGATTAGCGGAGGCCGTATCCATTCGGCTCCCATTAACCGTATGAAATAGCGTTGAATTTCAAACATTTTAATTTAAATGTTCATTACGTCAGACAGACAGTGATCAAATCGTTATACAATGATCTACGCATAAGAGCTAAATTGACCGACTTTTAATTCAACTGAAAGTGCTCAACGATAAGAAACGAATTTCTTAAAGGGGCTGTCATAATTATTTTTTTACTATAGTAATTAAATACCTACAGACACTAGTGTTTCATCCTTTCGGGATTCTTCAGTGCAGGGTGTGACGATTACTACCAGTCGAACGATTCGAACCAATATATACATACATATATATATATATATATATATATATATATATATATATATATATATATATATATATATATATATTGCTAGGAATGAACGCTGTCCACGCTACAAATCTCCAGTTCTTTCAACGGTTTTCTTTTTCTTTTTCATTTCGATACTTTTTTGTGATCAAGGGCGGAGGTCCGCTTGAAATATAAAAAAAAATAACAATAAAAATATTAAATACAAAAAGTAACATCGTTTTTCATGCTCCAAAAAACCCTCCATAACCTTTAAATCACTATCCTATAAGCATACGTGGACTTTTATTATATACATATATATATATATACATATATATATATATATATTCGTGTGTGTGTGTGTGTGTGTTTGTGTGTGTACGTGCATCTTAAGTAAAGATAGCGAAAAATAAACACTATTGAATTTCAGGAAGTTGTTTACAGGGCTCCATAAAAAAAGAGTATAATCTATTTTATTCAGTTTTGGTAAACAAAATTACCGCTTCTGTCTTTATAAAAGCAAGTCTTTTAATGAACGTAAGGATTTGGAAAGACTATTTTACTCCCCCCCGGTTTTACAAAATTATAATTTTTATAGCGGTCATTGAAAGATTTGTTATTGCGATATTAGCTGTTTTAGAAAGATTCTTTTTTTATTTACCGTCACTTTCTAAGCAATAAGGGACTTAACAGCTGTTTGTTTTGCATTTAATGGGTGGAACAATAAAAATTTTCGCCCTAAAGAAAACAATAGTACAGCTTTTTTTTAAACCGTTTATTGAAAAAAGTCAATTCAGGTAACTTGACTATGTAGTAGAACTCACATCTATTTAATATAGACGCTTTTAACCTGCAGCACCGCCTCAATACGGGTCCGAAACTAGGAGCATGTCTTTTCCACAAGCGGGAGCTTGGCGAATACTCGGCAGATAGCGGCGATTGGACTGGCTTTGGTGTTGTAGGAGGATAATTTGAGCTGTAGTTGTATGCTTTAGAACGGAGCTATATCTCTAGGTGTTAGATAATGTCTGTTTGCAAGAAGAAATTATTTGCTAAGATTTTATTATCTCTCTTGGGGTGTAACGTAAAATATTTTCCTGTCAAAATTCTTTTTATTCATCGATTAGCAAAAAAAAAATTATTTTCCAGATAATTTTATTTATTTATTTATTTTCGAATTTCGATACTTCTCGGATTAATGTCTGTCCAAAATGTATCTAAGAAAACTGCAAGATATATAAATTAGCTTTGGGCGATATTTGCAATAAATAAACTAGTACATTTCGAAATATTTGAGGAACTCACACACACACACACACACACACACGCGCGCGCGCGCACACACACACATACACACACACAACGTGACTTTTATCTAATTAGAAAAATATAAATAATTATGAATATAATATAAATACAAAAACCAAATGAAAATCAACTGAAATACTACATCCAAAGATGGAGTATTGCTGTCACATCTGGGCAGGAGCCGCTAGAAGGAACCTATCCTGCCTTGACAAAGTGCAAAATAGATTTCCTAGTCTCGTAAGGGATGCCCTTTTTCTCTTCCCTGCGACGTCTTTCTCACAGAAGAGACGTTAGAGTCTCTTTGACTTATCGGTATTTTCATGGCAAGTACTCGTCTGAGCTCAAATCTATAACCTTTCCTCTCCAAACTTTCACAGGAAACACTCGTCTATCTGAAACCACTATCAATAATTTCCCCCACTCTTTATCTGTGCTTATACATAAACGTAGATTCCATGAACAAAGTTTCTTTCTTCGAACTGCACGCTTGTAGAACTCCGTTCCGTTTGTCTGCTTTCCAGATGACTTTAATATAGCCGTCTTCAAGTCTAATATAAACAAGTTCTTGATAAGTCGTTCCACTTAAGTAATCCAATTGACCAAATTTACACTTCTAATGTGTACTATGATTTTGTCTATTTGATTGCTGTACACTCTTTAACCTTTATCCTCGAGTGGCCTATGGACCTTGATAAATGGTGATTTCTTTGCAATAAAAAAGAACCGTTAAGACAAAATATCTCCTCCGAGTCAGTGTGAAATCTCGTGTGCGTAAAATTTATTAAGTTCTTAAAAGACCAGGAAAGTTAAAAAACGAACGAAAAGAATAAAATCGAATGAATAAGAATAGAAAAAAAAATAGAACGAAAAAGGAAAAACTTCGAAGAAGAGAGAGAAAAAAGAGAAGAAAGAAAATAAGAAGGGTTCCGTATGCATTTGAGAAAAGCAAGAATAAAAGTTAAAAAAGAAAAATAAAAGTAATTCGTTTTACTACTAAAGAAACGAACAATAAGCCTCCATTGCATTGAATCGATTTGTGAAGTCCCGCGACTTCTGCACTTATTCGCGACCAAAATGCTGATTTAATGACGTAATTACTTCCGCCTTAACACTAGGTACTGGCAACCTCAATTAAGTTGAACCAAACCTTCAACCTTAGTGCCCTCTACCAACTGATAGCTACCTATTCAATAACTAGACTTTCCATCTAATTTTCACACGGCACATTCTATAATAAAAGATGCGTGTTGTCTGGCAGTAAACTAAACTGTATCACGCTTATCTCGACTATTGATTAAAGGAAACTCTGTCTCTGTGTGTGATTTCGTTCGCCATGGACTCCAAATCATCTGCGTCGATTTTTATATGAAATTTCACACGGAGATACTTTATGTGCCTGTATGCGTTCTTAGATACGTTTTGTATCGGAATGGCTTTGATAAGTATCAATAATCAAAATAATCTGATGAAAGAAGGAACAGACGAATTGAACCAAAGCTAACACCTTACAGAGCCTAACATCACAAGTGCATTGGGGAAGTTATTACCAAACAAGCCGAAAGTTTCGACATATAATATCAACAGTAGGTTCTTTGATATAATACGGACGCATTGGAAATTAATGTCTCCGTCTAAAGCAAGATTAATCCATGATACTTGCCTTTTTTTTTCAATTTAAACCTAAATTTAAGGCATTAAGCTTATTAATCATTAAGCACAGTCAGTAAGGTCACGCATATAAAACTAACAAAATGGTCTTTGATATAATAGAGGCGCGTTCGAAATTAGTATTCTTACTTAGAGCATAATTGAAGCATGATACTTGACTTTTTCATTTTTATATTTAACTGAAGCCATTATATATAAAAACGTTTGTATAAAATCCCAGTAAAGTCTTTACAGTGCGATGTAGACATTGTGAGCAAAGCCAGTGGTGCACCGCGATGGGTCCCTAGCTAGAGGAGGCACTCGAGCGATTTAATTGAAAAATGTTGATTTCACTGATTCGATCATAATAAAAAAAATATAGGAATGTGAAACATTCGTTGATCATCATTAAATCCTGGGTAACGTCGTGTTACCCTGCTAGTCTAGAATATAAGGTATTATAATATATAGATAATATATAGAAGGTGATTAAATTAAAATATGTATAAGGTAAAAAAGCGAATTGAAATCAGGTGATCCTGAAAATTCATTAGTTCATTTTTCGAAACATTAAAATAAATCAGTTTATTATGAGATAATTTATATAAATATTTCCGGTTAAGACATACGTGAAGGTATCTGTTGAGAATATTTACAATTATAAAACTTTGTTTTTAATTTTGAAGCCTTTTGAAAAACAAAGATTATGAATAGGAACATTCACAGCTACATCTCGCCTTAATATAATAACCGAAAGAGAGTTTTCCATTCAGGCCCAGAGCAATTTTAGATTTCTAAGGATAGAGCTTATTAACAAGTGTTTTCAGTCAATAGAACGCATTAGCGCAAGATTGCTTCCCTGAAAATTACATCATACGCGACTTACAACCCAATGTGAAAAAATACTTATCATAACCCGACCAAAAAATAATCGAATATAGATTGATTTTAGTACAAATGGGGTTTCCAAATTTTTCGCCTGACAATCATTCAATCTTCATGTTTTCTCGAGTTAAAACCTAGATAAATTATTCTTCAATAGTAAAAAACAAAATATATTTTGTGTATATATATATATATACTAGCAAAAGTACCCGTCGTTGACTAGGTCCAAAAACAACCTACAGAAAATGGACTCTGATTTATGAAAGTATGATAGGTTATGAAAAGGAAGGGTTGTAAAGAGATAGCTTCGAATTTGGGGGTATCAAAACCAAAGCAAAATATGATGAAAGTAAAAATAAAATGGATAAACCCCATAATTTATTATACCATACCTGTTCACACTGAAACACTTATCATAATGTTCTGTGAATCTATATTAAAAAATCTTGTTAAACTTTGTGACATATTTCCATTCTATGGAGGTCAGGTGCAAACGAACACCCCATAATTTTATTATACCATATTTCTTCAAACTGAAACATAATTATCAAAGTATACTTACGCAGATAGATATGAAAAGTCTTTCTTAAAGTTTTTGCCTATTTCCATCCTACGGAGGCCAGGCCCGAACGCAGACCCCACAATTTTATTTTACCATCCCTATTTAAGTTAAAACATACTCATCAAAGTATCATTATGTACATCTATATAAAACCACCTGTAAACTTCTTTTTAATTTTTAAATTTTTTATTTCCATACTTGGCGCGAAAGCCGACCCTACAATGAATGAACCACAGTTCTGCCAGATCCAACATAGCAATTCCTGTGTCTCGATACATATTCTAGCATTATATGTAATCAGCTTTTTAAAATAGTCAACCCTATAGGAGCCTATTCGTGACCAGACACACACACGCGCACACATATTCAGCTTTATATATACATATATATATATATATATATATATATATATATATATATATATATATATTATACCATTTAAAACATGGGCATATGGATATATTCTTCTCTAAATTATTTTCCAATATTCCCTCTTTCACATTTATGTTCTTAAAAATAGCAAAGGCTAGACATGTTCAAATTTGCAATGATTTTGAAAAGTATATTGAATTAAGCAGTATAGTTATTGATGTTTAGGCAAATGTACTAACTTTTTACTATACTAACTATAGTATACCAACATAAATACTATACTATACCTACTATACTATACAATACTAACTGAAATGGTAGATCATACGCTTCATAATAACCTGAATATACTTAACAAATACTCGTAAATTAATACGTGTAATAATATACATCCCTATTCATAAAATGCCTCATCTTCATCTTATAATATATGTTTTGCCGTAGTGTAACGGTCTAACTTTAAAAGTGGTCATACCTGCTTTAACTCTTATTTCTTAAGGTTGACCCAGATATCTTAATGTATGGTTTTAAAAAATATATTAATCACAAACTTTACAAATATTAGTATAATTTAATAAACTCAAAAGTAATTCTTTAATTAATTTTCGATATAAATATGTTACACTTTTTCTTTATAGGTAAAAAACTATTTATTCTCCATTAATTCTTTCTTATAAACTAAACCCGTTATTAAATATGTATTGAGGTGAGTATCGTTATATAAAAAGTAGAATCTTAGGTTTCTGATAATAAAATTTATCATGATATTAAAATTATATGAAAGATTTTATTAAATTTTTAATTAAATTTCTAATTAAACATTTAATTAACACTCAGTTTTCTCTTCAAGTATATTATTATTATTATTATTATTATTATTATTATTATTATTATTATTATTATTATTATTATTATTATTATTATTGTTATTATTATAGGGTTGATTAAGCTAATATGTCTAGGATATATGTTCTTGTTGGTTCCCCGTCAAAGGAGGATAAACATGAAAATTCAAGCTTTCCGTTCGTCCTTTCGTCTGTCCGAACTTTTTGCAATAACTACGCCTAGGAATTTTTGGAAATTTTGCACAAACATTAAACAAGATATAAGTAAAAAAAGTAACGGAACGGATTTACCGGAAAAACTCGTTTGCATCCCACCTAGGAGTGCTTTTTGGCTAAAATTGACGCTTTTGTGCTTATGAAAAAATTGACACCTTGGATTTTTATAAACCTTCTTGAAAAGTTTAACTAATTGATTTCTATATAATTTTGTTTGTCTATACTTCGTCATAACTCTTGGGGCTCTTTAAGGGCTTATAAGGATAACTCAGGGGCTCTTTAAGAGCTTATATAAACACTTTATTTGGGGACTAGTTTACCATATTTGTCCAAAGTTTTCTATGTATATCTATTTAGCAGTTTTGCATGGTGCTGAACTCAAATTTTAGAATGCTAAGACCTTGTGGACTTTGGGGGCTAAATAGGGAGAGCAAATGATTAACTTCGTCATATCTTTTTTTTGCATAATGCAAAGTTCAAATTTACATATGTTAAGACCTAAAACTGCATCGTTTGTTCATTTTCACCAGGATTTGACGACCCCTGGGCACTTTGTAGACTAAGTGGGGGGAAACATGCTGAACTTAGTCATCTTTTATGCCTGGTTTACTGTGCATTCACGGGGGACCATGCATGTGTCGCTTGTTACTATAGCAACGAGGGTTAGATTATCTTCCACTGCCGTCTCTTTGTTCATCATCTTTCCTCTTTTCCCGTTTTTAACTCTTAACTTCCAATAAATTTCTACCGTGGACGTCTGACCCATTAAAAAAAACAATGCCACCTATGATTTTCTTCAGTTCTGCTCAACTCTTGTGGTGTTAACGCCTACATAAGAAATTATAAATTTTTAAATGTCCTCCAGTTTCTTTCACCGGAAAACTAGCCTAAATAATAACCTGTGGGTAGGACTGTCTGATATGATCTATTTAGATGGAAACAGTAGATTAACAGTCGTGAGCAATGGTAATTTCTTTTTACTACAATTGAAGAAAATTGTATATACGAGGTGTTTGCATAAGGTTTACAGATTTTTTTGTACAAATTGTTGAAGACTCTTGAAAATTTAGTTTACTGTTGCTATACATTTTCTAGGAAGACTGACCAATTTTTATGGTTTTATGTTCAAATTAACAGTTGCCGCAGGAATTGAAATGCACCCAACTAAAGCCTGATTGTCACAGCTATTGTTTTTCAAAAATACACTCTGGGCGTGAGGACACTTTAGAAGAACGATGTGTAATAAAATCGTGTGTTAAACTTAGAAAAATGTCACATGTTGGACCATCTAGCATGAATCGAGCACCAGTGATTCAAGAAATGCGGGGAGTCTATAAAAGATTATTAGAAGTACAGGAGGAATAAGAAAGTCGGAACCCCAGAGTTGATTTGCCAACTAAAGAAGTGCATGGATAAATCCAGTAGTGTGGCTGTAGATAAAATAATGAACAGTTTGATGTACACAAAATTCATATGAAACTGAAGATGCAGAAATTTGCGTAAATACACCAGTCCACAATTCCATCCTTGTAAAAGACTATTTGACAAAGATGCGCATCAAGACACTTCCTCTACCTCCCTATAATTCATGCTTGGCTCTCTGTGACTTTTGGTGATTCCCTAAGCTCAAGAAATAACGTAATAATATACTAAGCCATATATATATATATATATATATATATATATATATATATATATATATATATATATATATATAAAGCTGAATGTCTGTGTGGGTGCGTGTGTCACTGGTCACGGATAGGCTCCTATATGGTTGACTATTTAAAAAAAAACTGATTACATATAATGATATAATTACTGATGGCTGATTACATATAATTATTATATATATAATAAAATATAAAATATATTTTAGTCATCGACATACAGACCTGTTTCGTTGTTTCACAACTCATCAGTGCCGCTAGACTAACACCTCTCCCAAGCCGAGGATCGAACCTAGAACCGTCGTGATGACAGTCGGCAGTCCTACCCCCTGACTACGGAATCGGTGGCCGAAATTAAACTGTCCGAACGTCTATTTAAATAAACATCCGTTCGCCACTCGTAGAGGGCTCAAACGTTTGTTTGTAAACAAATCGCGAGCTTCGCATTATTTCAGCTAAATTAAGTAGCGAGTAAGATAATTTACGAGAGTGCTCTACCGAAGAGGGGAGCTTTATAAAATATATTTTAGTCATCGACATACAGACCTGTTTCGTTGTTTCACAACTCATCAGTGCCGCTAGACTAACACCTCTCCCAAGCCGAGGATCGAACCTAGAACTATATATATATATATATATATATATATATATATATATATATATATATATATATACGCGAGCTACTATACAAACATGAACTAATTTGCATATTATTTGGAAAACACATCTTAATTTAACCATTATTCGTTTTTATGATTCCTTATTGGACTATTGCCCCTCTGTTCGATTAATGCATAATTTGTCCATCGTGCATAATAAAAATAGCATGCTCTAGAAAACGAAACACACACACACACACACACACAAACACACACATATATATATATATATATATATATGTAGATATATATATGCGTGTGTGTGTGTGTGTGTGTGTGTGTGTGTGTTTTGTAAGCAAGTCATTATTAAAGCACGTCTGATTGAACAGGGCAGTTATTTTTTTTCCGATTTTTTCCGGATATCTTTTCCATATGCCGATCGGTCTTTTTTTTATTTCATCTGGCATGTTGTATATAATGGCGCCCAAGCGTTGAGAAGAATATGGCTGACCAACAACCTGTTTACGTGTTAAATTAAAAGTGGCTGAAGATATATATATATATATACATACACACACACACACACACACATATATATGGATATATATATCTATAATATATAATATAAAGCTAAATGTCTGTGTGTGTATGTGCGTGTGTGTCTGGTAACGAACAGGCTTCTATATGGTTTACTATTATAAAAAACTGATCACATATAATGATAGAAGATGTATCGAGACATCAGGAATGGGTATGTTTGATCCGGCAGAACAGTGGTTCATTAAAATTGTGGGGTCGGCGTTCGCGCCTGGTCCACAAAGTATGGAAATAAAAAAAATTAAAAATTAAAAAAACGTTTACAAGTTTTTTTTGTTTTTTTTATATAGATGTACATAATAATACTTTGATAAGTATGTTTTAACGTAAATAGGGATGGTATAATAAAATTGTGCGTCTACGTTCGTGCCTGGTCTCCATAGAATGGTAATAAGCACAAACTTTAAGAAAGACTTTTCATATCTATCTGTGTAAGTATACTTTGATAATTATGTTTCTGTTTGAAGAAATATGGTATAATAAAATTATGGGTGTTTGTTCGCACCTGACCTCCATAGGATGGAAATATGTCACAAAGTTTAACAATGTTTTTTTAATATAGATCCACAGAATATTGTGATAAGTATTTCACTGTGAACAGGTATGGTATAATAAATTATTTAATTTTTACTTTCATAATATTTTGCTTTGGTTTTCATACTCCCAAATTTACAATCCTTCCTTTTCATAACCTATCGTACTTTCATAAATCATAGTCCATTTTCTGTAGGCTTCTGTGAAGTGTTTGTCCCCGAACTTTAAGCGTGATATATAGGTTATGTGGACTACAGGAACATTTTCAGTTTGGCTTTTAGCCAGTAAAACAGCTCCTATGGGTAAGAATTTTTAAAAATAACTATATTAAGCTTTGCATGGTTGAAGACGACTATACCCGTTTATTTATACGCATGCGCTGATTAAAACTTTCAACAAAGTTAAACAACATTTTTTTTGTTTCCTCTTTTTGTATACGTATGGATTTAGGTCATACGCTGATGGATAAGGATTCGGAACTATATGATTTGTTTTGGCTTTCATCTGATGGCACCTAAGTCAATTATTATTTACTATATATTAGATAGAATTTAATAATCGACAAAGAATTGCCCCACAATAATAATCCGAAATTTGCATTGATTAAAATATAAAATTTAAGCATATTTTATGAGCGGCCAACACCGGGCGGCGTGTCAGTGTGTATGCAGAAGGGATTTACCAAACTTTTCACTGAATAAGTGGTCTACAGACAGGAAACTTGATATATAGTGTGTTCGGACATCGTGAACGATCTCGATTTTCTTTTTGCCTGTAAAATAGATGATAAGTTGTCAACATTTTTAAATTAGTTGATTTTAATAGAAGTAAATTTACTTACTTCACAGCATGCGTACATATTTTCTTTACAAATCAGTTACCCCCTCGTCAGGGCCCGGAGATCATTCGAGAATAAGGGTTAATGAGTGTACAATAGTTAATGGGAAAATGATGTCGTAATAGTAAGGAGTGGAAATTTGGTGAACTGGATTACTTAAGGGATGGTTCATCAAAGAATTTGTTTGCGTTGGACTTGAAGACGACGGTGTTGTAGTCAGTTTGAAAGCACGAAAAAGGGAACAGCGTTACACAGGCGTGCAGTTCTCAGAAAGAAGCTTTGTTCATGTAATCTACTTTTAGGTTTTGGCAAATATTAAGACTGGAAGAAATTATAGTGGTTTCAACTAGACAAGTGGTTGTCGTGAAAGTCAGGGCGACGAGGAACCATAAATTGCAAATTAGAATAACATCTGCCATGAAAATGACAATAAAGCAGAGAGGTTCGCAAGGTCTCTTCTGTGGGAGAGGGGTTGCAGGGAAGAAAAAAGGGCAGCCTTCACTAGGCTACAACGTCTATTTAGAAGACTGTCAAGGTAGGATAAGATGCTGCTAACAGATCCTTCCCGGATGTGGCAGCAGTACTCCATCCTGGGATGTACTTGCTTCTTATGCAGATAGAGAATAGCATCGACGGTGAGATATCTACTGGAGCGGTAGAACGATCCCGCCATTTTTCTAGCAGCATGTGATTTGATTTGATGTACGTGTTCCACCTCGGGTCAAGAGTAAAGACCAGGCCTAGAAACTTGTCAAAACACAAAACCTCGCCAAGACGAGAGCCATTCATTTCAATTGATGCCAAACGGGGATCAGAGTATTGATGATGTCAAGATAGAAGCTTGGTTTTAGATGTCTTAAAATAAACCAGTCACCTCTTATCCCATTGCACCACGTGATCAAGATCAGAAGAGAGAAAATCAGATAGAACTTGGTCGTTTAGTAGCTTCAAATTTTAACCGATTTAATCCAAGAATTATAAGGAGACACATTAAAAGCTGGTTCATATTAAATTTAGTAATGGTGCTAATAATGTAGAAAGTATAAAACTTAAATCTTTATCTACGGCCTCTAAGTCTTTTTCTGCTCAAATCTATTTGTATTCATATAATGCATATGTTCTGCGCTCAAATTACAACTCCTAAGATGACAGATGTAAAAATAAAATTTAATATTTTACATTTATGTTAATGTAAATAAATTATCTAAATATATACAAAAAATTAATAGACTGGTACGAATTAACAACTGCTGAAGACTTGTATCTATGGCAACGCACGGGTTTTAACCATTGCCGACCAACTGGTTTCTGCTGAATAAACATCGCGATGCATACAAGCGTCTAATATTTTAATTCAATAAAAATGTAATAAATAATAATAATGATAATAAAAATTAAATGAATAATAATAATAATAATAATAATAATAATAATAATAATAATAATAATAATAATAATAATAATAATGGTAATAATATGCTGATGTACTATGGTCATTTGCAGGGATTCGCGTTTCATAAAAATCTGCAATAACCACAGTCAGACACAAAAGAAATAATAATAATAATAATAATAATAATAATAATAATAATTATTATTATTATTATTATTATAATAATAATAATAATAATAATAATAAATGAATAAATAGATAAAACACGAGAGTTGAGCCTGCTCTGAAACAATAATAATACAATGTCCAAACCTCGAACTGTAAGAAAGTCAAAGTGATTCCCATTGTAACTGAAAAGCTTTGGATCATAACAAAACGCCACCATAATCAGAGAATTTCTTTTTCAATTTTGCAAAAGGCTTGCCTGTTAGAAACGGCGAAAGTGTTAATACTGCTTGAATGTCTAAAATCGAAGGAATTGACCTGATGTTTAAGAAAAAAAAATCAAACTAAAAACATCCAAACGTTGAGACTACTACGGAATAATAATAATAATAATAATAATAATAATAATAATAATAATAATAATAATAATAAGAAGAAGAAGAAGAAGAAGAAGAAGAAGAAGAAGAAAAAAGAAGAAGAAAGAAAATAAAGAAGAAGAAGAAGAAGAAAGAAGAAGAAGAAGAGGAAAGAAAATAAAGAAGAAGAAGAAGAAAGAAGAAGAAGAAGAAGAGGAAAGAAAATAAAGAAGAAGAAGAACAACAACAACAACAGTAAACGAATTATATTATAACGGAAATTAATTTTCCAATGGGATCGAAAGAGGTGGAGAGTACTAGAAATCTGCGAGACTTGTTGTCATGTAGACACCAGAGAACACCATCATTTAACTGTGCGAAATCTTCTAGTGAATGAATGCTAATCATAAAAGTATGAATACGCATTAAACATTAATATATGTAGAAAATTATGATCGGAATAAAAGGATTAATAGTAATATTAAGATTTTAAAAAATAACACTTGTTATTGTTCGCTTGACAACAGGAATTATTTCGTGTCCTGTACGATTCTTGTCGTATTTTGCCTGTATAAATACCATTTTTTGAAAAAGAGATATTATTCTCGAGATCATCAAAACCTTTACAATCTTGCATATTAACATATAAGTTCGTATTTATTGATTCATATAAATAAATACACGAGACTTATCAAATCACCAAGAATCGTTCGTTAGTCTTTTTGTTATACGATACGAAAAACTACTTCAATACATGGTATTTTATAGTGTGACAGCCTTCTTACACACGCACATATTTGTTTACTAGCAATGCTTCAAGCAAATTACGTTCCCTCCTATATATATATATATATATATATATATATGTGTGTGTGTGGGTGTGTGTGTGTGTGTGTGTGTATGAGTGTGGATGTGTGTGTGTGTGTGGGTGTCTGTGAGGGTGCGTGCGTGTGTGTGTGTGCAATGAAGAGAGGACAAAATAGGTGACTTAAAGTTCCCTGAATTTTACAAAGTCACACGAAAGTGACAGATAAATATTATCTCTCCCATATTTGGTTGATTGGTTGGTTGGTTGGTTGTTTTTGTTTTACGGCATATCCACCCTTTTCAGGTTATTTTATGCCGAATCCAAAGATTTCGAGGAAAATGTTTTCAATAGAATATATTTGTTGTTTTCAAGTCGGTTTCTATTTAACCCATAGTTGGGACCCTAACAGGTACTACCACTCCGGATCAGAGAGGACCTGAGAGCAATTGCAATTAAAGGGTGGCTCCACACTCCTTAAAAGCCCGCAAGCTGGGGCCTTACCACTGGATATAGTTTAAGCTTATATCCAGGAGCATCCATATTTGAAAAGTGAGAAAGCGATATCTATAAAAAAAAACTTCATCCTGCACGACTGCCACGTACTCATCTTACTATAGTGATGAAACTCTATTGTTACTATTCACTTCCGGTTAGAATCGTGTTACCTTTTAGCAATTAGCGTCTACTTCCGGTCGGTCAGATACTATGGACGATTTGCCCTTCGAGAAGCGAAGAATGTTGCAGGTGGGAGGTGGGTAGAGAAATGAGCAGAGACACATCTCTTTTACTTGGCTCAAATATTGGTCGGTCCGCTGAATGACTGTCCTTTTTTTCTAGACATTATCACTGCACACTCTCTCAAGCATAGAAACATGTGAAGTGCTTCATTCACCAATATATGAATTGTCTATATCAGGAAAAAAACTCTTACGATAAATTATAATAATAATAATAATAATAATAATAATAATAATAATAATAATAATAATAATAATAATAATAAAAACAACTAGCGGTATCTGTGGAAATTCCACATTCATATGTAATTTATTGATGTTAACATTCTGTAGATGTTCAGCGTTAAATGGAGACGCTCTGAAATTATTGTAGCCTTTTTATTAAAAATGTAATAGTATGTACCTAAGAAAGCAGGAACGCTCAGCGTTGCCCGGTCGTAAATTACACTTAAATATGATATTTTATTTCTAGCAGCTTTCGTACATATTATTATAGAGTTAATGTTCTATCGATTTTTTATATATTTTAAAGTTGCGATTTCAAAAATAAAAAATATATATCTATATGACTTGGATGAATTAGCTTGAATCGAAACCGAAATCAAAACTGATATATATATATATATATATATATATATATATATATATATATATGTGTGTGTGTGTGTGTGTGTGTGTGTGTGTATGTGTGTGTGTGTGTGTGTGTGTGCGATATCCTATATCCTATTAATATATAACTCTCTGATATGATTATAGCTCTTTTGTAAAAACTGCAGAAATATTTACCTAAGCTAGGAAAGACACACGGCGTAACTTTGTCCTAATGTACGCTTCCATATAATAATTTAGTTCATACAAATTGCCCATATATTATTATAGACTTAATGTTCAATCGATTTTTATATATTATCAAGTTGCGATTTCAAATATAAAATAACTTGACTTCCTTCAGGTATAATCGGAACTGAAATCAAAAACTTATGAAGAATTCTTGATAAAATTATTTATAAAAAAAAATTAAATTACTGGAGTGCTATCAATTATAATCAAAACCAATACAAAAACCTATGGAAAATTTTTGGTAAAATTATTTATGACAGTCAATCGAATGTAAGCGTTACACACTAAATAACACATACTCTATCCTATCAATATATAGACTAGGGGGCCTGTGGAAATTCACATGTAATATATTGATGTTGGTATTCTGTAGATGTTCAGCGACAATGGGGATCCCTGATATTACTGTAGCTCTTTAGTAATTACTGCAAAAGAATTTATCTAAGCTAGCAAAAGCACCCGGCAAAGCCCGGTCGTAAAGTATGCTTTAATATGATATCTTAATTCTTGCAGATTTCGTATATATTATTGCCGAGTTAATATTCTGTCGATTTTGATATATTATACAGTTGTGATTTCAAAAAGAGAAAAATATATATGCATATGATTTATGTTCATTAGCTTGAATCGAAACCGGAATAAAAACTTTGGAAAAAATATACGTATATACATATATATATATATATATATATATATAATTTAAATTCCTCCATCTAATATCGAAACCGAAACCAAAACTTATGAAGAATCATGGGTAAAATTTGTTACGAAAAGAAATGGAAGTGCATAACAATTAAACGATCCAGATATAAGCGTGACACAGAAAATAACATACACGCTATCGTATTAATATATAGATAGTAATTATGCTACTACTACAATTGATGGAGCGTTATTTGTGTATGGTTTCAAATCTAGCTAATGGCACCCTAGTAATTTATTTTTGAAAAAGACGTTGTACTCAGTACTACTAGATTTTTTTAAAAATATTTATTGAAAAAAATCAATTCAGGTAACTTTATTATGTAGTCCCTCAGGGGCCCATCTACATTAATGATCACATCCTTATATCATTCGTAGACATTTATTCTGATGACATTACTATCTATGGTAGCACATCTAAGACCGTAAACGACCACGTTCTCTCCGATTCTCTCTCCTCTGATCTTGAGCTTGTGGTACAATGGAGAAAGGGGTGGCTTGTTACTTTTAATGCATCTAAAACTATTCTTTTATCTTTACTTCACCAACCCTCTAATCCCCATCTGGCATCAATTGAAATGAATGGCTCTCGTCTTGGGGAGGCCTCATGTTTTGACAAGCTTCTGGGCTTGACCTTTACTTCTGATCTGAAACGGAACACATACATTAAATCCATTGCCAAGGCCGCTGGAAAAATGGTGGGGTCCTTCTATCGATCCAGTAGATACCTCACTGCTGATGCAATTCTCTATATAAGAGCCAGATACGTCCACGGATAGAGTACTGTTGCCACATCTGGGCAGGAGCTGCTATAAAGGACTTATCCTGCCTTGTAGAGTTCAAAATAGACTTCGTAACCTCGTAGGGGATGTCCTTTTCTCTTCCCTGCAACTTCCTTCTCACAGAAGAGATGTTGCGAGTTTCCTTCTTGGTACTGCACGCCTATGGGATTGTCTTTCGTTTTCCTGCTTTCCAGCTGACTACAATATGGTTGTCTTCAAGTCTAACGTAAACAAGTTTTTGATGAGCCGTTCCATATAAGTTATCAAATTTACCGAATTCCCATAACTTACGAGTACTATATTGTCCAATTGTTTACTGTACACTCTTTAACACTTATCCTTGAGTGGCCTCTTGACCTTGATAAGTCGCGATGCCTATGCAAAAAAAAGAGCTTACGTCAATTCAATGTAGATGCCTTTAGCTACAATCACTGCCTCGATACGGGTCCGGAATTGGGAGTATGTCTATTCAACAAACGCCGGACGAAGCTCGGCAAATTCTCGGGGGATGGCTGTGTTCAAGCTGGCTTTGGTGTTGTGGAAGGTCATGTTGGTGATGTTCTTGACGTATGGCCAACCGATGTCGGTTAGCTGGTTCGGATTAGGAAGGGTCGGTGAAGGAAGAGCACAAAGTCGTAGAACTCCTTCTGAAGCCAAGCCGGCGTCTTTTGGGACATATGGACTGTTGTCAAGTCCTCTTGCCACACCCAGGTTCTGCTAGCGGCCACCTGATTACACCAGCGATCACCACACGCTCCAACACATTCAGGTACACTTTAGTGTTGACTTTAAAGTCGACTTCAGAGATGTGCGGTGGCATGATGTGGCTCTCATTTTAACCCACACCAAAGAAAACCGTGTCCGCAAACTTCGTTCAGCTGTAGCTTTAAGCGTAAAACCGTCCGGATTTCCATTTTGAGAGTACTGGCAATGGCCTTATTGGCATAACTTGGATCGGAAGAGAGCATGAGTTGTACATTGGCGCATCTCCGATCTCGCTCGTTTAACCTTGTGTCACTTTAAGACATAGTAGGAGGCTCCTATCGCTCTTGGGATTTGCACACAAATGGCTAACTAGTAGATGATTTTCAACAAATAAAGAAAACCAGTTTTCATCAAAGGGAAATGGAATTATGTCGTCTTTTCTGGGGCGGCAATTTTATATTTCCACCATGTATAACATGAACACGTTTATTATCACCCATAAATATATATACATAAATATATACCTAAAAATATACACACACAGCCTGCAATATCGACTTTGTAGCGTTTGATACATCCACTATACAATACATGATCGCAAATAGAAGCCTATTAACATTCCAATATGCGTTGTTTGACGTGAAAAAGGTGTATAAATTAAATTTTTAAAAACTTAATCTAAAAGAGTCTGATGGCGTGGAATCAAAGAACTTGCTGATAATATAGCATCGGAAAATGATCACATAATAGGATTTATGACGAAGAAAAAGAAAAAAAAATCTTATCCTTAAGGAAGGAACAATGGTAGAAATTATTTGTCGATACAGAAAGATTCAACTGACTCCTCTAACACATCTCGACAAATACAATCACGTTCTTGCGTAACTTAATTGGACCAGGGATTACATTGGTAAGCGAGCAACTGAAAGAAACCATAAATCCCCAACAAAAGAAGTGAATAATAAAGTCTTGATAGGAAATCCGACTTGAAACCAACATCGAGAAACTTCAAAGAGAAACTAAAGCCGTAATTACGGCGAAAGACAACAGAAAGCAATTGAAGATAGGAAATCCGAATACAAACGAAAAGAGACACGCAAAAATGAAACAAAAATGGCTGCAAAAATAGAAAGACTAAGACAATACGCATAAAACTTAAAACAGTATTAACAAAACCTTCTTGACTTACACCATTTTCATTTGTTCATTTAAAATTGCAAGAAATAATACTTCAGTAAATAAGGATAATAAAAAGTTACCGCTCTCAAGGAACTCCAGACCAACAGCATGTTTACAAGCCACGCTGAATACCTTAAAGTCCCACCTGAGATAATATATCTACCATTCCGTTAATAATCGGAAATTATTTCCTGATGAACCAGTATGCCACAGAGAAAAGGAAGTAAATACGCGCTTTTATACATGCATCGAAAGATACTGAAGGAAGAAGGAAAGCAGAAAAGACATTGTTATGACACAAGAAAGTTCTCAACATAATTAATCATGGATAATTGAGTGATTTTTGTTTTTTTACAAAGACATCACCACATTATAAAGACCAAGAGGTCACTAGAGGATAAGGGTTAAAGAATGTACAGTAGGAATTGGACAATATAGTAATCAATTCGGTAAATTTGTAAACTTATAACTACTGTTCTCATATTGAGTGTGATTTTCATAACGTTTCATTCGATAAAACCTCCGCACTTCTTCAGGTGTATCTTGTCGAACTCAGGAATTTAGACGGAATTTCGAGCGGAACACTTTAGTTACTCCATGGGGATAGCGTGTTCTTGTTCCGTCAGCCATTACTGGATAGAGGTCCTAAGTAATTCGCAAATGTATTTTTTGGTCGCCCACACTGAGGATTGAACTTTCAACCTTCAGGAGAATATCACTTTTTCTTTTTTTTTTACATACGCATCACAACATTATCAAGGTCAAGAGGCCACTCGAGGATAAGGATTAAATAGTGTACAATAGAAATTGGACAATATAGTAATCGTTAGTAATGGAAATTCGGTAAATTTGTTAACAAGTGAAACGGCTCATCAAGAACTTGTTTACGTTAGACTTGAAGACAACCATATTGTAGTTAGCCGGAAAGCAGGAAAACGGAAGACAATTCCACAGGCGTGCAGTTCTAAGAAAGAAGCTTTGTTCATGGAATCTACGTTTACGTTTAAGCACAGATAAAGAGTGGGGGAGTTATTGGTAGTGTTTTCAGATAAAAGAGTGTTTCTTGTGAAAGTTTGGAGAGGGGGGACCATAGAGGGAAGCTCAGTAAAACACTTTCCATGAAAATAACGATACATCAGAGACAAACTCGCAACATCTCTTCTGTGAGATAGAGGTTGCATGGAAGAGAAAAGGACATCTCCTACGAGGATACGCAGTCTATTTTTAACTCTTAAGTAGCTAAAAAATATCCGACGAGATTATCATTCTCATTAACGAAATCAATAGAAATATGGAGACTGAGATTGACAGCTGGAGGACAACACCTCATTGAGATGAGAATACAGGTATGAATATTTGAGTCATTCTCCATATTCTTCATCATATCCATGATGTCATGTGAACCACGTATTTAAGAAATGTAATGCCCGATACACGTTTCCCGACAAAGAAAATAGAATAACCAATCTTACGCGTTTAGACGAATTCACCTTTTTGTAAAACAAGGACAAATGATGCTGGGGATGCCAAGGAAAACAACCGGAATCTTCATATAATACAATGAAATGGAATTCGGGAAGGAAAAATGTAGATTACTTGAAATGAAAAATTTATAATTAACTAAAGACACTGGATTGCATAGAAGACTCTTACGTAGAGGAGACGATGAAACTCAGACTCCAGAAAAAAAAAAACTACCGGTTATTATCAGTAAGAAATGTGGGAAGTCCTTGTGGGTGGGTGGGTGGGTGGATGATGATGATGATGATGATGATGATGACAGTCCTGTCGAATAAAATAATGCGATGAACATAACCTGGCCTCCGGGCCAAGATCACAGTGTAGTATCTGTTATGATGCTACACTTCACATTTTATGTTCTTAGTTAGTGGAGAGTAGATCCTTCATGACTGAGACAATTTTAATTTTTGTTCCTCTTCAGAATACATTTTTGGGGGAGCTGGATTTCCCCACATTAAAAACCGAACTTGTGTCCATCTCTGCCCTAGTAAATAGGAACATAGCTACAAAATAAGCTGTTCTAAGAAAAGTCAGGATACTTTCTGATCAAACATGAAAACGCCAAATCTTGGTAATCTACTTAATTTTTTATATAAGGAAATGCTTGTCGATACGTTTAACGAATGCTGCCTGCTCTCTCTCTCTCTCTCTCTTTCTCTCTCTCTATCTATCTCTCTTTCTTTCTTTCTCTTCCAGTTTCCTTCTTCATCTTTCTATTTCTCCCTTTATCTCCTAGCGATAACCGCACTCCCAAAATGAACGAACTCTACTCTGCGTTAATAGAGCGAAATATCTCCACCTCATTGCGACAGGACTGTCGTCCTCAGCTTCTACTACAAATATATAACAAGACTTTATTAAAAGACTTGATGACACCTAATAATGTATAGCAGAAAATCTTGGCAATAATCAAATGTCATCCTAGTTAACCGATGACGTTTACACTTTTATTTACCGGATGGGATTCGTATTTCATCGGCAGAAGTTTATATAGATAATATAGCGACGAAAGAATCTAAATGAAATGCTTGCTTTTCGACCTTCGATGTCTTAGAGTTCATGGAATTTGGTAATTCCCGCTTTGATTTGTATGAGTCCCGTTCAAAAAGTAAAGCCTCCTATTTTTTAACTCAAGATGTTTAAGAGAACCACGACGAGCATGTTACTAATAAATCGAGCGACATTTTATGCAGCAAAATTTATTTTTCCACCTAGTCATCACCATTGCCAATGTACTGTGGCTAGAGATAGACGAAAGCTGTGCAAGGACTTCAGGGGAGCATTTTGCAATACGAGGGTCGTTTCACTCTAGGATTATTCAGGCTTATTCATAAGCCTGAAGAATTCTAGGGTGGATAAAACGCGAAATATTCAGTGTAGCTTAATCGCCATATACACTCTAGGATTCTTCCGGCTTGTGCATAAGCCGGAAGAATCCTAGAGTGGATGAAACACGGAATATTCAGTGTAGCTTAATCACCATATATATTTTATAACTTACTAACTAGCTCTACCTACGTATTGAGCACTTTTGAATAAATACTTTAAGTTTACGCATTAATTTATACTTTTGTATATTAATTTTATGTGAGTAAATGAAGTAGTTATATATATATATATATATATATATATATATATATATATATATATATATATATATATATATATATATAACTTCTTAATTTACTCCATAAAGTTAATATACGAAAGTATAAATTTATGCGTAACCTTTAAGTAACCTTTAAGTATTTAGGTAGTTAGTAATTTATAAAATATATATGGCGATTAAGCTACACTGAATATTCCGCGTTTCATCCACTCTAGGACTCTTCAGGCTTATGCGCATAAGCCTTAAGAGTCCTAGAGTGGATGAAACGCGGAATATTCAGTGTAGCTTAATCGCCATATATATTTCATAACTTACTATATATATATATATATATATATATATATATATATATATATATATATATATATATATATATATATATATATATATATATTAAATTGTGATTCAGTGAGTTTTAAAAAAATCCTTATTGAAATGAAGTGGTTGAATTTCATATCAAAGATTTTTATTATTCTAAGCAAGACAAAGAATACTTTATAAAATTAATCTTCACTTCATTTCAATAAGGTTTCTTTTTATATTCATTCACTCACAATTTAATTTATTTGCTCTACCTTGAATATCGAGCAATTCTTATTTAGATGGAATAACTTATAGAATATTACCGCCAGTAATATTTTGTAAATCTTATAATCACAGGTTTCCATACCAACTGATTGTTAGATAAAACAAATATTCTGAAGTATATATATATATATATATATATATATATATATATATATATATATATATATATATATATATATATATATATATATATATTAATAAGGGGGTAGTCAATAACAATGTGTATTTTTTAATATTATTTTATTATTCTGTGTCTTGGTTTTTCATTGAGAATTATGTTTGGATCATTGTAATAATGTTTTTAAATCATTGAAATCGTTTTTACGCGTTTCAGACGTTCTGTGAAGCGTCCCCGTCAGAAATTATTTTCAAATGTGTTGGACATGTAAAAATGACATTTTCGTAGTTCTTCAAACATAATTTTCAATGAAAAACCAAGACACGGAATAATAAAATAATGTTAAAAAATACACAATGTTTGTGACTACTCCCTTATTTACATATACACCTTTCTTTCGTTGGAATTTCTTAACCACTTATATATATATATATATATATATATATATATATATATATATATATATATATATATATATATATATGTGTGTGTGTGTGTGTGTGTATTTATATATATATATATATATATATATATATATATATATATATATATATATATATATATATATATATATATTTTAACAGAAACAGAAAGCTGGGCAGAGATAGACGGATAAAGGAGGTGGGGAATGAGAGACTGAAAATAGATGTGCTGTGCACTTAGATTTTGCGTAAAATGTATAAATTATATTAACTAGTCGTATATAGATACATAATTTTAATTAAGTCTAAATATATCTCCCGTTTCTTTAAATACATAAGGCATATGTGTTTTTCTGTGAACCCACATTCATTACGTAGGACTCTGTACGCACGTATGTATGCATGTATGTATGTATGCACTATGCGTGTGTCTTCGAATGCGCTCCTATGTGCGTATACAACACATTAATGTCATTTTCAATTCCCAGTTGCCAATCTCGCCAGACAACGAGTAGAGATTGCCAAAGACATTCTCCAGGGAAGTTCCTCTGTTCTGCGTAGAAGACATCACTTCTTATTTATGCAATTTTGTGTTCATTCATTGCCTTGCATTTACCCCCCCCCATCGTCTCCTTTATATCATTCAATCAGCTCTGCATGGCTGACTGTCAGTTTTTCTATATATTTATCCACCTCGTCAACAATGTTGTTTTAGGCATTCAATTATATATATATATATATATATATATATATATATATATATATATATATATATATATATATATATATCAGTGATGGGACGATTTCAATATTTTTCCCGATTCCGATACATTTACCGATCCCATACTAGAATCCGATTCCGATTCTTTATAAATCTCTAAATATTTTACTGTACAAGTGTTATTTTGTCCCGATTACTGTAAAAACACACATTAAATGTGCATACATTTTCTCAAATGTAAAAACACTTGTGAGGGGGATAATAAAGAGATTTTAATCTTACAAGAAGTTAAAATCAATAAATATTTATTATTTCATTATTACTACAAGCGGTGGATGTTTCTTAAACCAAAATCAAATAAAAAAGATACTTAAAAAACCGGTCTTGGCATCGGAAAATAGGCTTAAATTCTTCCGATTCCGATACCCCAAAAAGCTCCATTTTTTTCGATTTCCGATTAATCGTCACAACACTAATATATATATATATATATATATATATATATATATATATATATATATATATATTCGTACATTTATAAGCTACAATCAACATCCAAATGAATGCTTTGACGATAATTACGGTTTTCAAAAGGCGAACAATTAAAAGATACACCTGCCTTATTAAAAATTGCTAGGTTTATTTATGGTGTCTTTTACATATAAAAAAAAACCCACCCAATAATTTTGCTGATGAGGAGACTTTGTTTAAAAAAAGCTATATGCCAAAATTATTGTCCGTGGCTTAATGTCTATCACAATAAAAACATCGTTTTCGAAACGATCGTACAAATTAGTGACTTTGTTGTTGTTCTATTTTATCAAAAAGGTTTTTTAATTTTTAATTCTAATTTGAATTTTAAATTATCAATCACATTACTAAATATATATATATATATAAAATATATTTTAGTCATCGACATACAGACCTGTTTCGTTGTATCACAACTCATCAGTGCCGCTAGACTAACACCTCTCCCAAGCCGAGGATCGAACCTAGAACCGCCCTGATGACAGTCGGCAGTTCTACCCCTTGACTACGGAATCGGTGGCCGAATTTAACCTGTCCGAACGATTATTTAAATAAACATCCGTCCGCTACTCGTAGAGGGCTCAAACGTTTGTTTGTAAACAAATCGCGAGCTTCGCATTATTTCAGCTAAATTAAGTAGCGAGTAAGATAATTTACGAGAGTGCTCTACCAAAGAGGGGAGCTTTATAAAATATATTTTAGTCATCGACATACAGACCTGTTTCGTTGTATCACAACTCATCAGTGCCGCTAGACTAACACCTCTCCCAAGCCGAGGATCGAACCTAGAACCGTCGTGATGACAGTCGGCAGTTCTACCCCTTGACTAGGGAATCGGTGGCCGAAATTAACCTGTCCGAACGATTATTTAAATAAACATCCGTCCGCTACTCGTAGAGGGCTCAAACGTTTGTTTGTAAACAAATCGCGAGCTTCGCATTATTTCAGCTAAATTAAGTAGCGAGTAAGATAATTTACGAGAGTGCTCTACCAAAGAGGGGAGCTTTATAAAATATAAAATATATTTTAGTCATCGACATACAGACCTGTTTCGTTGTATCACAACTCATCAGTGCCGCTAGACTAACACCTCTCCCAAGCCGAGGATCGAACCTAGAACCGTCGTGATGACAGTCGGCAGTTCTACCCCTTGACTACGGAATCGGTGGCCGAAATTAACCTGTCCGAACGATTATTTAAATAAACATCCGTCCGCTACTCGTAGAGGGCTCAAACGTTTGTTTGTAAACAAATCGCGAGCTTTGCATTATTTCAGCTAAATTAAGTAGCGAGTAAGATAATTTACGAGAGTGCTCTACCAAAGAGGGGATCTTTATAAAATATAAAATATATTTTAGTCATCGACATACAGACCTGTTTCGTTGTATCACAACTCATCAGTGCCGCTAGACTAACACCTCTCCCAAGACGAGTATCGAACCTAGAACCGTCGTGATGACAGTCGGCAGTTCTACCCCTTGACTACGGAATCGGTGGCCGAAATTAACCTGTCCGAACGATTATTTAAATAAACATCCGCCCGCTACTCGTAGAGGGCTCAAACGTTTGTTTGTAAACAAATCGCGAGCTTCGCATTATTTCAGCTAAATTAAGTAGCGAGTAAGATAATTTACGAGAGTGCTCTACCAAAGAGGGGAGCTTTATAAAATATAAAATATATTTTAGTCATCGACATACAGACCTGTTTCGTTGTATCACAACTCATCAGTGCCGCTAGACTAACACCTCTCCCAAGCTGAGGATCGAACCTAGAACCGTCGTGATGACAGTCGGCAGTTCTACCCCTTGACTACGGAATCGGTGGCCGAAATTAACCTGTCCGAACGATTATTTAAATAAACATCCGTCCGCTACTCGTAGAGGGCTCAAACGTTTGTTTGTAAACAAATCGCGAGCTTCGCATTATTTCAGCTAAATTAAGTAGCGAGTAAGATAATTTACGAGAGTGCTCTACCAAAGAGGGGAGCTTTATAAAATATAAAATATATTTTAGTCATCGACATACAGACCTGTTTCGTTGTATCACAACTCATCAGTGCCGCTAGACTAACACCTCTCCCAAGACGAGGATCGAACCTAGAACCGTCGTGATGACAGTCGGCAGTTCTACCCCTTGACTACGGAATCGGTGGCCGAAATTAACCTGTCCGAACGATTATTTAAATAAACATCCGTCCGCTACTCGTAGAGGGCTCAAACGTTCGTTTGTAAACAAATCGCGAGCTTCGCATTATTTCAGCTAAATTAAGTAGCGAGTAAGATAATTTACGAGAGTGCTCTACCAAAGAGGGGAGCTTTATAAAATGTATTTTAGTCATCGACATACAGACCTGTTTCGTTGTATCACAACTCATCAGTGCCGCTAGACTAACACCTCTCCCAAGCCGAGGATCGAACCTAGAACCGTCGTGATGACAGTCGGCAGTTCTACCCCTTGACTACGGAATCGGTGGCCGAATTTAACCTGTTCGAACGATTATTTAAATAAACATCCGTCCGCTACTCGTAGAGGGCTCAAACGTTTGTTTGTAAACAAATCGCGAGCTTCGCATTATTTCAGCTAAATTAAGTAGCGAGTAAGATAATTTACGAGAGTGCTCTACCAAAGAGGGCAGCTTTATAAAATATAAAATATATTTTAGTCATCGACATACAGACCTGTTTCGTTGTATCACAACTCATCAGTGCCGCTAGACTAACACCTCTCACAAGCCGAGGATCGAACCTAGAACCGTCGTGATGACAGTCGGCAGTTCTACCCCTTGACTTCGGAATCGGTGGCCGAAATTAACCTGTCCGAACGATTATTTAAATAAACATCCGTCCGCTACTCGTAGAGGGCTCAAACGTTTGTTTGTAAACAAATCGCGAGCTTCGCATTATTTCAGCTAAATTAAGTAGCGAGTAAGATAATTTACGAGAGTGCTCTACCAAAGAGGGGAGCTTTATAAACCGAACGTACTCGACATTACCAGGTAAAAAACATATTTTTGGGCGGAGAATTTAGTCATATACTATTAAAGATAAACCAAATATCCTAAGCTGTTACGATTTTCTTGAAAGTTTTACATATTTTGGAGTTTGGAAAGCATAAAACCTAGTCATCTGCATCTATGAAATTCAGACAGGAAAATAAAACTTTATGCTGCAAGGGAAATAACTCATGTGTTAAATGAATACTTACTTCCTCTTCTGATGTTGGTCAATCTAATAGTTTAAAATAAAGTAAATGAATTCGATTCAAATGAATTAAATTAATCAACTT
Organism: Euprymna scolopes; assembly: GCF_053919585.1. Classification (NCBI taxonomy): domain Eukaryota; kingdom Metazoa; phylum Mollusca; class Cephalopoda; order Sepiida; family Sepiolidae; genus Euprymna; species Euprymna scolopes. The sequence continues at coordinate 21,873,825 of NC_136512.1, read as the reverse complement.
TATGTAATATTTCTAAATAGAATATTAAAACAAATATATTACAAATGCCTATTAAAAATCAGCAGCTAATTATTGAAACGGATTTTATTTAATATGCAAATGCAATGATATGCAAATAAGATAATCTCTTAAATGTTGAGTTTTTAGAATAAATAGTATATATAGAAATCATGCAAAAACAAAACAAGATATATACGAGCCCGTTTTCTCTATTAAAAGATATCTGTGACGGTTTACCTTTTCCATATGCTAGTAAAATTGTGACCAACTAAATAAACACTCAGGAATACGATTTTATTATATATATATATATATATATATATATATATATATATATATACGTTTTATTTTTTATTACCGTATCTTTCTGTTAAGTAACATTATTGTTTCAGCTACCCGCAAAAGTCTGTTAAAGTCTGAGGAAGCTACAGACGGCAAAAAAAAAACGGCCGGGTAGCTGAAACAATAATGTAACTTAACAGAAAGATACGGTAATAAAAAATAAAACGCATATTTGCTCTACAACAGTATTGAGCAATTTCTTCAGTTTTTATTAATTACCATTTCTACTATATATATATGAAAGCCTAAAAGTAAAGTCCCATATTACCCAATTAAAAAAGTTAAAGACTTGCGGAAGTTGTACTATTAAAACAAGATTCCTTTTTTGCTCCAGGAATTTAATTGTTTTACATGGTTACCATTATTCTCCATGCGCTTTTGCCAGGAATCCAATGACTCATTTCTGCTTCTGAGGCATGTCCGTAACAGGTGTTGCTTTCGTAGAGTGTCATAGCATATATATATAAGACGAAACATTCTACAGCATAGTTTCATAAGTTCAGTCAAAATAACAATGCATTTTGCAATCAGCTCTGATTTATTAGGGCGGAATAAAATAGGAAGCATTACTTTTAAACCACCACTCCTATATACACATACACAGACATATATACATGGATTCATACTATAATAAATATTCTCTCTCTCTCTCTCCCTATATATATATATATATATATATATAGATAGATAGATAGATAGATAGATAGATAGATTGTCTTTAGATCTGTATTGTTGGGATACATATTTACGTATTTCTGCCAAATGTAGTTAAGATTTTTATGCATACTTATTCATATAGAATTTGCTATGCTAACAAACATATTATAGAAAAAAATTTAATAGAAAGTTTGTAATGATTATTTGTTTATACACACACACACACATATATATATATATTTGTAGTCATCGACATACAGTCCTATTTCGTTGTATCACAACTCATCAGTGCCGCTAGACTAGCATCGCTCCCTAGCCAAGAATTGAACCTAAGACCGTCGTGTTGACAATCGGCAGTTCTCCCACTCGACCATGAAGGCGACGCCAGTAAATAACTCGTCGGAATATCTATTTAAATAGACACCCGCCACCACTTTTATAGTGCTCAAATCGCCTATATATATTTTCTATTTCATTAATAATATCTAGATTGAGTCCAAATTTTGCTATTGACGAAGCGGTAATTATGTCAGTGTCATTGGAAAGCGAATAATTTAAATGTTGTTGTACTTTTCCATGCTCAGAACAGCTATATGGTAAACAGTGAATGATTCCCGTTTTCCATTTAACAATTTGATTGAAGTATATCAGTCTTTACCGACATGGAGTTTAATAGGATTTTTCAATTTGAATTCTTCATCGGCAATTCAAATTGCGCAAATGTATTGTGAGTATCTCTCGGAATTTAAACAACATTTTCCTATACATATTCTTTACTAAAATTTACTTTACACTATATATATATATATATATATATATATATATATAGAGAGAGAGAGAGAGAGAGAGAGAGAGATGTGTGTGGGGGTGCTAGAAGGTGTGCATGAGAGTGCCATGCTTTTTTTTATTATATTATAACCATGAGACCAACTTTACATGGACTATAAAAAGTGTTTTCAAAACAACTATACTTAACATAAGGTGTCTCTCAAGTACGATAATCATTAGGCTAGCTTGCCACAATCTTAAGAAAGTATTTTAAAACCCCGTGGAACAGTTGACTAAAAGATAAAAATCCGATGACCTACCCCAATACATTTTTTTCAGTTTTGACCCTTTTAGCAACCTATTTTTTTCTGGGTTTTTAAGTGTTCCACATGTTTGAATACCCTATATACCAAATTTCAAGTCTGTAGTTAAAAAAATTCTTTGTGTGTATAGGTTGAAGAGTGTTCTCACACACAATCTTGCTCTTTATTGTATAACTTACTAACTAGCTCTACCTACGAAGTGAGCACTGTTGAAGTAAATACTTAAAGTTTACGCATAAATTAATACTTTCGTATATTAATTTATGTGAGTAAATGAAGTAGTTATATATATATATATATATATATATATATATATATATATATGATTTTCTCTGTTACTTCTTTTATACATATGTTCTGTTAAACGCGTATACATATTATTTATATCAAGCTATATCTATTATAATATATATATATAAATATACAGATATGTATATATACATACCTATCTATAAATACACATATATACATATATATATACACACAGACACACATACATACACACACACAAACACACACACATATATATATGTATATATATGTATATATATATATATATATATATATATATATATATTGTGTATATTTAGGCAGCATTTTCTCATTTAGATAAATATTATTAAATAGCACGGAGTTATTCTGTTTTACAATTTTCCCTTTTATCTTCTCCAATCTTCGAATAGTCCTTTTTGTGTTCTTCTCGAAATTGTATGTGTTGGATCCATAATCGCGAGCGCTTTCGACAGAAGTACTTCTATCATCCTCAGGCATATTCTAGAGATAAATGTCGAGATTGTTTTTTTTTAATTTACTTATATATATATTTTTTCCTAGTCACGTGGTAAATTGTTACAAGTTAGGTGGGCGGAGGAAAATTGTAAAACAGAATAATTCCGTGCTATTCAATAATATTTGTCTAAATATATATATATATATATATATATATATATATATATATATATATATATATATATATATATATATATATGGTAACTGATCTACACAAAGTCTTTTATATTTCATCTTTATAGGGAATCGTCATTCTACCGTGACGATTCCCTATAAGGTTTACACTTGAATGATTTTGTGTACCTTAATTCCCATATATTTGATATTCTAAGTTAGATTCAAGGTTTAATTCTCAGTAATATCGATAAAAAATATACACTTATAAATTATTTAAAACTTTTAGCCCTACATGGCTGATAAACTAGAGCAGGCTACCTCGGAAGATTAGATAAAGCATTTCGTTCGAAATCCCATACTGATGCCAAAACTTGACGCAGAGGTCCTCGACCTGAGAATATTGCTCTTTATGATGATTACACGTTATTAGAATGGCACATAATATGAGAACAACCGTTTACTAATACAAAATAATACGAATCGAACGCCATTTAAAAATTTCCGCAAGAGGGATATTTTAGTTCTTCTTTTCAAACGGAACAGTGAATGTATTATGCCTTTAACTCATCAGAAGAAATAGCAACAATTAATCCGTCAAAAGTAAAAACTTCATTTCCTTTTGACGGATTGATTGTTGCTATTTCTTCCGATGAGTTAAGGGCATAATAAATTCACTGATTGATACAATTATTAAGTGATTGATTTTGTGCTACGAAGCAGATACTGTCAAGAATTTTATAAGTTAACTGAATTAAGGAATAAATTATAAGGTGGTTAACATCATGAATTTTGGAATATAACTTTTTGTCATTTCTTCTTCTTTTCTCTCTTTCTCTGTCTCTGTCTCTTTCTCTCTCTTTCTCTCTCTCTCTATATATATATATACATATATATATATATTCTCTTTCTTTCTCGCTGTATATATATATATATATATATATATATATATATATACAGCGTGAAAGAAAGAGAGGGAGGCAGAGAGAGACTAAGTGTGTCTATAAAGAAATGGGGAAAAATTAACATAGAGACATATTCTGAAATATAAATATTAATATTTATAGGTAGAGCATCATATACTATTAATTTAATGCAAAATAATATAAACAAAAATGTTGTTATTTATTCGAGTAATTTATACGAGAAACCTGCTATAATAGATTTCAAAAAACACATAAACATATAAAAGCCTGACAGGAGAAAGTTCCAATAAAAGACTTGTTTATTTAAAAAAGAAACCCTCAAAATTAATATGCATATTTGTTTATATACGTGTTATTGAAAATAAGAAAACCGTAGATAGTATCGGTTTCAAATCCAAAGAAGACCGATGCTTGATCGCCGATGTAAAACACTCTTCAATCTCTGTTGACAACGGTCTCTCAATAGGGTATATATATACAGAGGCAGGTCTACATACGTGAAAATATAATTCGTTCTTGTTTAGATTTGGTACCGAAGGAAACGATGCACACAATTTTACTTTGTTTATGTAGGAAATATGTGTGTATATTTTTGAAAGGTTCGTTGAATTAAAATGATAAAGCTATGGTGAAATAGCGTCCATAGGCAATTACGTTACCTGTACCAATTGGGAACCATTCGTCAGAAACGCAATTTTCAGATTATATCGTCATGGGACTAGCAGAGATTATGTATATAGATGTATAAAAACAGTGAACACCGTACGAATTGTGTGTATATATATATATATATATATATATATATATATATATATATATATATATATATATATATATATATACAGAGAGACAGAGAGGGAGAGAGAGAGAGAGAGAGAGAATTTATTACTGTGAGTCCAGAATGAGTTTGCATATTGTTTCAGCTAGGGGAAAATCCTCAAAAAGAAGAGGAAATATCCAACTAGCATCGTCAAAATTAATAGTCCGTCTATGAATTCTGACGATGCTAGTTGGATATTTCCTCTTCTTTTTGAGGATGTCCCCCTAGCTGAAACAATATGTAAACTCATTCTGGACTCACAGTAATAAATTTCCTATATACTGCTCTGGCTACACATTGAGCACTCTAGTGCGGTTTTTCACCACTGGTAAATATATATATATATATATATATATATATATATATATATATATATATATATATATATATATATATATATATATTCTTGGAAGATTTCTAACCTGTAAAACTATAAAAAAAATCATATTTAATTTGTATATTTTTATCATTCGTTGAAGAATAATTAGTCAGTAAGTCACTTAATCACCTGCAATCACTGCATCAATTTATTCTCCCGAATTCACAATAATTATTATGTTAATTTAAGGGATCATTAGTTGTTTACCTTGAAAAATAGTTTAAAAATAAAACATTATATTAAATCATGGCTCCCTAGCAATTTTGATCATACTGCTTTATATATATAATATATATATGCACACACACACATGTACACACACAAACACACACACACACACACACACACACACACACACATATATATATATATATATATATATATATATATGTATGAGAAAAAAGTGAACCAGGATCGGATGTTATAAACTAAATAGTCGATTCAAAAAAAAAAATCACGAAATGTAATAAAACCAGAAGCGCGTTTCGTCAGACAGAATTTTCAAGGATATACGTCTGAAAGAATGAACAGATTATGGTTAACTTCTTTCTCATCGTGTAAAAATTTTGTCTATTCTAATAAAGTTATATACATGTATGTAAATATATGTGTGTATAGATAGATTCCTAAATTAATAGATAGATAGATAGATAGATGGATAGATAGATTGATAAAAAGATAGATAGAGGCAATAATAGATAGATAGATTGATAGATAGATAAATAGATTGAGAAAGATAGATAAATAGATAGAGTGATTGATACATAGATTGATAGAAATTGATAGATAAATAGATAGATAGATACATTTATAGATACATTGATAGATAGACAGATAGTTTTCAATTAAATCGATTGATTGCCTGCTCTAGTCGTGACCCCATGCTGTTCTCTAGGAAATAGCATCACATTCTACCCCACTCTTACTTAGTTTACAATGCATTGCAGTCTACATTGCACTGTAGAGAATCTAATTTTATATAGTTTGTTTGTATATATGGTGGCTTGAGTTAAGTGCGCAACTCAAAGTTAGGCATAATTTTCTACTAGTTTCGAAACCAAATATTTATAAAATTATTCATAAGACTTAAGCATACAAAACGAACTACAAGTATTTTATAATTAAAAATAGAACTTAGTTTTTTGCAACCGTAAATTACCTATAAATCTTTTGTTAGTGTTTTTAAGTTTATAAATATTGTATTGTTTTGTTTTATTTTTTTAAATAAATCGGAGTTTATCTATCTTTTTTTAGTATTACGAAATATTTGTTGTAGTTTCTCGATGATACTCCTACAAAGAAGTTTAAAAACACTATTATACTATCATACCCACCCTCGTTTTGTTACTTTTATTTTTAATTTAATTAAAAATTAATTAAGTTCCAAATCCGGATATTTCTAAAATTTCTCAAATTAGCTTCTTCTTGTAAAAAAAGGAAAATAAAACTATTTTCATATTTCACAAATTATTTTAATTAGGTAAAAATACGTATTTTATTACTGCCCTAGGCAATCCCGGGACACGGATCATGCAAGCATTTATCTATCTATCTATCTATCTTCCTTCTCCCCCCCCCTCTCTCTCTCTCCCTCTCTCTCTCTCTGT